>NW_026047583.1:29865966-30225966 GCF_023864345.2 Schistocerca serialis cubense | reverse complement strand
CTGTGTGTGGCTTGTGTGTCTGTCTGTCTGTCTGTCTGTCTGTGTGTGGCTTGTGTGTCTGTCTGTCTGTCTGTCTGTCTGTGTGTGGCTTGTGTGTCTGTCTGTCTGTCTGTCTGTCTGTCTGTGTGTGGCTTGTGTGTCTGTCTGTCTGTCTGTCTGTGTGTGGCTTGTGTGTCTGTCTGTCTGTCTGTCTGTCTGTGTGTGGCTTGTGTGTCTGTCTGTCTGTCTGTCTGTGTGTGGCTTGTGTGTCTGTCTGTCTGTCTGTCTGTCTGTCTGTCTGTGTGTGGCTTGTGTGTCTGTCTGTTTGTGTGTCTGTGTGTGGCTTGTGTGTCTGTCTGTTTGTGTGTCTGTGTGTGGCTTGTGTGTCTGTCTGTTTGTGTGTCTGTGTGTGGCTTGTGTGTCTGTCTGTTTGTGTGTGTGTGTCTTGTGTGTCTGTCTGTTTGTGTGTGTGTGTGTCTTGTGTGTCTGTCTGTTTGTGTGTGTGTGTGTCTTGTGTGTCTGTCTGTCTGTTTGTGTGTGTGTGTCTTGTGTGTGTGTGTGTGTGTGTGTGTGTGTGTGTGTGTGTGTGTGTGTGTGTGTGTGTGTGTGTGTGTCCATGTCGTATTTTTAATTTACTTGAACTGCATATGTGGAACACCATTCTCGCTTTTAAAGCCTGTGCAGTTTCTATGCCTCATTTTTGACTCCACACTATTGTGGTTACCACACCTGAAGGCAAGTTCCCAGAAGACACTAAACATTTTAAAGTTTCTTTGCCACAGGTTTTGGGGAGCGTGTGAGATATGTCTGCTCCAGTTTTACAGGGTTTACATGCAGGCCTGACTGGACTTTAAGTGCCTAAACAGAGGGACTCTTTTTGTTCCTCCGTTTTCCCACAGTTTGTCCTCTAAATTCGGTTGTCTCCAGAGTTCACTGTATTCGATGGCAAATTTCCATGATCCTTAGGGCCTTGTACGAGACGAGATGTGCCATGCCTGCTAAATTCCTCATGTTTCAACCTCCGTCCCCCTGAGTTGCCTTCAGTCTCTACAATGCTTGTATCCAACTGATAAAGTATTCCAGGATGTCCAGAACGCCTTCCTCTGGCCACAAAGCCTGGAAAAGGAAGACACTCTGCTGGGCGCCAGAGCACACGGGTATTGTGGGGAACGAAAGAGCGGTTGTAGCAGCCGAGGAGTCGTCGTGTTGTAGTCCTTGGTTAGTTTCGTGCGTCATTCCCCTTGCATGCAATTGTCTCACTGCTGAGGTGAAGAGTCGTGCATCGACGGAAAGAGGAGTGGTAGGAACTGACAGCTGACAAGTTGCTCGTGGTGAAGACCACTATGTGGCCACAGTGTACCACCTTCCTTCCACATAGGCGGGACGAGGTTCTCCTTACTTGTCTACACACAGGCCACACCTCTGTCGCATGAATTCTTGCTCAGGCGAGAGGACCCTCCGACATGAGCTGCTTGTGGCATACAGATCACGGTGCACCACATTTTATTAGACTATGTTTTACTTTCAGAGGAGAGGGCAGCAGCGGATTTACTGACAGACGTGCCCTCTATTTCGAGCAACATGCAAACGAATGTGGCAAGAGCTTTAAGGTTCAGAGATCTGTTCGACTTCTCTCCAAAAAATTTAGGGCGTTGTTCTTAACATGTTATCTGGGCGATTGCCTCACCCACGATTTTTGTAACTGGTCAGCCAGACTCATTCCTCGTACCTTTCTTTCAGCTTCTGTAGTTTTACTTCTGTTCCCAGGTGTAGCACCTTTCACCTGCTCTTTTGTATGAAAGGCCTGTGAGATCGAGTGGTTGTGTGTGTCAACGTGAGGTTGGAGTGAGCGAATGGGTGTCATTTTATGAGATTTCCTCCTCACTGTGTGACTCGGCCCCCACCCCCCACGAACACACACAGTGAAAGAGAAAAAGGACTATGGATCCCCATAAGGGTTTGGATAAAGTCTATTACCACAGACACATGCGTGGTGGTCCAAATCCACCATAACACCTCGATTTTTTGTCACTTTGATACGAGAACTGTCATCCTAAAGGAAGAACCAATGTGTTGTTTTCTTCATCAGAATGGCTTGGAAATAACTTCGTTGCTCATCGGTTGGTTGCACCTCTTAAGCCTCGAAATACCTTTTATTATAAATGAAGTATCCGTTTAATCAAAGCGTCGGTGTAACATCACAGAGCCATTCCTAGCGTACGCTGCCCCTCATAAGCGATCTCCCTGAGGGCCTCTGGAGGTTTGTCGTGTTGAGGACCTGCACGCCGTTTACATACAGACAGTTAACGATATGCTTCTGTGTGCTCCGCCAATCCGTTTTGTGTAAGATATTTTGACGACCGACCAGATCATTTTCATAGGGTTGTGTCGGGGTGGCGAGGACGTGAGACGACTAAACTCGTGACACTGGGAGGGGACGATCATGTCGGTCGTTGAAATATTGTGCACGAATTGGAAATGACTCATCTGAACACGCGGAAGTGAACTGTCGATGGCTTGTGTGGAGGAAACCTGACAAATCGAGCAGTAGATTAATTCACATAAATGGATGGCACTGTGGAAGGCTCTAAACATGCTGTTTACATCTTTGTTTACTGCAAAGCGGCGATTTTGTGGGCTGGAGTAAGCAAGACTCGCTAGTGTGTAAGCAAGCTGCAAACGTCTGCGAAATCCAAAAATACATTTATGGTGTTTATTCGGAGTCTTGACAAGAGAACAAGAGGATGAAAATTTAGGTGCTTGGTTACTTATAGTGAGGCAATTCTGGTCGAGAACGCGAGTCATCCATAGTTCCCTTCTGTCATGTTCGCCATCTGTCTTAGATTTAGATGGGAACCTCCCCTTGTAAGCTTGTCCGCTCGTGTGTGGTGATATACATTTGTAAGATTTGCTAATTCATTCAGAGAAGGACTTTTCGTATGTCTGACGTCAATTAAGTTTTCACACGCAACCTCAGTTTTGTACAGAATCTCACGTTTGGTGAAAGGAACGAGTACAGTATTCTACAAACATTACTAATAGACTGTTAACGGTCAGAGCATGTGCAATAGGTTCCTAGGTATCCGAGTGGCACGAAGACTTCGTAAGTAAAAGAGCCCAGTACATTGTTCTCGACGGCGAGTGTTCATCAGAGACAAGGTTAACGTCAGCAGTGCTCCAGGAAAGCAAAATAGGGCCGCTGTTGTCTATACACAGAAATGATATGGCGGACAGGGAGCAGCAATCTACTGTTTGCTGATGATGCTTTGGAGTATGGGAGGAGTGTGAGTAGTGCTCTGCTTCACACAGTCACGTCATTTAAATATCTCTGCATAACGTTGCAAAGGTACGTGAAATGGAATGAGCACATGAGGATTGTGGCAGGGAAAGCGAATGGTCAATTTCGGTTTATTGGGAAAATTATTGGGAAAGTGTGGTTCATCTGTAAAGGAGACGACATACAGGGCACTGATGCAGCCTGCTCTTCAATACTGTTAGTGTCTGTGATCTGCACCAGGTCAGATTAAAGGAAGATATCGAAGCAATTCAGAAGCGGTTTGCTCATTCGTTGCGGGTAGGTTTGAACAACACAAGAATATTAGAGATTCTTTGGGAACTCAAACAGGAATCACTGGAGAGAAGGCGACGTTCTTTTCGAGAAACTTACGAGGAAATGTAGGGAACTGGAATTTGTAACTGACTGCAGAACGATTCTACTCCTGCCAAATATACATGTTGCGTAAGAATCATGTAGTTAAGACAGGTGAAATTCGGGCTCATATGCAAGCAAATTGTCGGTTTCAGCTCCCTCTGTTTGCAAGTGAAACAGCCTGGAAATGACAAGAAGTGATACTGGGTACCCTCCGCCACGCACTGTACAGTGGCTTGCGGTGTATGTACGTGTGTGTAGGTAGTTTTTCGGTAAGGAGACGATTTCTTGCCTTCACAGAAAAAGGGTATTTTTGATATAAATGCACCAATTGTACGTCACTATCCGTTTTATGTCCGTATACTTTGTGCATTTTTCCAGTGAGGAGATCCCATTCCCCAAGTGTGGCTGTAAGATTTCCGAACCTATCCTTGGCGGGAATAACAACGTTGTTCATCTAGAGGACAACAGCCAGGGGATGCAAGTGTCTCGAGCTAGCCTGGTGGTGGTGGTGGTGGTGGTGGTGGTGGTGACTCGGCCCCTTAGATGTTGGAATACGTGGTTGTCATTGTGTACCAAATCTGTTTCGAACTGCCACAACAGCTTCATGTGCAGGTACATTTTCCTGATAAGATGACTTCTTTCCGTTTGTAATCCAATCTTCTTCCCGCATGTTTGTCGCCACTAGGTTGGCAACCAAAACTTGCATAGTATTTTTTTCCCCATTGCGAGTTGAACTGTGAATAAAAATCATAATTTTTTTTCTTGCAGAGAAAAAAAATCACAATGCTTTCGACATAAACCTTTCAATCTCTTGTGCATGCCACCTGTGTACCAGTTACTATGATGCTACTGATTTCCTCGCACGAAGCAATGTACCCTGTCATTGCAGCAAATTATCAAACAAAAACTCGGTTGAATTTTTTGATATGCTCCAAAATTTAGTGAACTACTTTTTGCACTTCATTTGAGTACTAAACGAACATGATGTACACCTTGAATAAGACTTACTCTTCATGGCCAAAGTACGACGCCTCGTCATGATCAATGAACGACGTCTCTTGATAAAATTCCGGAACTTTTTCCACAAAAGTTTCTGCGCTTACCTTTTACTAATTGTGCTTGGTCTCCTTCTAAATACTCTCTTGCACAATTGATACACCGCTCCAAATGCTGTTTCTACTTCCAGAAGCAGTCTTGGTATGCCTTTTGCTGGTTCGCGTGAAGTGTCGTCCTCGAATTTTCTTGCCTTGCCTATCATTGCAAATCTTCGTTGTTTTAACGTCTCAATATCATAAACGTAGATCCACGTCTCATCATCAGTTAAGATTATCTCAACGAACATCTGGTTCCCATTTGCGCCATACAAAAGCTCTTCACAGATTCAGAGGTGAAGGTCTTTCTGGTCTTGACTCCATAGCCGTGTGACCAACCTGGCGGCAACACGATGCAGTGTCGGGGTTTTGTGACATGATCCAACTGAAATATTACATTCTTCTGCAGTCTCTCGGACATTCTGTCTTAGATTGGCACGCACAGTTTCGTTGACGTTCCTGACATGAGCGTCATCGGTAGACGTCGAAGGGCGTCCTGAACGGGCGTCATCATAAACTTCCGTCTTCGCATATTTAAACCGCGTGATACACAGAATACGGCTTTGGCGCTCAACAACGTAGAATTTCTGCATCTTGTGCGTGTCCGTAAATGTTTTCTAGAGTTTCACGCAAAATGTAACTCAACGTGTTGCTCCTCTAACTCTGCCATCTCGAAATTCACAAACTGTGCGACAAAACATTATACTCGGTGAAGCTCTGAGCAATAACTTACGGACCTACAGCAATGATACTTTAGACAGTTACACATTAAATACAGGTGTGTACAAGGATGACACCACTTGGTTCCAACACACCACTAGCGCAATTACGAATGTTTACGAAATTTTGAAAAGACAATATTCTTTCTTATGATATTTCTATGGCATCTCCTATTTTCAACACCTTGAATTGTTAATTGTGTAGTAGATCACTCTGCACTTTGTCGATATGTTAATGAATGACTGCAACTTCGGAATCCCCTTCAATTGACCATTTCTAAACTGTTGTTAGTGTCGCAGTGGATATTTCGTAATCTTGCACCAGTTTCGGACGTATTTTCGTCAGTGTTAAACTGTTTTAAACTTTCTGGTGGTGTGATATTCAGAGTTATTGTTTGAGTGGAATGTATACGACATGCCTGAGTAAAAAGAAGTGGTTAGATCTAATGTGTGGAACTATTGAAACCTATTTCACTGTGGAGCGTTACAACACTACCTCCATTCAGATCATTCATTGTCAGTTCTCTACAAGGCCAGGAAATTTTCTTCCTGTAACCATAATGGGATCATTCACCAGTCACAGTTTTTTATTTAGAGAGGACTATTCTTGGTTTTCATTCAGATGGCTTGCTGGTTCATTTAACGCAATAGGTAGCTAAATTGTTGTCTGATGACTTAGTTATGTAACAGTTTGTTCCATAAAAATCAGTTAAATACAGCAGCATACTCGGTTGGCAAGGCACTGTGAAGGACTGGTTATCTGACCCTCCAGGGGGTTCACAGAACTAGTGAATAAGTGCACGGCTGTCATGGGTCCCCAGCCTTTGCAGCATTACTTCCTTTCCATGCTACAAGCTTGTACTTCCACTATTCCCCCCGTCTGCCTACCCATCAGATGGTTTTCTTGGTGCACACCTTGTTGGGATCTGTTTTATGGCAAGGAATCGAGTTTTCACTTCAGACATTTTCTGTAACTTCTCATTAAATAAAAACATAGTCCCCATTCTTGGGTTTGACTAGCCACCTATTTCCAAAGTTCTCCGGAAGTGCATATCGTGCAGAGGAGGTCACCCAATGCAGTGGATGCTCCAAATTTTGTGCGTTTCCATCATTGCACCCTTCACAATGCATTACTGGCCAGGTAGTTATTGGTGAGGCTTGGTGGCGTGTATGGGAAAAGTTCCAATTCAGAGTGGTGTCACAACAGCAGATGAGCTGCAAATGTAGTAGATGAAGTTACCTTCCACTGGCAGTCATACAGCCCAGCAGTCTCTATGGAAGGGAAGACCCCTCTTAATCCAGAGAGATACAACCTTAAAATGTTCCCTTCCTTGGCTATGCCATGGGAGAACCATAGGGTTAAGTGGCAAGCAGAGAAAGATGCTCTCCACAACATGGTTTGCATAAGGACTGGTGGGGATTCCTTGTTGGCCACAAAAAGAACTTACAAGACAAGTTTGTGGAAGTGGCAATCATCTGTATAATGAAAAGTGGGTCAGTTTTGATCAAAGCAGCATCCCCTGCCCAGTCACAGGTGCTGCTTGCTTACAACACGCTGGGTGACATACAGGTGACTGTCACTCCTCCATTGTTGTTGTTGTTGTGGTCTTCAGTCCTGAGACTGGTTTGATGCAGCTCTCCATGCTACTCTATCCTGTGCAAGCTTTTTCATCTCCCAGTACCTACTGCAACCTACATCCTTCTGAATCTGCTTAGTGTATTCATCTCTTGGTCTCCCTCTACGATTTTTACCAACCACACTGCCCTCCAATGCTAAATTTGTGATCCCTTGATGCCTCAAAACATGTCCTACCAACCGATCCCTTCTTCTAGTCAAGTTGTGCCACAAACGTCTCTTCTCCCCAATCCTATTCAATACCTCCTCATTAGTTACGTGATCTACCCACCTTATCTTCAGCATTCTTCTGGAGCACCACATTTCGAAAGCTTCTATTCTCTTCTTGTCCAAACTAGTTATCGTCCATGTTTCACTTCCATACATGGCTACACTCCATACAAATACTTTCAGAAACGACTTCCTGACAAATCTATACTCGATGTTAACAAATTCCTCTTCTTGAGAAACGCTTTCCTTGCCATTGCCAGTCTACATTTTATATCCTCTCTACTTCGACCATCATCGGTTATTTTACTCCCTAAATAGCAAGACTCCTTTACTACTTTAAGTGTCTCACTTCCTAATCTAATTCTCTCAGCATCACCCGACTTAATTTGACTACATTCCATTATCCTCGTTTTGCTTTTGTTGATGTTCATCTTATATCCTCCTTTCAAGACACTGTCCATTCCGTTCAACTGCTCTTCCAAGTCCTTTGCTGTCTCTGACAGAATTACAATGTCGTCGGCGAACCTCAAAGTTTTTACTACTTCTCCATGAATTTTAATACCTACTCCGAATTTTTCTTTTGTTTCCTTTACTGCTTGCTCAATATACAGAATGAATAACATCGGGGAGAGGCTACAACCCTGTCTTACTCCTTTCTCAACCACTGCTTCCCTTTCATGCCCCTCGACTCTTATAACTGCCATCTGGTTTCTGTACAAACTGCAAATAGCCTTTCGCTCCCTGTATTTTACCCCTGCCACCTTCAGAATTTGAAAGAGAGTATTCCAGTTAACATTGTCAAAAGCTTTCTCTAAGTCTACAAATGCTAGAAATGTAGGTTTGCCTTTTCTTAATCTTTCTTCTAAGATAAGTCGTAAGGTCAGTATTGCCTCACGTGTTCCAACATTTCTACGGAATCCAAACTGATCTTCCCCGGGGTCGGCTTCTACCAGTTTTTCCATTCGTCTGTAAAGAATTCGCGTTAGTATTTTGCAGCTGTGACTTATTAAACTGATAGTTCGGTAATTTTCACATCTGTCAACACCTGCTTTCTTTGGGATTGGAATTATTATATTCTTCTTGAAGTCTGAGGGTATTTCGCCTGTCTCATACATCGTGCTCACCAGATGGTAGAGTTTTGTCATGACTGGCTCTCCCGAGGCCATCAGTAGTTCAAATGGAATGTTGTCTACTCCCGGGGCCTTGTTTCGACTCAGGTCTTTCAGTGCTCTGTCAAACTCTTCACGCAGTATCTTATCTCCCATTTCGTCTTCATCTACATCCTCTTCCATTTCCATAATATTGTCCTCAAGTACATCGCCCTTGTATAAACCCTCTATATACTCCTTCCACCTTTCTGCCTTCCCTTCTTTGCTTAGAACTGGGTTGCCATCTGAGCTCTTGATATTCATACAAGTGGTTCTCTTCTCTCCAAAGGTCTCTTTAATTTTCCTGTAGGCAGTATCTATCTTACCCCTAGTGAGACAAGCCTCTACATCCTTACATTTGTCCTCTAGCCATCCCTGCTTAGCCATTTTGCACTTTCTGTCGATATCATTTTTGAGACGTCTGTATTCCTTTTTGCCTGCTTCATTTACTGCATTTTTGTATTTTCTCCTTTCATCAATTAAATTCAATATTTCTTCTGTTACCCAAGGATTTCTATTAGCCCTCGTCTTTTTACCTACTTGATCCTCTGCTGCCTTCACTACTTCATCCCTCAGAGCTACCCATTCTTCTTCTACTGTATTTCTTTCCCCCATTCATGTCAATTATTCCCTTATGCTCTCCCTGAAACTCTGTACAACCTCTGGTTCTTTCAGTTTATCCAGGTCCTATCTCCTTAAATTCCCGCCTTTTTGCAGTTTCTTCAGATTCAATCTGCAGTTCATAACCAATAGATTGTGGTCAGAATCCACATCTGCCCCAGGAAATGTCTTAATTTAAAACCTGGTTCCTAAATCTCTGTCTTACCATTATATAATCTATCTGATACCTACTAGTGTCTCCAGGATTCTTCCAGGTATACAACCTTCTTTTATGATTCTTGAACCAAGTGTTGGCTATGATTAAGTTATGCTCTGTGCAAAATTCTACAAGGCGGCTTCCTCTTTCATTTCTTCCCCCCAATCCATATTCACCTACTATGTTTCCTTCTCTCCCTTTTCCTACTGACGAATTCCAGTCACCCATGACTATTAAATTTTCATCTCCCTTCACTACCTGAATAATTTCTTTTATCTCGTCATACATTTCATCTAATTCTTCATCATCTGCAGAGGTAGTTGGCATATAAACTTGTACTACTGTAGTAGGCATGGGCTTTGTGTCTATCTTGGCCACAATAATGCATTCACTATGCTGTTTGTAGTAGCTAACCCGCACTCCTATTTTTTTATTCATTATTAAACCTACTCCTGCATTACCCCTATTTGATTTTGTATTTATAACCCTGTAATCACCTGACCAAAAGTCTTGTTCCTCCTGCCACCGAACTTCACTAATTCCCACTATATCTAACTTTAACCTATCCATTTCCCTTTTTAAATTTTCTAACCTACCTGCCCGATTAAGGGATCTGACATTCCATGCTCCGATCTGTAGGACGCCAGTTTTCTTTCTCCTGATAACGACGTCCTCCTGAGTGGTCCCCGCCCGGAGATCCGAATGGGGGACTATTTTACCTCCGGAATATTTTACCCAAAAGGACGCCATCATCATTTAATCATACAGTAGAGCTGCATGTCCTCGGTAAAAATTACGGCTGTAGTTTCCCCTTGCTTTCAGCCGTTCGCAGTACCAGCACAGCAAGGCCGTTTTGGTTAATGTTACAAGGCCAGATCAGTCAATCATCGAGACTGTTGCCCCTGCAACTACTGAAAAGGCTGCTGCCCCTCTTCAGGAACCACATGTTTGTCTGGCCTCTCAACAGATACCCCTCCGTTTTGGTTGCACCTACAGTACGGCCATCTGTATCGCTGAGGCACGCAAGCCTCCCCACCAGCAGCAAGGTCCATGGTTCATGGGGGGGCACTCCTCCATAACATTCTAAATATAATTCAGGGCATCATTTGCCGCCAAGTTCTGCTCTTGCAATCTGATGAGCTGTGCACCAGTTTGGAGTGAGGGGTGTACACTGTGTTCATCATGAACATGGGGGACCAACGGACAATGGGTTGCTATAGGTGCCTTCATCTTGGCCTGTGAGGGCAATTAATTGCCTGAAAAGGTCAAGGTGATTATATACTGATATGTGATGTGAAACTGTATGCCCCCCCCCCCCTTTCCACGATGCAGTGCTTAAAATGTCAACTGTGGAATGCACCATTCCCCCCTGCCCACCAGGATGCACCATTTTCCAGAGTGAAGATAAGAATACGAGACCCTGGATGATCTAACTTGTCAAGAGCCAAACAAGTATGAGTGGTTGCACCCAGCACGTATAAATGTCATATGCTGCAGCTGTCATGACCTTGCCTGCTTTGGCAACAGTACTCTCACCAGCTACATCTCCGACAGTGGGGCTTCAGGGCTGCTTGACCAAGCCTCCCCCCCCCCCCCCCCTTCCCCATAGTTGGCAACTCTCCTCCTGTTACTTCCACCTCACCTACTTGAAAATCATGGACTTCCCACCCATCAGGGACATTGGTCCCCCACCTCCCAGCCAGACAAGTCATGTTCCTCTGGCTTGCCTAGCCAGAAAGAGGTCCCTTGGAACATGGGACACTTGCTTCCAGGGTTTCCACTGGTCTGCAAACACTCTAAGAAGAAGAAGTATCAAAAGTCCTCAAACAAGAAAATTCTGGTAGCCCCCACACCACCAAATCGCGCCTGTTCCATTCCTGTGACCAAGGAAGAGATTCTGGTGTCCCATGAGGCCCAGTTGGTACCACGTAGTGGAACCCAGAACCTGTGTATATTGATGCTATAGCCCCTCAAGCTATGGCAGCACGTGACCCTAAGGCATAGCCACCTCCTTGGTCGCTTTACGGCCCCACAGTACTTCAACATTATTAATCTCCAGTGGATCTATAGCAGTTTTTTCCACCTCCAGGCTGAGCTATGACATCTTTCAAACACTTCCCCTGCCTTCCATATTGCCCTTCAGGAGGCTCGTTTTCCACCAATGCAGACCCTGGCCCTTCATTGATAGGGTGGGTATTATAAGACTTGTGCTACCTATGACAGGGTGTCAGGCAGAGTTCGCACATATATTCAGGACACTCTTTGTAGTGAACTTGTGCCTCTTAATACACCTTTAGAGGTTGTGGCTGTTTGAGTAAGGGCATTTCAGAATATCACCTACTGCAGTGTTAACCTCCCCCGCCCCCAACGGTAAAGTGTGTCAGAATATACTGTAATCATTGGTTTCTCAGCTTCCCCCACCTTTTTGGGGATTTCAATGCCCATAACTTTTTTGGGGTGGCACTACAATCATTGGCCGTGGCAAAGACCATGAAAGTGTACAGCCACAACCTGACCCTTGCCTACTGATTTCTGGTAGCCCCACAAACTTCAGCTTGGTGCATGCAACTTTCTTGGTTATTGACCTTCGTATCTGCATTCCTTGTCTTCTCCCATCCATCCATCCATCCATCCATCCATCCATCCATCCCTCCCCAAGAGAGTCCACGATGACATGTGGTGACCACTTCCTGATGTCTTCTCTGCCGAGATGGGCTCTCAAACAGTGTTGACCAGGGTACTTTCACATCTCCTGTCACCCTTGGCTTCCTGCTGCATGGAGATATTGATGAGGCAGCTGAGAATATGAATGCACTCAATCTTTGGCAGCTGAATTGGAGATCCCCTGTCTGTGGACCTGCCCCAAAAGAAGACAGTACCTTGGTGGTCATAAAATGCTACAGAGGCCATTAGAGATTGTATGTTGGCTCTCCAATGCTCTAAGCAGCACTCACAAAGCACCTTATCACCTGTAAGCAGCTTCATGTTCGGGCCTGCCACCTAACAAAACAAAGGAAATAAGTTTGCTGGAAATGGAATCATTAAACCATAAGACTATGTACCTCTCCTGTCAGGTTTGGGCTAAGATCAGAGATCTCTATGGATACCAGACACCTACAGATGAGCCTCGTATTACCTTGAATGGCACTGTCTGCACCGACCCAGGTGCCATTACTGAACATTCTGCTCTTCTTTATGCCCGGGCATCTGCATCTGAGCATTATCAACCTGCCATTTGTCTCCTGAAAGAGTGGATGGAGAAAAAGCAATTATCTTTCACTACACATCACTGGAGCCATGTAATGCTCCATTGAGCAAGTGGGAATTTGTCGGTGTCTTAGTCCACTGCCCTGATACAGCCCTAACACGAGACCACATCCGCATCCAAGTGATTAAACATCTATCAGGGTACTGTTGGTGTCATAGCTTTACCATCTTTAACAGCATCAGGAGTGAGGGCAAGTTCATATCACAATGGCAAGAAAGTATATTTGTCCCAGTACTGAAACCGCGTGAGCACCTTCTAGAGATGGGCCATTATAGCCCAGTTAGTATCACAAATGCTCTCTGTAATTTTCATGAATGCAGGGTGAGCCAGCAGTTGTGTTGGCTCTTTGGGTCTCGGGATGTTCTTGCTTCGTCCCAGATTGGAAGCAAATTTTGTGTAGAGGTTTATGAATTCTTATGCCAGATAGGTACCACTGCAGCAAAGTGAGGGAGATCTAGCAATGAAGTGGATCAAAAATCCAAGCAAAGAACAGTAGAGTACCAACAGCCCATGTGCCACCAAAGGATATAAGACTGGACCACGTCTGTCACTTGGAAGTAAGGCAGAGATGCAAATTTCCTGAATATAATGAATCTATGTGGGTTTATTGTGAAAAGTATGTAGTCCCATTGTGCAGTAACAAAAATGAAGTGCTTTAACACTAGAACCACTGATACTTGGACGTACCTACAGTAGAACCACAGCTGGGTCACTAATGACCCGCGATCTTTTCCTTTATTTCCCCTATGTCAGTGGGTTATTGTTACTGCTAATCAATCTATTGTTAGAAGCACTATGATATTTAGAATGAAATTAATAAAAATAAACCATGTTTACACAAATTATAACTTAATATTTTAAAACTTACATGTATATGCTGAGTGTTTTTACTGGCTACCGTTACATAATGAACACAAATAATAGTCTTTTGATGTACATTTGTTGCACACAGTTTTCTGGCAGATGTGACACTTTACAAATGATTTGTTTCCTTCACAGTTAGACTTTACAAGGCAACGTTCACTTTTTTTGTCTGTCAGGATCATCTTCAGGTCTGACAGGGACGCTAGTTTTTCTAGTCGCTGCGTACTTCTCAGCAAGCTCCTCCACCAGCTGCAGGATGAAATCCCTGCATTTCAATTTTTTATCATTTAGAGAATTGAACAATACCCACACATTTATCCCAGCCATATCCAGCAAGTTGTAAAATGTGTGAACAGGCCAATGTCTCGATGGTGCTTTGACAGACTATTTGCGAGCCATTTGGTCAACCACGTCCACTCCATATTTAGAGCAGTTATAAAACGTAACAGTATCTGGCTTCTTTTTATACCATCCTCAATCGTCACATAAGGATGCATAGTGCTCAGAATCAGGACATTCTTGTTGCTCTTACAATGATAAACAGTCAAGTGTGGTATCATCTTTTTTTCAACAATACTGTGCTTTATAACTGTTCTCTTGCCTTTTTGATATAGACTGGTATTTCCCTGCGAGATAGATATATTGTTCCCACAAGACTCATAGAATTAGCTTTCAGTGTGTCAGAGAGTGCTAAGGAGGTGAAAAAATTGTCACATGTGACATTTATTCCTTTTTTGAGGTAAGGTTGCATAAATTTTTTTTAGAACAAAGCCACCAAGACGCTCATTACTCCACCTAGTATCATCCTTTCCTATATAAGGGATAGCATTCACAATATATTTTAAGTCTTTATCTACCGCCATCCAATACTTTTGCCCGTATTTGTCCGGATTTGAGGCCATAAACTGCGTGAATCTGCAACGGCACTTTGAAGGAAAAAGCTGTTCATTGATTGTTATATATGGACCCGGTATGTAGCTAGACTGCGCATTCGCAACGAACTCACTCCAGATTTCTGATACCAAAGCAAACTTGTCTTCTCTTAGTCGTTCTGATCTTGTGGATCTATTGTCAAATCTGAGATAACGCATTGTATCTCTGAATCTGTCACAAGCCGTTGTTGATTTCACAAAATTATTTCCCCACTTCACTGACCACTTGTGTCCAGTTCTAAGCTCTTAGCTCCAATAGCACCATGGACGTACAATTTAGCTATAAAAGCTTCCAGTTCTTTAATTTTTATAGTCCATTCATCTGAGCTCAGTACACGAGGTGCTTCAGTTTCTGTACATTTTAGAATATGTTTCAAAACTTTGTCCATTATCATTAGATGCTGTGCACTCTAACAGGTCTCACTCACGTTTTGTTTTGCATGTGGAGATGGTCCTGTCCTATCTTTGAAAACATTCTGTTGTCAATATCTTCCAGATGAACAGTCACCTAATACTCCAACTTTCCAGGTTGTTCCATCGGGTGCTACAATATCTCTACCTGAAGGAAACTGAAGTAGTCCAGAACCCTGGGCAGTTTGTTGTCCACACTGACCTTCAGGACATCCACTTCCTTGAGTTGACTTAGTCTCTGTGGCAGCTGTTCCTGTAATAGTAGTTATACATATTAGAACGTGATTTAATATTGAATATATTGTGTAATATTAGAACAAAAAAACACCTTCATAAATGTAACATATAACTTGAAAAATTTCAACAGGAAACAATGTATAAACATAAGTGTTGCAATTCAAATTACTGTCTATGCAACATATACATAAACAAAAATCATTATAAAACACACACACAAAAAAGCATACCTTTCTCATCAGCATACAGTAGAACCTTCTCAGGAGTAAGATATGGAAATTCTTCCTCAGATAGAGACTCCAGTGGTTCACCCTCAGATTCATTATTTAAAATCTCATTTAGAGCATTTATAATGTCCGTTATGTGCATAGAAATATGGCCATAACATATTCGTAAGGTCAGACTTGTTTGAACCTGTCTTTCTCATCCCCTGCTGAAAACTGGAACATCAGCCAGAAGTGAAGTAAAAATGAGTTTTGCGATTATTGACCAAACACACTCTAACAATAGGCATGAAACTACATGAAAAATGAGATTGTTATAGCGACTGCGCTGGGCGGGTCAAAACTGACCCATCCACAGTTCTAGGTGAATCTTCATATTTCTCTTTTATGTTATCACCATAAAATGTGAAATGAAGTATAATCACTAATTACATTATTTCATAAAAGTCACAGAAATGTAACACTCTAGGCAATAATACAAAAGAGTGACAAACAAAAAAATTATCAAGTGGGTCTCTCGTGGTTCTAGTGTTACGGCATTTCATATGCAAGAGGACGAAATGGTTAGTACTGAAATAAGCTGAAAAATGTAGGATTAATTCTGTCTTGTATTTAAATAATTTTTCTTCGTATAATCTCCTGAGACTTAAGTACTTTATTTTATTTTTCCTCTCTTCTAATATCAGTTAAGAAGTGTGTGTGTGTGTGTGCATAAATATTTGTGTTTGCATAAATATTCCTCAAATTACTCTGAAATGTATTTCAGAGGGTATTTTGGAAGGCACCATGTGTTAGGATTTCTCCTCATTGCAATTGCATATGGACTGAGTGAATAACAGATGATTAACTGCCTTTATGTATACAGAAAATAGCCTAATTTGGTCTTCAGAGTTTCTAAGAGAGCTAAATGCATGAGGCTGAAGAATATTTCTAGATTCTTCACTAATACTGGTTCTTGTATTCTTATAAGGTGACTTTTGTGGGATAATTTGTATCTGTTTTCTCAGGATTATTGTTCCCATCAGTCAAGCAAACCTGTAACCATCCGTGACATCCTCCTTTGTATACATTCAGTCAGTTGAACAAATGGTCTGATCCCTCACACTTTTAACAGTTATCTAAATTTGGCCACACGGATGAATTGGAGTCATCCATCTGTTATGGACCTTGTAAAACTGTTCCATTTTGAATTCCTGATAATTATTATTGTCTTAGTTTACTGTAAAATTATTTTGAATCATTGATATTATAGTACAAGTATGACATTTTTTTTCATTTTGTGAAATCCAGAGTTTTACCTTTCTATGCATCAAATCAAGTTACCAATCTTTGCCCCACTTTGAATTTTTTTAAATATATGATTCATTATTTCTGCAAATCTTTCCTGACAATAATTCATTATTGGTAAGTATCATTTGTGAAAAGTCTGAGGTAGCTATTAGTACTGTTGGTCAGCTCATTAACATAAAATAAGAATGACTAGAATTCCAGCACTGTCCTCTGGTCCAAGTCAGAAGCTATTCTTACTTGGTTTGATGAGTCTCCATCCAAAATTTCATACTTCATTTATCTAGTGTGTCACTTTATCAAATGATTGAATGTTCATACAGTTTTTTCTTTTTTTAAACTCATGGTCCTGAGTTCCACAGACATTATTGTGGAAGAGCCTCCCTTCCAACAGGCAGGTAATAAATTTCTTGGTTTCCCTTGTAGTGCTTGACCCAGGTTTGCTTGAACCAACAGTGCTGACCTATGGAATGCGGTGACACACACTTCCTATTTCCACATCTGTCAAAGGGTGTTAACCATCTCTCCCAACCAGTGTGAATGGTGTTGACAAAATGGAAATGGGGTGAGAGGACAGAGGCAAGTGAAAGAAGAGACTTTGTATACTGTCCAAACACTGTCTTTGGTTGCTCCAGCACTAGTAAAGGATATAGTTTTTGCACATCTGCCTATTATTTGACACTTTATCTCCATGGTAAAACTTCTTCTCCCATAACCCTACCAAATAGTATAGTGAGAGGAGCCCTCCTCTATTCTTATTACAGTGGTTTGCAGAGTATATATGTAGACATATTGCAGTCTTTGTAATAGTGATTTACACTCAAATTTTGTTGATTTACATTTATTTAAGTGATGAACTTTATTTTCTTTCAGGAAAGAAAATCTGATGGTGATAGCGATTCATCAGTCTCTCCTAGAAAGCGAAGACGAAGTGATAATGCAGGTAAGCTGTTTACACGCTACTGCAATGTCTCTGTTATGAGAATTTTGTGAAATGTGATCTACCATACTCAGCAAATGGGAAGTGATTCTCCATTACATAAGTGGCATTTGTCACCCACTTGATAATTCATATTCCTATCCCAGGAAAAAGCAAACAAAAATGTTGTTCGTGGTTCATTTTGGGAATTTCTCTTAGAGCTGTCTGCATTCCTGAAATCAGAGGTCATTAGAAGTAAAAATAAATTTCTGTATTTTCTAGAATGTAAAAATTCTCTTCCATGTTTGGCATTTATTCATTACTTCATTCACCTCAAGCCACCTGTGTTAGACTATATATTTGCTGGTGGTTACTTGACACCATGCTGTTTGTTGATCTGCCCATCTAATAACATTATCTACACTCTGCAAACAACTATACAGTTCATAACAGGGGGTACACCTCACTGCCCGTTATTAGGGTTTCTTCCCCTGTTCCATTCGTGTATGGGGTGCAAGAAGAATGATTGTTTTAATGGCTCCACGCAAGCTGTAATTAATCTAACCACCTCCTCAGAATTCCTGTGGAATTGGTATATACGGGGTTGTAATATGTTCTGAGTGGCATAATTTGAATCCAGTTCCTAATACTTAGTAAGCAGGCTTTCTTGGAATAATTCATGTCCATCTTAAAGAGTGTGCTAGCTCATTTTATTAGCAGTTCTGTGATACTCTCCCATGGATCAAACAAACCTGTGACCATTAGTGCCACCCTTCTCTGTACATGTTTAGTATCACCTGTTGGGTCCTATTTGATATGGGTCCCATACACTTCAGCAGTATTTTAGGATGGGTGATTTACAAGCAATCTCCTTTGTAGACTGACTGGATTTCCCTAGTATACTACCAATAAATTGAAGTCTGCTGCGAGCTTTACCCATGACAGAACTTCAACATATTTATATGATAATATTGTATTGCTAAGTTTTTCATTTTGTGAAGTGCACAGTTTTTAATTTCTCAACATTTAAAACAAGGTGCCATTCTTTGCACCAGTTTTAAATCTCATCAGGCTGTAACTGAACATTGATGTCACTTGTGTCACACTGTACTTCTTTACTCTGAGGTGACGAAAGTTGTGGGGTAGCGATAAGCACATATAAAAATGGCATTAGTATTGCATATGCAAGGCATAAAAGGCCAGTACACTGGTGGAGCTGTCATTTGTAGGAAGGTCATTCACGTTAAACAGTATCAAGCATGATTCTGGCAACATGATGGGAATTAAGACTTTGAACATGGGAGGGTAGTTAGAATTAGATGTATGGAGCACCCATTTCTGAAATTGTTAAGGAATTAAATAGCCGGCAAACTCGCACCAGGGAAGAACAGCATCTTTTATTTGTTTTTTGTGAAGATGTGAAACCTATTGAAATTCATCAATGAATGAAGGTCCAGTAAGGGGCTGCATGTTTGTCACAGCAGCAAGGCTTCGAATGTAGTAGGAAGTTCACAAATGGTGTGACTTCAGTGGAAGATGCTCCTCGTCTAGGTCAGGCAGGTACAACGATTTGTGACTCCGCCGAACATTGCAGCAGTTGAAGCCATAGTGAAGTGACACTAAATGACAATGCAGCATGTTTAAAGATTAATGGGTCAGTACACCACATTATGCATGATGTTCTCCAGTTTCACAAAGTGTCTGCAAGATGGGTCCCACGGCAGCTGACTCCTGAAATGAGGGAATGACATGTTGATGCTTGTGAAGATCTTCTTGAGCCCTTTGAACAAGAAGGTGATGGCTTCCTTGCAAGAATCATTACTGGGAACAAAACCTGGGTTCACTTCCACCAATGGGAAACGAAGAAAGCCAGCAAGGAATGGTGCCATTCCTCATCACCAAGTGATTTCCATATGTTCAGACTACTGAAAGGCGCGATGGGAGGAAAGAAGTTCTGTTCTGATGAAGTGATGCACCATGCGGTGCATGAATGGGTTGCGTGGACTACCAAAGAATTTTTTTCTAAAGGAATTTATACACTTTGTAAGTGCTGGAGGACTTGCGTTGAGCGTGGGTGAGATTATATTGAAAAGTGATACAGCTTTGTACCATTTCTGCACAGTAAAAAATATAAAAAAAATATTTAAGGTTTTCATTTGACTCACCCTCATACTTACTTTACTCATCTTTTCAGTGGTAAGCAGAGAGTGATTCTTTCCAGATGAATGGCAAGGCCTTTCATAAAAATCAGTCATGTTGTATACCAGCTGTGCTGTAATTTCCATGTCACGTTTAACCTGAACGTGATCACCAAACAGCTGTTCAGAGACCATCTCAAATTGCCGCAAAGAGCAAAATTGACTACTCAGTTGCAGAATATGCTGCCAAGAAAGTGATACTCAGCTATTACCTCACTTCATAATCCATGGCATCAGAGTTCCCAAGCATTCTCGCCTCATCATTTCCCTCAGCTCCTATATCAGATTCCCTGACATAAGTAGAGGGTTTTGCCTTGTCATTGCTTTCAGTCTCAGAATCCTCCATGTGTCAGTCTTCACTAGCTCCTATCCCAGACACATGTCCACCTCTGCCCATGTCCTGTGCCTTGTCTTTCTCTCTCTTCACTTTCAATTCCTCTCCAACGCAATACTTTTCTGTCCCGCACTTACTCCCATCACACTAAATTGCACACTACATGCAACTTCTTCTTTTCTGCCAATGGCTGGGCCATGTACAGGCTGTTACATTTGAATTCAGACTGCAGGAAGCATTGTTCTTTCTGTGGGAGTTCATTTTTATGTTGCCTAATGTGGACATGCATTAATATCTCCCACAAATGCACAACTGTGATAAGAAAGGACTTCCAGTCTCTTTAAGAGTCACAGTTGCTATAATTAAAAAACTGCCTGATTCTAAGACTTATCTTGGGATCCATTCAAAGTAAAATTCTCAAACACAGTTCAAAATGAAGGTAATGCCATATACTTTTTTGTGGTAGTTTTGTGCTATTTTAAGGACTTACATATATCATAATTTTCATCATGATTAACATTTTTTCCAATAACACAATTTTAAATGGAATAAAAAGTGTTTTATATAATTCAGCATTGATTTAAAAACAATGTTAGTAAACTTTCTATGGTACCTTCAATGAAGGGTTATAGACAAAATAAAAAGGAATCGAAATAGTGGCAAATGCTGCTGAGTGCACTATGGTGTATTACACAACCTCCATGAATCATGATGACACCATCATTGATAGACTGCTGTTCGTTTCACTGTGGGAGGATGCTGAGAAGTGGCACCTGAAGAAACGACCTTCTTTTTGTTCCCATGATCAATGACCAGATGGCATGAGAAGGAAAGAGGCTTTCCTTCTCATTCTGTCTGGTAAGCCTCCCATTATCTGGGGTTCAGGCTGACTTTTCTGAACTCTGCGTCTTTTCCTAAATCTCTCTCTAGTCCTTACCCTTCACAACACATCCTTCCCCTTGAACACTTCTGCCAGGAGGAGGAGCCACTGGCTCCAAAAACTAGCAAAAATAATACCTTTATTGAAACTTCCTGACAGATTAAAACTGTGCGCTGGATCAAGACTCGAACTCGGGACCTTTGCCTTTCACTGAAAAGTGCTCTACCATCTGAGCTATGCAAGCATGACTGACACCCCGTTCTCACAGCTTTACTTCCGCCAGTATCTCGTCTCCAGTAAAGCTGTGAGAATGGCCTGGATTCCTGCCCTCCTCCCTCCCCTTTCCCCTACACGTTGTCTGGTTCTTTGTGCCATTTTGTTTCACCTTTCCACATGTCTTCTTCCACTGGTGTTGTCACAGTCATACTGTGGTGTGGGGACAGGGATGGGTTGGCAGCAGGGCTGGGGCATCATCATGTCTAGCACCTTAGAGATTCCACCTGCTGTCACCTTCTACAACATCCCTCATGTTCTTCAATTTCCCTACCATCTCATCATTTGTTTCATCTCTTTCTTTGCGTGTTTTCCTTTAGCATTTATTGCCCTGTGTCATTTGTGTTGTTTTTTGTAACCCAAACAGACCTTCCCTGAGGTTGGATTCAAACAGCTTTTCCATTCTTCTGCTAAGAATTAGTGTTAGTATTTTGCAGCCATGAAATACTCTCACTTGTCAGTACCTGCTTTCTTTGAAAATGGAATCATTACACTCTTCTTGTAGTCTCAGGGTATTTCACCTGTCTCGTACGCCTTGCTCATCAGATGGAATAGTTCTATTTTGTCAAGGCTGCTCTCCCAAGGCTATCAGTAATTCTGATTGGATGTTGTGTACCCCAGGGACCTTGGTTTGACCCGGGTCCTTCATTGCTCTGTCAAATTCCTCCTGCTGTATCATATCTCCCATACCATCTTCTGTCTACTGTTTCCATAAAGTTGCTTACAGCTTCACCTCCTATGTATAGACCCTCTATTATACTCCTTGCAGTATTACCTTCTTTATTTAGTAGTTTCTGTCTATCTCAGTTCTTGATATTCATACAGCTGCTAATGTTACCTCCAAAGACCTCTTAAATTTTCCTGTTGGCAGTGTTTATCTCTCACCTTGTGATATATGCTTCTAAATCCTTAAATTTGAACTCTAGCCTTTCCTGCTTAGCAATTTTATACTGCCTGTCACTCCTTTGTAGATGTCTGTGTTCACTTTTATATGCTTCATTTGCTGCATTTTTATATTTCCTTTCTTTTATCAATTAAATTCTGTTCTCTTCTGTTGTCCAAAGATTTCTACTAAGCCTTGTCTTGTTACATAACTGATCTTCTGCTGCCTTCACCATTTCATATCCCATATTCATTTGTTCTGCTGCTGCAGGGATGGGCAATAACTTTGGCTTGGAGCCATTCTTATGTAGGCAGAGGTTAGCAGAAGGTCACACCTTTTAAAATGATGGCATGCAGTAGCCCACTTTGCAGTTCAGAAAAGTTATAAATTGTTGCAAAAAATTCTGCCTTGGGAGGCCAGACAAAAACCACTAGTGGGCCACTGTTTGTCCACACCTGTTCTGTGTTCCTTTCCCCAGTCCTATTGTGTTCCTTTCCTCTGTCCTAGTCAGTAATTACCTAATGCTCTGTCCATAACTTACAATGACCTCTGGCTCTTTCAGCTTATTCACATACCATCTCCATAATTTCCTACCTTTTTGCCATTTCTTCAGTTACAATCTACGGTATATAATCAGTATATTCTGGTCAATCTGCATGTGCACCTTGATATATCTTAAAATCTGGACCCATAATTCAGTCTCTCTCTCAAAATTATATAATCAATCTGAAACCTGATGGTGTCTGCAACTCTTCAGTGTCTGTAACCTTCTTTCATGATTCTTAAACCAAGTTTTAGTGATGATTAAATTGTGGTCTGTGCAACAATCTACCAGGCAGCTTCCTCTTTCATTTCTTTCCCTAGTTCACATTTTCCTTCTATTTTTCCTACTGTTGTATTCCCATCCACCATCACAATTAAATTTCTGTATCACTTAACTGTCCAAATAAGTTCGTTTGTTTCACCACACATTTCTTCAATTGCTCCATCTGCAGAGCTAGTGGGATTGTAAGCTTCGGATACAGCGATGGGTTTTGGCTTCATGTATCTTGTCTACAGTAATCTGTTAACAATGTTGTTCATAGTGGCTTGCTTGAATTGTTGTTTGTTGTTTTCTTATTCATTATTACATCTACTCCTACATTACTTTATTTGATTTATATTTCCAGCCCTGTATTCATCTGGCTAGAAGTCCTGTTCCTCTCGCCACTGAACTTCAATAATTCCCATTATATTCTAATTTTAAGCTATACATTTACTTCCTTAAATTTTCAGGCATCCCTCCCAGCTTAGGGACACAATTTACCATCCTCCAACATGTAGAATATCAGTTGTGTTTCTCCTGACAACATTCTCCAAAGCAGTCCCTACTTAGAAATCCACATGGGGGATCATTTACATGTGTGGGATGTTTTACTCAAGAAGATGCCATCGTTTAACTGTAGAGTAAAGTTGCATGGCCTAAGGACAAATTACGGCTGTAGTTTCCTTTTGCATGATGCTGTTCACTGTACCAGCACTGCAAGGCCATGTAAGTTGGTGTCACAAGGCCAGAACAGTCACTTGCCCAGACTGTTGCACCTTCAAATACCAAAAAGGGTGCTGCACTCCCCTTCAGCAACCACACTTTCGTCTAATCTCTGAGCAAATACTCCTTCGTGGTTGCATCTATGGTACGGCTGCCTGATACCACTGAGGCATGCAAAATCCCAAAGAAAATGTACTTGGCGACTCTTAGAATGGATCATGTTTGTTTTGTCACACACACACACACACACACACACACACACACACACACACACACACACACACACACACGCTTATGTTCATTCAGGTGGACACAAGAAAGTCTTTTCATTGTGCCTGTCTGCAGCTCAACAAGTCATCTTTATGGTGGATAGCAATCCATCTTCTTCAGAATATTGTTAATATTCCAACTTGGGTTTTCTGCTGTTCAATTAGTGCCATTTTATTCCATGATGAGACATACTTAGTTTGTCTTTCATTTGTCATGTATTTTTGCCTAAATTTTGACAGTATCTCAAAATTGATCAGTTTTTTTCCCCGATGATCAGGAGCCCAACAACCAGCCAGAGAGGAGACTGGTGGTGAGAGAGGAGAGGAAGAAGAAAAAGAAGAATTAGGAGAAAAAGAAGCAGTAATGGTGAGTTTTGTCAATAGCATATGGTTACCCCCACAATCATTCCTGTTTTCCTTTCAGGGCACTCAGTTTTCATGTGCATGGAGCTCCAAGCGATGACAATAGACCTTCATTTTGTGTGCTGATATCCATTTCTCTAACTATTTTTTTCATCTGAGACTAAATGTCCCCCTGCAGAAGTGCATTATTTCTGGTAAGTCACAATTTATGTCATCAATTAATTTCCTTTCTACATACACCACCCACCTTCTGAACTAATAGTGGTGTTCAATATGTGTTTTTGTACACTGGTAACTACAAACTACAGTCCCTGCCAAATGTATGCAGCACATTTACTGTGGAGCCAATGGAACCAATGACAATTAGAAGTTCCTGTCTTGGTGTGCCTCATTGTGCTACCTCCAAGTTATTTGCCAGCACTACCCCATTGTGACGTTTGCCTGCTTTATTTCTTCTTTGATAGTTCTTGGAGTCAAAGTATTGCGTTGTTACACTGGCTGAGAAATTGGGGATGGAAGTTAAACACTGAGTACTGTAAATGATGTAGCCTACAGTTGCACAGTTGCCTTTCACAGTGCACTGTTCACAACCCCCTAATATTACACAGTTCATATGTCCAGTTTGCTATTGGTTACCTTTTGATAAGCTTCACTAATAGTTTGCAGGCAGACATCAGCATACTGCTACAATAGTTCACCACTGAACATCTATGAGCAGTAAAAACCCAACCACACAGTTCATGCAGAATAATATGGTATGTGTGACACTATTGAACAGACACTGTCATTATTTTAACACATGCCTATTTGTGTTGCACTAATTTCATGGTTAAGATAATGCATTGTTGTTGATCTAACCAATATAAGTGTCTCGTTTAAAAATCGGCCATGGTCTGATTGTCTCGGGACTAAAAATTGGGTCTTTATATATCCTCACAATAATAGATACTATAAGTATACTTAGTTTGAGGTTTGTTACAGAAATGACAATTAAAACCTAACTCATTCAATTAACTGAGTCTATTCAAAAATTCCAGGTTTTTTAACAATTTCTTCTACCAGAAAGGTCAGGCCAAATTATTTTTTATATAATGAAATTAACAGAAATAATTATAGAAACAATACTTTTGGCAAACCTGGTAATTGCTTGGGAAACAATTAAGGGCTGGCTTTGCTAATATGTTATCGAATGATGACTGAGACACATCAGTATACCAGGAATGAGTTCACTGACCAACTTACTGAGGAAATGGGTAAGAGTGAATTAATAGATGTCAGAATAGTTGGTACTGACATAAGAAACAAGGAAGCTTGTAATGCTGAAGGCTTGGGATAGGGATTGCTAAACTTCTACTGCCCCTTATAGTTTGAGAATGGATGCAAAAAGCACTACCAACCTTTGTGGAAAATATGTTATCACTTTATGCAGATTGGAATGTCCACACTGGGTTTGCTCTTGATTTTATCTTACAGTGAGAGAACACTCCTCACCCTGGCTCATACATTGACAAGTTATTCTATTGTGTCTGACCCGAGGAGAGAGACCACAATAGGTCCTTGTGGGTTCTCTGTCTGGAACTTCCCTACACAGCAGACACTCACAAACAGTATCCCAGTTTCATAAAAAATTAACTTTTGTTTAAGGAAAAATAAACCAAGAGAGCATGTTAAATATCAGGATATTTGTACCTACCTGATATTAGTCAATTAATGAATTACAGTAATTTTATTGTGCATGTTGTTACCTGAAACAAATCTGAACAAGTCTCATGTAGGGATTTTGTACTGTTTGATGTTCAATGGTAGATTTGACCACTGTTTTCTTCCAAGATCTCAATTCCAGCTGTCCTCAGGCAGAGTGTCAGTCAACCTGTTGCCCACTCTCTATGGACCACGATTTCTCTGTCAGCATGTGAGCCCCATAGCCTTTGATTTCCCCCCTGCGGGTCCGGGGATTAGAATAGGCCCGCGGTATTCCTGCCTGTCGTAAGAGGCGACTAAAAGGAGTCCATCCCCCTCACGGGGGTAGTTCGCGCCTGCGTCCGGAGACGGACGGTTCCACGACCTATCATCGTGGTCCTTTTGGTTTTTTCACTTCTCGTTTCTTCCTTCCTTTTGTTGGTTCCTTTCTTTGCTCTTCTCCACCTCACTGTCTTCCTTACTCTTTCCCTTGCCTTCTCCTTGCCTTCTCCTTGCCTTCTCATTGCCTTTTTCTCCTTGCCTTCTCATTGCCTTTTTCTCCTTGCCTTCTCATTGCCTTTTTCTCCTTGCCTTCTCATTGCCTTTTTCTCCTTGCCTTCTCATTGCCTTTTTCTCCTTGCCTTCTCATTGCCTTTTTCTCCTTGCCTTCTCATTGCCTTTTTCTCCTTGCCTTCTCATTGCCTTCTTCTCCTTGCCTTCTCATTGCCTTCTTCTCCTTGCCTTCTCATTGCCTTCTTCCCCTTGCTTTCTCATTGCCTTCTTCTCCTTGCCTTCTCTGGTCTCCGCCTCGGCGTTTGAGACAGTCTGTCCTCTTTCTCCCTCTCTCTCTTCTTTTTCCTCTTCTTCCTTCCTCCCTGTGCGTGCCTGAAGGCCGACCCACGCGTTCGCACGCGTAGCCGGTGACGGGGTAACGCGTAAGTCCCCGCCCTGGGTAGACATGTAAGGCACGCGCGTACCCCCTGGTAAAGGCCAGGCCCGGGGAGGGGTGATTGCCTGAGCTGATACCTTCTGACCATGCCAATTGGTCCCTCCGTCTGTTTCTCGGGAGGTGTGACCTGAGGTGTAAACATTCACCTAAGGCGGGAGTGCCCTCTGAGAGGGTCCCCACAAGGAAGGAGCGCGCCATCGGAGACGCTGGCAATCATGGGGGATTCCTCCGCAATGGATTCTACTCCATCTCTTTCGACTTCGACCCAAAAACGGAAACGTGACCAGCCAACAGTGACAAAAGTACTACCGCCTGCCCCACAGTTCCTCGTAGTTTCTCGAACTGAGGACGGAAAGGATTTTTCCTCTGTCAACCCTTTCGTTATTCAGAAGGGTGTAGATGCCATAGCCGGATCTGTCAAATCCTGTACCAGGTTGCGTAACGGCACCTTATTACTAGAAACTGAGAATGCCTTTCAGGCACAAAAACTGCTTCGGGCCACCCTCCTGTACACGTTCCCTGTCCGGGTGGAGGCCCACCGAACTTTGAATTCGTCTCGTGGTGTGGTCTATACTGGCTCCCTCGACGGATTGACTGACGAGGAGCTTCAATCATTCCTCGCTGAGCAGGGCGTGACGGCTGTCCATAGGGTCATGAAAAAGGTCAACAATGACCTTGTACCGACCCGGACAATTTTCTTGACCTTCGATAGTGTTAAGCTGCCATCACGCATCAAGGCGGGCTACGAGGTTATTTCTGTTCGCCCCTATATCCCGACACCTACGCGCTGCTACCAGTGTCAGCGTTTCAATCACACTCGACAGTCTTGTTCCAATGCGGCTAAATGTGTCACCTGTGGCAGGGATGCCCATGAGGGTGACTGTCCACCTCCGTCTCCTCGTTGTGTGAACTGTCAGGGTGACCATGCCGCATCCTCCCGCGACTGTCCTGTCTATAAGGAAGAACGCTGTATCCAGGAAATTCGGGTCAAAGAGAAAGTGTCCACCTCGGCTGCTCGCAAGCTATTGGCTAGTAGGAAGCCCACGCTGCTCCCAGCGGGGAAATACAGTACTGTCCTCGCCTCTCCTCGGACTACCCGGGAGGTAGCAACCCAGACATGCGATCTGACCTTCAGCACCACGGTCGTCCGTTCGGCCAGTGCTAAGATCGCGCGGTCGACGTCTCCTCTTACTCCCATCACCCCACAGACACGAGCACCTTCCTCAGCTTCTGCTAAGACGAAGACATCGAAGTCAGATGCACGGGCCTTCAAGAAGGAACCATCCCGTGCAGACTTCCTCCGTACCTCGACCTCCCAGCCTTCGGCCGGTACTTCCACTACACGTCCTTCCAAAAAGGCGCATAGGAAGCACAGTTCTCCTTCCCCGCCACGGCGCATTTCTTCTCTTGCGCCACCCAGCGGCTGCCGTCCCAGGCCGTCATCCGTTTCGCCTGGCCGCACCGCTGGTCGCCGTACATCTGGCCGTTCACTGGCGGAGGAAGCTCCCCCTCCCGGCCATCCTCCCGAGATGGCCGATGACCCTATAGACCCAATGGACGATGACTGTCCGCCTACTGATAGCGGCGGCAGTGCTCGCTCGAAGCCAGGCCCTAAGCGGCCTTCGAGGTGACCACTTCTCTCATCTTTCCTTTCTTACGATGGCACTTATTCACTGGAATATTCGCAGCATTCGCTCCAACCGAGAGGACTTGAAGTTGCTGCTCCGCTTGCACCGTCCGCTTGTCGTAGCCCTCCAGGAAACGAAGCTACGCCCATGCGATCAAATTGCCTTGGCACACTACACCTCTGTGCGTTTTGACCTACCCCCTGTGGTAGGTATCCCAGCTCATGGAGGGGTTATGTTGCTGGTCCGGGATGATATTTACTACGATCCCATCACGTTGCACACCGGCCTGCAGGCAGTTGCCATCCGCATTACTCTCCCCACTTTTACGTTTTCCTTTTGTACCGTTTACACTCCATCATCTGCCGTTACCAGGGCAGACGTGATGCAACTTATTGCTCAGCTACCTGCACCATTTTTGTTAACTGGAGACTTCAATGCCCACCATCCCCTTTGGGGCTCTCCAGCATCTGGCCCAAGGGGCTCCTTGTTAGCAGACCTTTTCAACCAGCTCGATCTTGTCTGCCTCAATACTGGCGCCCCTACTTTTCTTTCGGACACATCTCACACCTATTCCCATTTAGACCTCTCTATATGTACTCCCCAACTTGCACGCCGGTTTGAGTGGTATGCACTTTCTGATACATATTCGAGCGACCACTTCCCGTGTGTTATCCATCTCCTGCAGCATACCCCCTCTCCGTGCTCCTCTAGTTGGACCATCTCCAAGGCAGACTGGGGGCTCTTCTCTTCCAGGGCGACCTTTCAGGATCAAACCTTCACAAGCTGTGATCGTCAGGTCGCACACCTCACGGAAGTCATTCTCGCTGCTGCTGAATATTCCATCCCTCACCCTCCTTCTTCTCCACGTCGCGTACCGGTCCCCTGGTGGACCGCAGCATGTAGAGACCCTTTACGTGCTCGTCGACGTACTTTACGCACTTTTAAACGCCACCCTACAGTGGCGAATTGTATCAATTATAAACGATTACGTGCTCAGTGTCGTCGTATTATCAAAGAAAGCAAGAAAGCCAGCTGGGCTGCTTTCACAAGCACCTTCAACAGTTTTACTCCTTCTTCTGTTGTCTGGGGTAGCCTGCGCCGGCTATCTGGCACTAAGGTCCACTCACCAGTTTCTGGCTTGAAGGTCGCGAATGACGTCCTTGTGGCCCCTGAAGCTGTCTCCAATGCCTTCGGCCGCTTTTTCGCAGAGGTTTCGAGCTCCGCTCATTACCACCCTGCCTTCCTCCCCCGCAAACAGGCAGAGGAGGCTAGGCCACCTAACTTCCGCTCCTCGAATTATGAAAGTTATAATGCCCCATTCACCATGCGGGAACTCGAAAACGCACTTGGCCGATCACGGTCCTCTGCTCCAGGGCCAGATTCTATTCATATTCAGATGCTGAAGAACCTTTCTCCTGCGGGTAAAGGTTTTCTTCTTCGTACATACAATCGCATCTGGATTGAGGGACATGTTCCCGCATGCTGGCGCGAGTCTATTGTTGTCCCGATTCCTAAGCCGGGGAAGGACAAGCACTTGCCTTCCAGTTATCGACCTATCTCGCTTACCAGCTGTGTCTGTAAAGTGATGGAGCGAATGGTTAACTCTCGATTGGTTTGGCTGCTCGAGTCTCGACGCCTACTTACCAATGTACAATGTGGATTTCGTAGGCGCCGCTCTGCTGTTGACCATCTGGTTACCTTGTCGACCTTCATTATGAATAACTTCTTGCGGAAGCGCCCGACCGCGGCTGTGTTCTTTGATTTGGAGAAGGCTTACGACACCTGTTGGAAGGCGGGCATCCTCCGCACCATGCATACATGGGGCCTTCGCGGTCGCCTCCCTCTTTTTATTCGTTCCTTTTTAATGGATCGACAGTTCAGGGTACGTGTGGGTTCTGTCCTGTCCGACACCTTTCGCCAGGAGAATGGGGTGCCACAGGGCTCAGTTTTGAGCGTCGCTCTCTTCGCCATCGCGATCAATCCAATAATGGATTGCCTCCCAGCTGATGTATCAGGCTCCCTTTTCGTGGACGATTTTACCATCTATTGCAGCGCGCAGTGTACACGTGTCCTGGAGCGCTGTCTTCAGCGTTCTCTTGACCGTCTTTACTCCTGCAGTGTCGCCAATGGCTTCCGTTTCTCTGCCGAGAAGACGGTCTGTATTAACTTCTGGCGATACAAAGAGTTTCTCCCACCGTCCTTAAGACTCGGTCCCGTTGCTCTCCCAATCGTGGAGACAACCAAATTTTTAGGCCTTACATTTGACAGGAAACTTAGCTGGTCTCCACATGTGTCATATTTGGCCGCCCGTTGTACCCGTTCTTTAAATGTCCTCCGTGTTCTCAGTGGTCTGTCGTGGGGAGCGGATCGAACCGTCCTACTTCGTCTATATCGGTCGATCGTCCGTTCCAAGCTGGATTATGGGAGCTTCGTATACTCCTCTGCACGGCCATCCATCTTAAGCCACCTCAACTCCATGCAACATCGGGGTTTACGACTTGCGATCGGAGCATTTTATACCAGTCCCGTAGAGAGTCTTCATGCTGACGCTGGCGAATTGCCACTCACCTACCGGCGCGATATACTGCTTTGTCGGTATGCCTGTCGGCTACTGTCAATGCCCGACCATCCGTCTTATCGTTCCTTTTTTGACGACTCTCTTGACCGTCAATACGGGTTGTATGTCTCTGCCCTGCTACCCCCTGGCGTTCGCTTTCGTCGCCTCCTTCAACACCTTACTTTTTCCCTCCCTGCAACCTTTCGAGTGGGCGAGAGCCGCACGCCACCTTGGCTCCAGGCTCAGGTCCGTGTTCACCTTGACCTCAGCTCGCTCCCAAAAGAGGTCACCCCCGGTTCGGTCTACCACTTCCGTTTTTTGGAACTTCGTTCGAAGTTCATCGACATGACTTTCATTTATACAGATGGCTCTAAGACCAATGACGGGGTCGGGTGTTCCTTTATTGTCGAGGCACAAAGTTTCAAATACCGGCTCCATGGCCATTGTTCGGTCTTCACAGCTGAGCTCTTTGCCCTCTACCAGGCTGTTCTTTACATCTGCCGCCACCGACATTCTGCTTATGTCATCTGCTCAGATTCCCTGAGCGCCATCCAGAGCCTCAGTGATCCGTACCCGGTTCACCCTTTCGTACACCGGATCCAACGCTCTCTTCAGCAGCTGGTGGACGTCGGTTCTCCAGTTAGCTTTATGTGGGTTCCGGGCCATGTCGGTATCCCTGGGAACGAAGCTGCAGATGCCGCGGCCAAGGCTGCGGTCCTCCAGCCTCGAACAGCTTCTTGTTTCGTCCCTTCGTCCGATTTTAGTAGGGTGATTTGTCGGCGCATCTTATCTCTGTGGCATGCCGATTGGGCTGCACTTACCGACAACAAGCTTCGGGCCTTAAAACCTCTTCCCGTGGCTTGGACGTCCTCCTCACGCCCTTCTCGGCGGGAGGAGGTCGTTTTAGCCCGGTTAAGAATTGGACACTGCCGGTTCAGCCATCGCCATCTGCTGACGGCTGCGCCGGCGCCGTTCTGCCCAGGTGGGCACTTGCTGACGGTTAGACACATTTTAATGTCCTGTCCAGATCTTAACACACTGCGCCTCGATCTTAACCTGCCAAATACTTTCGATGCCATTTTAGCGGATGACCCACGAGCAGCTGCTCGTGTTCTTCGTTTTATCAATTTGACACACCTCGCTAAGGACATTTGATGATGCTGTTTTTTAATCCTATGCCTGTCAGTCTGTCTTTTATCGTGTTTTCCCTTTTAGTTGTTGTGGTCAACTTGTGCCTCGCGGTGCATTCTTAGAGTAGTCAGGGCGCTAATGACCATTGAAATTGTGCGCCCTAAAACCACAAAAAAAAAAAAAAAAAAAAAAAAAAAAAAAAAAATAGCCTTTGATTTGGGCACCACCTGAAACAGTATCCTCAACAACAGAGTTCTTCAAATAATCATTATTTCTTCTGTTGTAAGAAGAAAGTAACCCTGGCAAAGTTTTCCAGTTTTGTGGTAATTCTTCCTGTCTATTCTTCATTAATATAGAATGCCAAAGGAAAATGTTGCACCTCAGAAGAATGTTGTTATTGCCAAGTTACTACTGTTTGTAATATTCCACAGATGCTGCAAATGCTCAGTTGTTTTAAATTGCATTTTCACTGTATTTACTTTTACTTCCATCAATGAAATCTGTGTATACACACTCAGCAATACTTCCATGAATGGCACTATCTACTAAAAGAAGTCCTTTGGTCAATATTTATCACATTAGAAACTTTTATCTCAGATGGACATTATCTTTTACACTAGAAAATACTGGAAAATTGCTTTTTAACAAATTAACCATGTACTGGTAACTAATTTTTCACTCAACTGCAGTTATCATTGTCCAGTCCCCAAAACTGTTTCAGCTTAACTTCAGTTATTCTTTCTTATTAAATGTTTTTTGAACACCAAAATTCTGATACTAATACTGCTGATTTTGAGGTGACAGGGAAATGTACAGTAAGAGAGAAAAAATGCAACAGTAATGGCAGGTTGCCCAGTTATGTTCAGAGATTTCTTTTAAATCACTGATTTTGTTTGTTGTGACCCATGAAGCAGTGTGTAAAACAGTCAAGAAGGCCAGTGGAGAAATAGCAGGTAAGTAGCTGTTAGTATATCACTTGGCAATGAATTGACATTGCTTATTTTCCTTATGATGGTTGTAGAGGTATTACAGGCAAAGTTTAAACAGATTGCTAGTTGTGCTCTGGAGAAATAGGTGCCTATTAAGTGAATTAAAGTTGGGAAAGACCTACTGGGCTTTAATAAGGAAATCAGGAAAATACTGAAGCAAAGATTAGTCGAAAGATTCATGTGTCTATGAAAAGATGTGTGTGTGAAGTGTGCAACTACTACCACAGTCACATTGTAGCAAAAAAGATGTCAGGGGATCTAAGAAAATACTGGTTCTATGTAAAATCAGTGTCTAGGGTTAAAGCTTCTTTGCAGTCATTCATTGACCAGTTCGGTGTGGCAGTGTAAGATAGCAAAATAAAAGCTGAAATTTTGAATTTTGTGTTGAAGTAAGCATTCATGCAGTAGAATTGTACAAACACACCATTGCTTGATCATCACACAATGTCCCATATGGATAACATAGTAGTAAGCATCCCAAGTGTAGATAAACAACTGAAAGGGTTGAAAACAAAGAAGTCATCAGGTCGAGGTTGAATCCCAATTTGGTTTTACAAAGAGTATATTATGGAATTGGCACTTTGCTTAGCTTAGCTATGATTTGTCATGAATTTTTCGCTCAGTTCAAAGTCCCAAGTGACTGGCAAACAGCACAGGTGACTCTTTTATATATACAGGGTGAAAGAATGGATCCACGAAATTACAGACTAATATCCTTATCAGTTTGATGCAGAATCCATGAACACATTCTCAATTCAAATATCATGAACTTTCTTGAGACTGAGAAGCTTATGTCAACAAATCAGCATGATATTTAGAAAGCATTGCTCGTTTTAAATGTCACAGTATATTGTGTGAGAAAACATGAACTATGGATGATGAAGGCCAGAAAACAGTTGACAAATTAATATTGTTCTTCTTAAAAATGTATGCTTTTAATTTCAACTCTCATTATTTACAGATGTAGCTCATGGAAGATACTTAATATAACAACGAACACAATTCATTTGTAAAGTTTGACACAAAAATGCTTTGTGTGTTAACAGTGGAAACATTTTGACTCTGTAATTCAGTGTTGTAACATTATGACTGATCTGGATATCCACTCAAAATTCACATTGTGGCACTGCACTACAGACAATGCCAGTGTCATCAAACTTTTTATCTTCAAAGAATTAATATCATCTTCAATGATACTAAGCTCAAGTACCACTGATCCAGTCATAAGTGTTTCCTTCCTCACTGCACAAATTTATCTCTGATGATGCTTGAAAGTCAAAATGTGTAACATCACAACTGTTGGATGATGTGGTTGTTTGTTGTTGTGGTCTTCAGTCATGAGACTGGTTTGATGCAGCTCTCCACGCTACTCTGTCCTGTGCAAGCTGCTTCATCTCCCAGTACGTACTCCAGCAGCTTACATCCTTCTGAATCTGCTTAGTGTATTCATCTCTTGGTCTCCCTCTACGATTTTTACCCTCCATGCTGCCCTCCAATACTAAATTTGTGATGCCTTGATGCCTCAGAACATGTCCTACCAACTGATCCCTTCTTCTAGTAAAGTTGTGCCACAAGCTCCTCTTCTCCCCAATTCTATTCAATACCTCCTCATTAGTTATGTGATCTACCCATCTAATCATCAGCATTCTTCTGTAGCACCACATTTCGAAAGCTTCTATTCTCTTCTTGTCCAAACTATTTACCATCCATGTTTCACTTCCATACATGGCTACACTCCACATAAATACTTTCACAAATGACTTCCTGACACTTAAATCTATACTCAATGTTAACAAATTTCTCTTTTTCAGAAACACTTTCCTTGCCATTGCCAGTCTACATTTTGTATCCTCTCTACTTTGACCATCATCAGTTATTTTGCTCCCCAAATAGCAAAACTCCTTTGCTACTTTAAGTGTCTCATTTCTTAATCTAATTCCCTCAGCATCACCCGATTTAATTCGACTACATTCCATTATCCTTGTTTTTCTTTTGTTGATGTTCATCTTATACCCTCCTTAATGACACTGTCCATTCTGTTCAACTGCTCTTCCAAGTCCTTGGCTGTCTCTGAAAGAATTACAATGTCATCATTGAACCTCATAGTTTTTATTTCTTCTCCACAGATTTTAATACCTACTCTTTTTTTTAGTTTTCTTTAGTTTCCTTTACTGCTTGATCAATATATATAGATTAAATAACATTGAGGAGAGGCTACAACCCTGTCTCACTCCCTTCCCAACCACTGCTTCCCTTACGTGCCTCTCAACTCTCATAACTGCCACGTGGTTTCTGTACAAATTGTAAATAGCCTTTTGCTCCCTGTACTTTACCCCTGCCACATTTAGAATCTAATAACAGATATTTAATAACAATATTGTCACCAATAGAGAGGGGCTAAGTAATATTTTTAATGACTACTTCATACACATTGCAGAATCTGACTTCTGTACTACAGATAAAGTAAATGTTGGAAATCACACCAAGGCGAGGCCCACGAGAAAGAGGCCATGGCACGTACATCCCGAAGGTAGGCCGAGCTCGCTCAACTTGGCACACAAACTGCATTTATATACCTATTAACTAGTAACTAGACGTGTATGTATAAACATGAATTGGATCTTCTACTGGAAGTAACTACTATGAAGTCTTACTGTTACTAGTCCTACAATGATAGTAAGTCCACAAGGTTACTGATAATTTGTTATGGCTGTAATGTGATATAATAAAATTAAAATCATGCCTAAATTATTATCTGTTGCATAAGGCTCTACATCTTGTATGAAATGAGGACTGTTAATCAGATGAGACTAAATGCTATAAACAAACCGTTTTGCTGTTTATGATGAGAATTGATCTTCAATTTCACTGTATGACGAGTAATAAGTGAGACCTCACAATAGCAGATTCCAGTAGAAAATGCAATTCTCGTTAGTACACATACACCCAGTTGAGAGCTAACATGTCTAAAAATACAGTTTGTCTGCTGAGTTGAGTGAGTGAGGGCACTCAGGCCTACATTAGTGATTTTTGTGCCGCGGCCTGTCTTTCTCATGGGCCTCGACTGAGGTCAACTCAAAGTTAGTTCTCTTTGCTGATGATACAAGTATAGTAATCACACTTGACAAACAAGAATTAACTGATGAAATTGTCAATAATGTCTGTCAGAAAATTACTAAGTGTTTCCTTGTAAACGGACTCTCACTGAATTTTGATAAGACACAGTACATACAGTTCCGTACAGTAAATGGTATGATGCCATTAATAAATATAGACCTTAATCAGAAGCATATAGCTAAGGTAGACTATTCAAAATTTTTAGGTGTGTCCATTGATGAGAGATTTAATTGGAAGAAACACATTGATGATCTGCTGAAACGTTTGAGTTCAGCTACTTGTGCAATAAGGGTCATTTTAAATTTTGGTGACAAACATCTTAGTAAATTAGCTTACTACACCTATTTTCACTTATTGCTTGAATATGGCATCATATTTTGGGGTAATTCATCACTGAGGAACAAAGTATTTATTGCACCAAAGCTTGTAATCAGAATAATAGCTGGAGTCCACCCAAGATCATCCTGCAGACATTTATTTAAGGATCTAGGGATATTCACAGTAGCTTCTCAGTATATATACTCTTATGAAATTTGTTATTAACAACCAAACACAATTCAAAAGTAATAGCAGTGTGCATAACTACAATACTAGGAGAAAGGATGATCTTCACTATTGAAGAAATCTAACTTCGGCACAGAAAGGGGTGAATTATACTGCCACTAAAGTCTTTGGTCACTTACCAAATAGTATCAAAAGTCTGACAGATAACCAACAAGTATTTAAGAAGTAATTAAAAGAATTTCTGAAACACAACTCCTTCTACTTCATAGAGGAATTTTTAGATATAAATTAAGAAGAAAGAAAAAAAAAACAAATAAAAAAATTATAAAAAAATATAAAAAAATAAAAAAAATATATAAGTTGTTATATTAACTTAATTATTTAATGTATTGGAAAATCATTACGAAATATTGTATTCATGATTCATGGAACTAGTATTAATCTAATCTAAACCTGATCAACTCCCTGAACTTTAATTCAAGCACACTTTGCAGCTCATCAGAGAATGTAAAAACATGAAATCTGCTGGCTGGGATGAAATTTCTCCATTTTTACTTATGCAGTGCCAATATAATCTAGCATATCATTTGATGGCTCTCGTTGTGAGGAGTGGTCTGTGATAGACTAAAATCACCCATCATTAAACCTCCCCACAGAAAAGGTGATAAACAGTTAGTAGAAAATTAGACCACTCACTTCAACTTCTGTTTTTAGTAAGTCAATCAACAAAATCATTCTGAAATGTGTTAGAGTAGTATAATATGCACAAACATCTGAGAGATTTTCAGCAGGACTTTGCAAGTGGTCGCAGGACCATGACAGCAGCACTACAATTTATGCTGAAATTTCTTGAGAAAATCAATGAAGGCATGCAAGGAGCTTGGGTTTTCCTAGATCTATCACAGACTTTTGATAGGGTTGATAAAGAGGTACTCTGGTCAAAACTGGGTAGAGATGGCATCAGTGGAAAACTTTTGCACCTTAATACATCATATTAGAAAACAGAGGACTGTGTACCAAAATCCCATACAATAATGGAGAAACATTAAAAAGCTACACATCAAGGGCCAGAAATATTAAATTCTGTGAACATGAGGGATTGATAATTGCCGTCCTCCTTTGTGTAAGATATGCCAGTGAGTTCCCAAATAAATTCAAAACTAGTATCTTCATTACAATGTATGCAGATGACGGTTCAGAATTTATTGAGGAAATTGTGTGTTTAATCTTGTCATGAAGGTAAAAAATTTTATAGATATGGCAAAGTCACAGTTAGGAAATAAAATTATAAGTCAATTTACAAAAAAGAAGTATAATTTCCTTCAATGTTGGGTACTTGCAAAATTGTACCAATTGTCAAGATATAATGTGTTACGGAAAATCTGCAGTGAGTGTAAGTTTGTAGGTATATGTGTAGACAGGAAACGGTTATGGACACAAGAAGTTGGCAATGTGTGTTTGTTAGGCTAATATCCAGCTTACATGTTTCAAGAAGAATAACTCCATATGTCAACACCCAACAATGAGGGTAGGCCTAATGCATTTCAGTTTAATGCAGCGCTTTCTTCCAAATGCTTCAGTATTATTGGTTGGGGCTTCAATACCTCATTTGGGCAGAGTTTTTAAGCTGCACAAATGAGCTTTGAGAATATTAGGTAAGAAAGATGAAAGAACATCTTTCAGGGGATTAATACATCTTAAAATAATGACTGTCTGTTCTATGTTTGTATTTGAAGCAATAGTACTGGCTGTAGAAGACAAGAAATATACATGTCATAAAACAGAAAGTCATGAACAAAACTCTGTACGAGTAGAATATTACCATGTGGCAGACAAAGGCTGAAAAAGAATTGCAAATGGTCCATACACTAAAGGAGCAAAATATTTCAATGCCTGTATTTACTCGAATCTAAGCCGCACTCGAATCTAAGCCGCACCTGAAAAATGAGACTCGAAATAAAGGACAAAAAAATTCCCGAATCTAAGCCGCACCTGTAATTTGGGACTCAAAATTCAAGGGGAGAGAAAAGTTTTAGGCCAAGCAGTTAAGCTTTACCAGGTAGCCATTGCTATGCGTCAGGCGCTCCGTCCGTATTTATACGAGTACCCTTCCTTTTTCACGTGCTCCGTCTGGTTTGAATCGATTGCTTATTTTGCTTTGATCTGATAAGTTCTGATTTCTTTGTTATAGGTGTTCACGTCACTCTAAGCAGAAAATGCATTACTGTACTGTGTCATGCATTGTTTGTCGCATTCTGATAGTGCGTGTTTACGGCCTGTCGCCGCTCGCGCCACGGCTTGCTTTTGTGCGCGCTACCGCTGCTTTTTTAAAAAGAGGAATCGTCTCATTAGCGAAACAATGGCAAGAGACTGCTATTTGTTGTTACATACAGTGCTGCTTTCTTTGATAATGATCAACAAGAACCAAATAATAGACTGTGTATGATAGAACATGTTCTGTACGAGAGTTAGGCGAAAATTTTTCTCCGTTTGAACATCTTTGCGGCCGCTTCTTTAGTACATCAAATTATGCACAGAAATTAGTCATCTTAGAGTTACGAATCTAGTCAGTAGGCGTGCTTCATTTCTGATTGTATCACTATTAGGCATAAGAATAATACGAATATAAACATGGCACGATGGTATATTCTTCTGCATTTGCTGTTGTCTCACTCTAGTTTCGTAGTTTATTAGGCAGACAGGATTTAAATGAGATAGCAGCAAACGTGAAAGAATACATGGCAAAATGTTTATATTCGTATTATTCTTATGGTGAAGAGAATACTGCATGTGATTCACATTTCATCAGGTTCCTATTAGCAACCATCTCTTCTCACAGGTAGGAAAAAACTCAGAACGTAGAGTTGGCCATGTTGACAAACATCCTAAACAGCCTTGCTAGTCGGATTTTCGTAGTACATTGAAATTCTGCTACATTCGAAGATGAACAATACGGAATTTGTATTTACTTTGTTGGATAATGTATGAAAATGCAGTGGTCGAAACTCGGGGCGGAGAAAAGCAGCTCGTCCTCCACCTTTCTTTCTTTTTTTTTTTTTTTTTTTTTTTTTTTTTTTTTAACTGACACAGAGGTTTTGGCGCCAGTATTTATCTTTGTGTCTACAAAGCATGCCTGTGTAGCGCTACATATATTAGACAGCAGAAGTTAGTTGTAGTGGCACCTACCAACATTTTTCAGAACTTCCGCTTGCTTTGCACTCGATTCTAAGCTGCAGGCGGTTTTTTGGATTACAAAAACCGGAAAAAAAGTGTGGCTTAGATTCGAGTAAATACGGTAACTACTCAAAAATTCTAAATGCATTGAAAATCATAGCTCACTGAGCAATGCTACTAGAGCCTACCTTAGACACAAAAATTTAATATTATTATGTAAAATAATTTAGTGTATACTTCAGTACCTTTTATAACATAGATTGTATACTGCTGTGTTTGTTGTACTACCAAATGCAATGCATGTGATCAGATGTTTCACACAAATAAATTACAAATTTTCCAGCAATGGAACATCAGCTGTTTTAAAATGTACTACATTTTTTCCCAGGCATATCAGTTTTATCTTCAACATCCACTGGTGCGTCATCAAAGTTTTCAAAACCTTATCTCTTACCTTGCTACTGTGTCATCACTGAAATTATTTTCTACTGAGACATGATGATGAACTGATATACCTCATCTTACTTCATTTGAGAAAGTCAGAAGGATATTTGATGTCCCTTGCCCAACACTAACTCTGCCATCCATAAATGATACTTTTATCTTTAGTTTCACTTACTGTGATACACAGCAGTTCCCACATTATATACATTATGAATCACTTTGTCCCAAGAGGATTTAAACTTCTCCAAAGTTACAGTTTTCATTGTTTTGACATTATCTGTGGTATGTAATTCTTCACTGTGTCCACATAATATTTGACTTTGTATGAAGATTGAACTTCAGATGTTTCAGTATGGTGAATGATTTTGTGTTTTAGTAATTTCTCCAAATTGCACGCAGAAACTCAATACCCTCAGATTTTTTAGCAGCACTACCTGGAGCCCCAACAGCACAGCTCTCCTACAATTTTGCAGAGCTTTGGTTTTATCCCACCTGATCTATGGATGTTGCTTGTGAGTCAATACCACATCAATACTGAGTTTGTTAGACCCTATCCACTTCGATGGTGTGCAGTTGGCAGCTGGTGCTTTCTGTGAAGAGTCCCACACGCAAAATACTGCTGGAAATTGGTATCCCACAATTGAGGGTCAAGTGCCAGCAACTCTTGGTGAAGAATTCAATCTAAATTTGCCACATGCCTAAACATCTATGTTAGTCAACTCTGTTCCACAACTACCTGTTCATACTCATTCTGAATCCTCCAGAAATGGTTAGACTAGTTTAGATACGATTGAAAACAGTATGCGCGGACCGGGCCCCACTTGTCTGTGTACGTAATTCCTTCTCAGCATCTCCTGCGATATGCCTCCAGCCTTATGATTCAAGTGGATCTCTTTTGTGGCCATAAGAAAAATGCAGATGCACCACCCTCAGGTAACTGATGTTCAGTTCCTCACAACTATCCTAATTCGACGAGCATGTACATGGACAGACTGAAAGTTAATGGCAGGTTTGGTTGTGCTTTTTCATATGCAAAATGTATTTTCTGCTTCACGCATACAGTGTACACACTGGAGAGTTGGTCATGGCCAGGCTCTGCAGTTTGTTGAAAAAATCACCACAAAGGACAACTGGTTTGTAGGAACTACGTGAACTGCTTACAAAGGACATATCACCCTGTGTACATTTCAGAAGTGAACATCCAAGGCTTAGTAGATGACCTACACAGCTACAGAATACTAACATTCATCTGGACACAGGGCAATGTGGTTTTTCTGTGAAATGAACTGACAAATCGGCTAAAGAGGCAACCGCAAGAGGCAAGCTTGAATATGTGTACTGGAGAGAGAGAGACCTAAGATCTCAGCTGCAACATAACATTTTGAAAGCCTAGGATATGAATGGCAGACTACAACAACCATCAGCAAGCTGAGAATAACTGAAGGGACCGCTGTGGTAGGGGATATGTCACTCCTGGCCACTCAGAAAGGTGCAATTTTACTGTTGACTGCATAGTGACCTCTACACAGTTTCCCACAGGTTCCTTATTAATAGAGGACACCCCTTGATGCAGCTGTGCTGATCATCTTATGCCAACTCATATTTCTGTAGAATCTGCCCTGCGAGTTGATGTGAGATGAGCCATCAACTTGTCTACCACACTACCCGAAATATGTGGGATGATGAGATAGTAGCTAAGCCAGCCATACATTTCCTGAAGGAAGGTGGATTTTACAGTACACACTTTACATATGATGCATATTGTAGACGCATTTCAAATTTTCATTATTTAATTATTTCCTTGTTGTGGGTGCCAGTGTACCCCCTAGTTCTCTGGTTGCCTCAGTCCAGTTATGCCCTGCTCACCATAGTGATTTGCCTGGACAAAATGTGAAGAAGCCTTAAAATTGTACAGAGAAACTGCTCTAGCAGCTTCTGTATTACGTGCTTAAATGCGCCAACAATGGAGAATTCATCCATTGATGGTAGCTCTGTTGAGCTTCACTCTTACACATTAACTTTGAGCCCTCAGTTTTGATGTCATGTTTCCCTTTCTATATTCTGCAAACCACTATGAGGTGCACGGCAGAGGGTACACCCCATTTTACCCATTATTAAGGTATCTTCCGGTTCCATCCATGTATCGAATGTGAGAAGAAAGATTGTGGGAATGCCTCTGAGCATGTGATAATTGTCATCTTATCCTCACAACCCCTGTTTGAACAGTACATAGATGTTAGTAGTATATTCGTAGAGTAACCATTTAAAGCTGGTTCTCGCAACTTTGTTAATAGTCTATCTCAGGGTAGTTTGTCTGCTTTAAAAGTTTGCCATTTCAGTTCCTTCAGTATCTCTGACACTCCCTCATGAATTAAACAAACCTGTGACCATTTGTGCTGCCGTTCTCTGTATACTTTCAATATCCCCTGTTAGTCCCATCTGGTATAAGTCACACACACCTGAACAGTATTCTTGAATTGATTGCACGAGTGATTTGTAAGCAGTATGTTTTGTAGAGTGATTGCACGTCTCCAGTATTCTTCCATTAAACTGAAGTCTACCACCTACTTCACCCTCTGATCATTCCATTTCATACCCCAACAAAGTGTTACATGCAGGTATTTGTATAAGTTGGCTGATTCTAGTTGTGACTCATTGATATTGTCATCCTAGAATACCATGTTTTCTCGTTTTGTAAAGTGCAAAATTGTACATTTGTGAACATTTAGAGCAATTTGTCAATCTCTGCACCATGTTGAAAACTTGTCAGGATCTGACTGAATATTTCTGCAGCTTCTCTCAGATAGTGCTTCATTATAGATAACTGCATCTTATGGAAAAAGCCGGGTTTTACTATTAATGTTGCCTGTGAGGTCATTAATATACAGCAAGAACAGCCAGGGTCCCAACACACTACCCTGGGGCACACCCCAAGTTACTTCTACATCTGATGATGAGTCTCCACCCAAGGTAACATGCTGTGCCATTCCTACCAAAAAGTCCTCAATACAGTCAAAAATTTCACTTTGTACCCCATATGATCATACTTATGACAATAAGCATAGGTGAATCAAATGCTTCTTGAAAATCAAGAAACATGGCATCTAAATGATTGACTTGATCCAAAGCTTTCAGTACGGCATGTGGGCGAAGTGTGAGTTGGTTTACACATGATCAGTGTTTTCGAAAACCGAGCTGGTTGGCATCGAGGAGGTCTTTCTGTTCAAGGTACATTATCATGTTTGAGGTCAGAGTATGTTCTAAGAGTCTACATCAAATTAACATCAAGGATGTTGGATGGTAGTTCTGTGGGTCACGTCTACTACCCTTCTCATAGACAGGTGTGACCTGTGCCATTCTCCAATTAGTGGGCATGGTTTTTTGCTCGGGGCAGATATGGTAGTGTAGTGAGAATAGGGGCTAACTCAGCTGCAAATTCAGTATAGAATATGATGGGGATTCTGTGGTGTCACCACCAGACACTACACTTGCTAGGTGGTAGCCTTTAAATCGGCCGCGGTCCGTTTGTATACGTCGGAACCGTGTGTCGCCACTGTCAGTGATTGCAGACCAAGCGCCGCCACACGGCAGGTCTAGAGACTTCTGAGCACTCGACCCAATTGTACAGATGACTTTGCTAGCAATGCTATACTGACAAACTATGCTCTCATTTGCCGAGATGATAGTTAGCATAGCCTTCAGCTACGTCATTTGCTACAACCTAGCAAGGCGCCTTTACCAGTTTATATTGAGATTGTAATTAATGTATCAACAAGAGCGATGTTATCCAATTATGGATTGAAGTTAAGTATTCCTGCAACTACATTCTTTTCTTACTAGACTCAACTACTTTACCTTGTTCCAGACCTCACGCCAGTCTGCATGAACTTAAACGCGTGCATTTCGGCCTCCTCTAGCAACACGGTTTTGTCTCTTCTGCCAACACATCAGATTCCATCTGGCTTGAAGTACTGTTCATTTAATTCATCTTTTCAATGGTACAAGGACTAAATTGGGGCAATTCTCCTGGGTTTTGAAAATGGAGTTAAGCATTTCAGCTTTTGCTTTGCTACCATGAGTTTCAGATCCCGTCTCATTCTCTAGGGAATGGACCTGAACTTCAGTGCCACTTACAGCCTTTACATATGAGCAGAATTACTTTGGATTTTTTAAATGTCATTTGACAATATGATGCTATGGTGGTCATTGAAGGTAATATACATTGCTCTCTTGACAGCCAAACATGTTCATTCAGCATATCTCTGTCTATACTCCATCAACTTGAAAGGAGGCAAACAATCAAAACGAGAATTGGTACCTGGAATGTCAGAACTCTGCTACAAGCAGGAAAACTAGAAAACCTTAAAAGAAAAATGGAAAAGAATCATATGGACCTCGTAGGAGTTGCTGAGGTAAGATGGAATGGACATGGAGAGTTGCAGTCAGATGAATATGTATTCTACTACTCAGGAGGAGAAGTAAAAGGAATTAATGGAGTAGGAATGATTATGACAAAGGAATTGGATAAATGTGTGGAATATGTAGACTATGCAAATGACCGGGTTATTGGTGTAAGGCCGAAAGGAGCACAAAAAGATTTACTTATTGTCCAGGTGAATATGTCAACTTCAGAACATGATGACCAAATTGTAGAGGAAACGTACAATGTAATAGAGAGAATAATGGACGAAAATAAAAACGCTGCAAAATAGTATTGGGAGACTGGAACGCCATTGTGGTAGAAGGGAAAGAGGGAAAGATAGTAGGCAGTCATGGTCTTGGAAAGAGAAATGACAGAGGTGAATGGTTAATTGACTTCTGCAGGGAAAGGCAGCTGATAGTGACAAACACATGGTTCAAGAACCATAAGAGGAGGCTCTACACTTGGAAATCACCAGGGGATAAATATAGAAACCAAATCGATTTTATACTGGTAGATGAAAGATACAGGAATGGAATCAACAAGGTGCACACATTACCAGGTGCAGATATTAATAGTGACCACAACTTACTTATGGCAGAAATAGAAATAAGAATGAAAAAACTGAAAAAGGTGACAATGGTGAAGAAGTGGGATTTAGAGAAGATAAGGTCCAACAAAGAACAAATTACAGAAATGCTGTCTCGGGACTTTCTAAACACATTACGAGACAAAGAAGCACCTGATAATGCCAACGAGTACTGGAATATGCTGAAATAAGGAATCATTAATGCAGGGCAGCAAAATATAGGATATGTAAAAGGGAAAAGGTAAAAAAACCATGGGTCACACGAGAAATGATTTCCAAGATGGAGGAGAGAAGAAAATTGAAAAACAAGAACACTGAAGATGCAAGAAAGATATACCGGAGGTTAAATAACGAACTGCGAAGAGGAACAGAGCAGGCTAGGAAAAAATGGCTAAAAGAGGAATGTGATGAAATTGAAGAACTGGACAGGAAGGGAAGATATGACTTACTATACAACAGAGTAAAGACTATGACATGGGAACCAAACAGAGCAGGAAGTGCTACTATGGAAATTTTGAGTAAAGACGAAGAGGTAGTGTACAAAGATCATGATGATGTCCTCCAGAGATGGGAAGAATATATAAAAGAGCTATATGACACAAATAGCAAACCAGAAACTCTGGAACTTGAATCACACAACAGTGTAAGTGATGAAGAGAAAGGACCGACCATCATAATGGAAGAAGTAAAGTCTGCCATTGCTGCAATGAAAAATGGCAAAGCAGTAGGTACAGATACAATACCGGGAGAAATACTAAAATGTTTGAACCACAATGGAATAAGAGAAATATTGAGGTTATGTAATAAAATATGACAGTGGTGAATGGCCTGAGGACTTTTTGACAACAATAATGATTCCATTACTGAAAAAACAAGGAACCAAGAAATGCAGTGAGCACAGAACAATCAGCCTCATTTCACATGCAGTCAAAGTGATGTTAAGAATAATTAATAAAAGACTTGAAAAAGTAATAGAGGAGAATCTCGGTGAGGAGCAGTTTGGCTTTAGATGGAATACGGGCACAAGAGATGCAATAGGGCTCCTACGAAATTTGGGAGAAAGGTTTATTGAAAAAGGAAGAGACCTATATATGTGCTTCATCGATTTAGAAAAGGAATTTGACAATGTGGTTTGGGACACGCTGGCGACTATTATGAGGGAAAAGAGTGGACTGGAGAACCAGAAGACTTATAAACTCATTGTACCTTAATCAAAAAGTTTCAGTTAAAGTGAGAGGAGAAAGTACAAACTGGATCAGACTAGGGAAAGGAGTAAGACAAGGATGCTGTTTATCACCTACTCTTTTCAACCTGTACTTGGAAAATATGATTGATTAATGCTCATTAGATGACAAAGGAGTAGAAATTGGAGGAAGAAGAGTAGGGTGCATGAGATTTGCTGATGACATGGTCCTTCTAGACACAGGGGAAAAAGAATTACAGGATTTGGTGGACACCATTGCAACTAACGGAAAAAAATATGGAATAAAAATTAACACAAATAAAACAAAAGTATTGGCAATAGGAGGAAATAAGGAAATAAAAATTGTGCTGAATGGAGAAACACTAGAACAGGTGAAAAATTTTAAGTATCTTGGAAGCAGGATAGACACCGACTGGAAGTGCACCACAGAAATTAAAACAAGGATAGCAATGGCAAAACAGGTGTTTTATAACAAAAGGAGAATCTTCTGCAGTGGTCTGGACAGAGAACTCAGAAAGAGACTCATAAAATGTCTCGTGTGGAGTGTTCTTCTATATGGCACTGAAACATGGACTATGAGGAAAAAAGACAGAGAAAGGCTGGAGGCTTTTGAGATCTGGACATGGCAGAAGATGGAAAGAATAAGTTGGATGGACAGAGTAAAAAATAAAGAGGTACTGAGAAGAGTGGTAGAGAAAAGACAGTTACTAGATGTAATAAAGAGAAGAAAAAGAAATTGGATTGGGCATATATTAAGAAAGAATGACGGACTGATAAAAACAGTTTTAGAAGGTTATGTAGAAGGGAAAAGGAAGCGAGGAAGGAAGAGATTCCAGATACTGGATGACATGATGGACGGTACAACATACAGCAGCCTTAAGAAGGAAGCATTGGATCGCAGAAAATGGAGAGGCAAAGGACCTGCTAATATAGCAGATAACTGATGATGATGATGATGATGACGATGATGAACACTTTCATTGTAATCTACATCTACATCTACATTGATACTCCGCAAGCCACCCAACGGTGTGTGGCGGAGGGCACTTTACGTGCCACTGTCATTACCTCCCTTTCCTGTTCCAGTCCCGTATGGTTCGCGGGAAGAACGACTGTCTGAAAGCCTCCGTGGGCGCTCTAATCTCTCTAATTTTACATTCGTGATCTCCTCGGGAAGTATAAGTAGGGGGAAGCAATATATTCGAAACCTCATCCAGAAACGCACCCTCTCGAAACCTGGCGAGCAAGCTACACCGCGATGCAGAGCGCCTCTCTTGCAGAGTCTGCCACTTGAGTTTATTAAACATCTCCGTAATGCTATCACGGTTACCAAATAACCCAGTGACGAAACGCGCCGCTCTTCTTTGGATCTTCTCTATCTCCTCCGTCAACCCGACCTGGTACGGATCCCACACTGATGAGCAATACTCAAGTATAGGTCGAACGAGTGTTTTGTAAGCCACCTCCTTTGTTGATGGACTACATTTTCTAAGCACTCTCCCAATGAATCTCAACCTGGTACCCGCCTTACCAACAATTAGTTTTATATGATCATTCCACTTCAAATCGTTCCGTACGCATACTCCCAGATATTTTACAGAAGTAACTGCTACCAGTGTTTGTTCCGCTATCATATAATCATACAATAAAGGATCCTTCTTTCTATGTATTCGCAATACATTACATTTGTCTATGTTAAGGGTCAGTTGCCACTCCCTGCACCAAGTGCCTATCTGCTGCAGATCTTCCTGTATTTCGCTACAATTTTCTAATGCAGCAACTTCTCTGTATACTACAGCATCATCCGTGAAAAGCCGCATGGAACTTCCGACACTATCTACTAAGTCATTTATATATATTGTGAAAAGCAATGGTCCCATAACACTCCCCTGTGGCACGCCAGAGGTTACTTTAACGTCTGTAGACGTCTCTCCATTGATAACAACATGCTGTGTTCTGTTTGCTAAAAACTCTTCAATCCAGCCACACAGCTGGTCTGATATTCCGTAGGCTCTTACTTTGTTTATCAGGCGACAGTGCGGAACTGTATCGAACGCCTTCCGGAAGTCAAGAAAAATAGCATCTACCTGGGAGCCTGTATCTAATATTTTCTGGGTCTCATGAACAAATAAGGCGAGTTGGGTCTCACACGATCGCTGTTTCCAGAATCCATGTTGATTCCTACATAGTAGATTCTGGGTTTCCAGAAATGACATGATACGCGAGCAAAAAACATGTTCTAAAATTCTACAAGAGATCGACGTAAGAGATATAGGTCTATAGTTTTGCGCATCTGCTCGACGACCCTTCTTGAAGACTGGGACTATCTGTGCTCTTTTCCAATCATTTGGAACCCTCCGTTCCTCTAGAGACTTGCGGTACACGGCTGTTAGAAGGGGGGCAAGTTCTTTCGCGTACTCTGTGTAGAATCGAATTGGTATCCCGTCAGGTCCAGTGGACTTTCCTCTATTGAGTGATTCCAGTTGCTTTTCTATTCCTTGGACACTTATTTCGATGTCAGCCATTTTTTCGTTTGTGCGAGGATTTAGAGAAGGAACTGCAGTGCGGTCTTCCTCTGTGAAACAGCTTTGGAAAAAGGTGTTTAGTATTTCAGCTTTACGCGAGTCATCCTCTGTTTCAATGCCATCATCATCCCGTAGTGTCTGGATATGCTGTTTCGAGCCACTTACTGATTTAACGTAAGACCAGAACTTCCTAGGATTTTCTGTCAAGTCGGTACATAGAATTTTACTTTCGAATTCAATGAACGCTTCACGCATAGCCCTCCTTACGCTAACTTTGACATCGTTTAGCTTCTGTTTGTCTGAGAGGTTTTGGCTGCGTTTAAACTTGGAGTGGAGCTCTCTTTGCTTTTGCAGTAGTTTCCTAACTTTGTTGTTGTACCACGGTGGGTTTTTCCCGTCCCTCACAGTTTTACTCGGCACGTACCTGTCTAAAACGCATTTTACGATTGCCTTGAACTTTTTCCATAAACACTCAACATTGTCAGTGTCGGAACAGAAATTTTCGTTTTGATCTGTTAGGTAGTCTGAAATCTGCCTTCTATTACTCTTGCTAAACAGATAAACCTTCCTCCCTTTTTTTATATTCCTATTAACTTCCATATTCAGGGATGCTGCAATGGCCTTATGATCACTGATTCCCTGCTCTGTACATACAGATTCGAAAAGTTCGGGTCTGTTTGTTATCAGTAGGTCCAATATGTTATCTCCACGAGTCGGTTCTCTGTTTAATTGCTCGAGGTAATTTTCGGATAGTGCACTCAGTATAATGTCACTCGATGCTCTGTCCCTACCACCCGTCCTAAACATCTGAGTGTCCCAGTCTATATCTGGTAAATTGAAATCTCCACCTAAGACTATAACATGCTGAGAAAATTTATGTGACATGTACTCCAAATTTTCTCTCAGTTGTTCTGCAACTAATGCTGCTGAGTCGGGAGGTCGGTAAAAGGAGCCAATTATTAACCTAGTTCGGTTGTTTAGTGTAACCTCCACCCATAATAATTCACAGGAACTATCCACTTCTACTTCACTACAGGATAAACTACTACTAACAGCGATGAACACTCCACCACCGGTTGCATGCAATCTATCCTTTCTAAACACCGTCTGTACCTTTGTAAAAGTTTCGGCAGAATTTATCTCTGGCTTAAGCCAGCTTTCTGTACCTATAACGATTTCAGCTTCGGTGCTTTCTATCAGCGCTTGAAGTTCCGGTACTTTACCAACGCAGCTTCGACAGTTGACAATTAGAATACCGATTGCTGCTTGTTCCCCGCATGTCCTGACTTTGCCCCGCACCCGTTGAGGCTGTTGCCCTTTCTGTACTTGCCCAAGGCCATCTAACCTAAAAAACCGCCCAGCCCACGCCACACAACCCCTGCTACCCGTGTAGCCGCTTGTTGCGTGTAGTGGACTCCTGACCTATCCAGCGGAACCCGAAACCCCACCACCCTATGGCGCAAGTCGAGGAATCTGCAGCCCACACGGTCGCAGAACCGCCTCAGCCTCTGATTCAGACCCTCCACTCGGCTCTGTACCAAAGGTCCACAGTCAGTCCTGTCGACGATGCTGCAGATGGTGAGCTCTGCTGTCATCCCGCTAGCGAGACTGGCAGTCTTCACCAAATCAGATAGCCGCCGGAAGCCAGAGAGGATTTCCTCCGATCCATAGCGACACACATCATTGGTGCCGACATGAGCGACCACCTGCAGATGGGTGCACCCTGTACCCTTCATGGCATCCGGAAGGACCCTTTCCACATCTGGAATGACTCCCCCCGGTATGCACACGGAGTGCACATTGGTTTTCTTCTCTTCTCTTGCTGCCATTTCCCTAAGGGGCCCCATTACGCGCCTGACGTTGGAGCTCCCTACTACCAGTAAGCCCACCCTCTGCGACTGCCCGGATCTTGCAGACTGAGGGGCAACCTCTGGAACAGGAGAACAGGAGGAAACTTTGAGAAGGCCTTCCCTTTCCATATTCTCAAGGCATGGAAAGGTATTGCTTGGTCCCAAAAAAGAGTCAAATAACTATGTAATGGAACACTTCTAGTTGAAACTGCTAATTCAACCCAGGTATCTAAGCTTCCGGGATCTAAGGACTTAGATGAATACCCACTAGAGGCCTTAACTTTAGTGAGGGTGTTGTTACTAGCTCCAATATGCTATATCTGTCTCGAGGTTTGTCCATTTGTTCCTAACCCAGAGTGATGGTAAAAATTGGAAGAATTTGGCTGTACCTCTATGGGATGTAATGGGAGTGCTACATGTGGCCATTGCTGAGGCTCAGCTCACAAAACAGGCAATTATTGTATACTTCTTGCAAAATATATGAACTGCTCCTAGGATCACCCAGTGTGGAGCAAGAAGTGCGAGGTTTTACAACAAGGAATGGAAAATTCAGGAGTTGAAAGTCAAGCTATGGTGAAGCTATAAAAGCTTTCAGAGCTACGCAATCTCACGTTCTTGCTAGTTCTTTCACATGAGCCCTTAAGACGCCAATTGCTGAGCGTGATGCCTCTGCACAATCTCAGACCACAGATTAAAGTATGAGCTATGAACTTGTTGGAGAACCTGTGGGGGAAATGCTCCAGTTGAAACTGAAGTCTTCGAAAGCCATCAGCAGTGGGTGTCACCATCTAAGGCACATACCACTACCCACCATCAGAAACAAACTAAGCCATACCTGTAACCCATCTGTAAAGAAAAACGTCATTCAAAAAGTAATTCAAAGTCCAAGAAAGTGGTAGCTAAACCTTCAGATTGGTGAGCTTTCTCCCTCTCTGGTGGGAACTAAGCTTTGGAAGATACGGCCTTCCAGTGACAGGATCTGGAGAGCTAAGAACTGGCTAACATTCCCCCTGATCTCACCAGCAAATCACCTCTGAAGGAGAAAGAAAAGACCAACCATCACTAAACAATGGTTGCCACATGAACTTCTGCATTGCAGTTGTATTTAAATTGATACCGCTCACATTTGGAAGAATGACAGCTCCTGGTCCAGGAGAAACACTTCTGCATCTGGTGACAAGATACTCATTTTAAAGTCAGACACACCAGCATTATGAGGTTACCACCCCTACAGGAAAAATGATGACACTGGAGGTAGGGCTAAAGGTGGAGTGACTGTTTTCATTGATGACAGTCACCCCTCCTCACCTATCCCTCTTACCACGACCATGGCAGTAATAGCTGAGAAAGTTCTCACACCCTTTAATATCACAGCATGTTCTTTGTGCCTTCCACCTAATGATGACTTGGTTGTAAACATACTGACAGAACTCTTCAGGCACTCCCACACCCATTCCTCATGGGGGACTTAAGTGCACACATTGTGTTGTAGGGCTCACCTACCACTTGCTGCAGGGATCAGATGCTCTAGCGATTCATCCGTTCTGAGAATATCTGCTTTCTGAACTTGGGTCAGATGATGCACTTTTCCACAGCTCCAATGTCTTTTTTTCAGCCACTGACCTTTGTTATTATTCCCCAGCTGTTGCAGACTGAGTTCAGTGGGAAGTGGCTACAGATTCACATTCCAGTGTCCTCTTCCCAGTGTGGATCATTCTGTCGACAGGGGCTGACAGGAGACCATGCAGATGGATGATAGAAAGGGCAAATGGGTTGCAGTATAGTTGATAGGCTATTTTTGAACAAAAGGATTGTGCACAAGACACAGTGGTCCATATCAGTTGTGAGATCCATTCAGCTGCTGCAGAGTCCATCCCCCAGTCTAGTAGCCACCTCAGATGATGGCCTGAGCCTTGGTGGAATTAAGACTAGATTGGCAATCAGGGCCAAATGAACAGTTCTGCAGAACTTCAAACACCATCCAAATACAGGAAACCTTCATGCCTACAGATCTGTGAGAGCACATGGGAGGTGAGTGATAAAAGAACAGGTCTTCCTGGAAGGAATTCTTGACGTACATTAATTGGTCCACTTCTGCTGCGCAAGTTTGGGACTCAGTAAAGTGGATTTCAGGCAAGCGCAGTACACTTCCCCTTACAGGCTTGCCAAGGAATTTGGTGTTGATAGACATGACAAGCCATGGCGCAGGTTTTAGCTGAAAACATTTTTACTGTCACCAAGTCATCCAGACAAGCTCCTGCTTTACAGGTGTTCCATAGGATTGCAGAGATTAGGAAATTCGATTTCTTGTCATGTAATGAGGAAGTCCACAACCTTCTGTTCTCCATTTGGCAACTGGAATTAGCTTTGTCTGTAGCCAGAGACACAGCTCCAGGACGTGATAAGATCCACTATGTCAGGCTTTGTCATCTGTGCTCAGAACTGAAAGGATGGCTCCTTTGTTGTTTTAGTCAGATCTGGTTTCATGGACACTACCCCATGAATTTGAAGGAGGCAATATTAATTCCATTCTGGAAACCAGGCAAAGACCTTAGTGCCCCTAACAGTTACTGGGGTGTAGTCCTTACAAGTGGTATGGGTAAGACTCGTCAACGCATGGTCAACTGCCACCTCCTTTGGTTGCTTGTGTCGTGAGGTCATGTGATCCCCTAGTGGTGTGATTTCAGCCCCTACACTAAAATTCCACTCTGGACAATCAAAATTTACTGGAGACAGCGATACAGGAATCCTTGTTATGCTGAAACCATTTGGTTTGGGGAATTTTTAGACATCCAGAAAGTATGAAACGTTTTGCAGGTACAACATCCTTTGCCAACTTCATGAATGGGGACTACATAGACATCTGCCACTTTTTATCCAGTTCTTTCTTGTGGACCAGCATTTTTGATACACATGGGAAATGCCTTGGGTGACTGATATGTTAAAGAGAATTGTCATGCTAGGCAGTGTATTCAGTGAAATTTCCTGGCAGATTAAAACTGTGTGCCGGACCGAGACTTGAACTCGAGACATTCACCTTTCGCATGCAAGTGCTCTACCATCTGAGGTACCCAAACATGACTTAAGCACTCTCTGCTGCAGAGTGAAAATCTCATTCAGTTTACTCAGTGTCACACTGTTCGCCATCACTGTCAGTGGCATTTCCTCCACAGTCAGGAGAACTGTCAAATACTCTTTGTTTGTGGATGACTTTGCAATCTTCTACTTTTCCTCTGATCTTACAACAGTGACAATGTAGCTGAAAACCTGGACCAGGACTACTGCTTTTTGGTAATCACCAGAGAAGATTACACACGCCAATTTTAACTGTCCTTGTCAAAGTTTTAACCAACCAGTATTCACAGTGAGGGACAATATTTTACGTTTTCGAGAAACTGAGCACTTTTTTGGTTTATTATTTGACTCAAAATTAACTTGAAAGACATATGAACAAAGGGCTTTCAGTCACTGAACACTTTTAACTGCCTTAGTGTACAAATAAGGGACGCTTGACAGGTCCTCCCTCTTGCAGTTTTATACGGCATTTGTTCAATCACTTTTAGTTTACGGCAGTGTGGTCTATATATCAGTCCTTATTTCCTATCTCAAGGTGTTAGGTGCTGTCCACCATGAGGACATTCTGATATTCACTGGAGCCTTTTGGACCAGTCCATTTCAGTCTCTCTGGATTTGGCTGGACAGGTGCTGAAAATCTCTCTGTCCCAACTTTGGTTTCGTCCATTTTAAGCACGTACCACAGTTTTATTGTCGTTTATACAGATGGATCACAGGACAAGAATGTCTTCAGTTTTGCTGTTTTCCCTCAATGGGTTTTCAAAGTGTGTCTTCCAGAATAATTCACAAACTATGATGCAGAGTTAAATGACATTCTAATGGCACTGAAGGGGATACAGACATCACCGTACAAGGTTTCTTGTCTGTTTCGACTTGCTTAGTTTACTACAAGAACTTCACCAATTGTATCAGGAAATCTGGAAGACCAGTTGATTCAACACATCAATGACTCACTATAGTGATGCAAACACTGTGGCAAGGAAGTGATAATTTGCTGGGTACCTGGCCACATCATGATACAAGGAAACTATATGGCCAACAAAGCCACTGAGGATTCATGTTAGAATGGTGCTGTTCATCAGTGTCCCATTTTGTTGCATGCCATCATTTCATTTTCTGACAAATGCATCATGTCAGTAGGAGACTAAATGGTTGCATGAGACACAAAACTAACCTAATTCTTGTTGTCATCTGTCTTCTGACTGGTTTTATGTGGCCCATCGGAAATTCCTCCTTGGTGCCTACCCCTTCATCTCAAAGTAGCACTTGCAAGCCATGTCCTCAATTATTTGTTGGATGTATTCCAATCTCTGCCTTCCTCTTCAGGTTTGCCCTCTACAGCTTCCTCTAGTACCATGTAAGTCATTCCCTGATGTCTTAACGTCTTATTATCCTGTCCCTTCTCCTTTTAGTGTTTCCCATGTATTCCTTTCCTCACCGATTCTGCGTAGAACCTCCTCATTCCTTACCTTATCATCCACATAATTTTCAACATTTGCCTGCAGCACCATATCTCATATGCTTTGATTCCCTTCTGTTCTGGTTTTCCCACAATCCGTGTTTCACTGACATACAACACTGCTCCAGACGTACATTCTGAAAAATTTCCTCCTCATATTAAGGCTTGTGTGTGACACTAGTAGACTTCTGTTAGCCTTTCTGACAGGGCTAGTCTGCTTTTGATTTCCTCCTTGCTCCACTGGTCATTGGTTATTTTGCTGTCTAGGTAGCAGAATTCCTTAACTTCATCTACTTCATGCCCATCAGTCTTGATGTTAAGTTTCTCACTCTTCTCATTTCTGCTACTTTTCATTACTTTCGTCTTTCTTTGATTTACACTCAGTCCATATTATGTACTCATTACATTGTTCATTCCATTCAGCTTATCATGTAATTTATCTTCACTTTCACTCAGGATAGCAATGGCATCAGTGAATCATATCATTAATATCCCTTTGCATTTTATTTTAATTCCAGTCATGAAGCATTCTTTTATTTCTATCATTGCTTCTTTGATGCACAGATTGAACAGTAGGGAGGAAAGACTACATCCTGTCTTTCACACTTTTTAATCTGAGAACTTCATTTTTGGTCGTCCTCTCTTATTATTCCTTCTTGGCTCTTGTATATATTGTATATTAGTGTCTGTCCCTATAGCTTACCCCTATTTTTCTCAGAATTTTGAACATCTTGACCAGTTTACATTGGCGAATGCTTTTTCCAGGTCAACAAATCCTATGAATGTGTCTTGATTTTTCTTTGGTGTTCCTTCCATTATCAACTGCAATGTCAAGATTGCCTCTCTGCTCCTTTTGTAAAGCCAAACTGATCGTCATCTAGCACATCCCCAATTTTCTTTTCCACTCTTCTGTGTATAATTATTGTCAGAAACTTGGGTGCCTGAGCTGCTAAGCTGACTGTGTGATAATTCTTGCACTTGTCAACTCTTGCAGTCTTCGGAATTGAGTGGATGATATTTTCCTGAAAGTCAGATGATACGTCCCCAGACTCATACGTTCTAGACACCAATGTGAACAGTCAATTTGTTGCCACTTCTCCCAATGATTTTAGAAATTCTGATGGAATCTTATCTGTCCCTTATGCCTTACTTAATTTTAAGGCTTCCGAAGCCGTCTTAAATTGATTCTATTGATGGATACCCTATCTCTTCTAAATTGACTTGTGGTTCACCTATCACATCTGAAAAATCTTTCCCCTCATAGAGGCCTTCAATGTACCCTTTACACCTATCTGCTCTCACCTCTGCATCTAACAGTGGAATTCCCATTGCATTCTTCATATTATTACCCTTGTTTTTTGTGTCACCAAAGGTTGTTTTGACTTTCCTGTATGCTGAACTTCTTTGATTTATTCGGAATTTCCATGGAGCCTTTTTGTCTTAGCTCCCTGTGGTTCCTATTTATTTCCTTCCTCAATGACTTGTATCTCTATGTTCCTGAGTTTCCCTGAACTTTTTGTACTTCTTTCATTCATTGATCAACTAAAGTATTTCTTCTGTACTCATGGTTTCTTCACAGTTACCTTCTTTGTACCTCTGTTCTTCTTTCCAACTTCTGTGATTGCCCTTTTAAGAGATGTCCATTCCTCTTCAGCTGTATTGCCTACTGAGCTGTTCCTCACTGTGCTGTCTATAGCCTTATAGAACTTAAAAGTGCATCTCATCATCCCTTAGTATATCTGTATCCCACTTTTTTGAGTATTGATTCTTCCTGACTATTCTCTTGAACTTCAGACTACTCATCATCACTATTTCAATAGAGTCTGTACCTGCTCCTGGGTATGCCTTACAGTCCAGTATCTGATTTCCGAATCTCTGTATTGCCATGATGTAATCTACCTGAGATCTTTCCTTATCTGCATGCCTTTTCCAAGTATACCACCACCTCTTGTAATTCTTGAACAGAGTATTTGCTATTACTAGCTGAAATTTATTACAGAACTCAATTGGTCTTTCTCCTCTAACTCTCCATGTCCCAGGCCCATATTCTCCTGTATCCTTTTCTTCTACTCCATCCCCTAAAACTTCATTCCAGTCCCCCATGACTATTTTATTTTCATCTCCCTTAATGTACTGTATTGCTCTTTCAACATCCTCATGTACTTTCTCTGTATTTTCATCTTCAGCTTGTGGCATCAGCACGTACGAGGTGTGGCTAGAAAAAAAAAACGGACTAGTACTGGTGAAACAATAAAACGAATGCAATAAGGCTGAAAGTCGCGTGGCCTGTCACGTGACTCTCGCTCCACCTACTGCTCGAGTTTCATCTGCCTCCTGCACCCAGTCTCCCCGTGGCGTCTGTTTTAAGTAGTTGAGTGTACTGTGCATCGGAAAATGTTGAGTGTACAGAAAGAACAGCGTGTTAACATCAAATTTTGTTTCAAGCTACGAAAATCTGCAAGTGAAACGTTTGTAATGTTACAACAAGTGTACGGAAATGATTGTTTATCGCGAACACAAGTGTTTGAGTGGTTTAAACGATTTAAAGATGGCCACAAAGACACCAGTGATGACACTCACACTGGCAGACCATTGTCAGCAAAAACTGATGCAAACATTGAAAAAATCGGTAAACTTGTTCGACAAGATCGCCGTTTAACAATCAGAGCAGTGTCTGAGTTAACAGGAGTTGACAAGGAAAGTGTTAGGCAGATTCTTCATGAAAGTTTCAACATGAACAAAGTGTGTTCAAAAATGGTTCCAAAGTGTTTCACAATTGAACAGAAGGAACGCCGAAGAATGATTTGTTCTGACATCCTGGAAAACATTGAAAGTGATCCCACCTTCTTACAAAATGTTATTACTTGCGATGAATCGTGGTTCTTTACTTACGATCCCGAAACTAAACGCCAATCGATGCATTGGAAAACTCCTGGTTCTCCACGACAAAAAAAAGCACGAATGTCAAAATTGAAATTCAAGGCAATGATTGTTTTTTTGACATCAAAGGGATTGTGCACATTGATTGGGTACCAGAGGGACAAACAGTGAATCAGCATTACTACATTAGCGTCCTGGCTACCCTACATGAGCGAGTACGGAGAAAACGGAACGATTTGTGGAGAAAAGAGTCATGGATCCTTCACCAAGACAATGCCCCAGCTCACAGTGTGTTGTCAGTGAAGACGTTTTTGGCAAAACACAACATTCCCATCTTAGATCATCCACCCTACTCACCTGATTTGGCCCCCTGTGACTTTTTTCTTTTCCCTAAAGTCAAGTCAGCTTTGAAAGGAACTAGATTTGAGACTGTTGAAGCAGTAAAAGAAAAAGCGACGGAAGTAATGTATGGACTTACCGAAAATGATCTGCAGCATTGCTATGAACAGTGGAAAATTCCTATGGAGCGGTGTAGAGACCGAGGAGGAGAATACATTGAAGGAGATAACATGAAATTGTAAATAATTGTAAATAAATGTTTTTTCCAGCAGCAGTATGGTTTTTTTCTAGCCGCACCTCGTATACCAGAACTATTGTTGCTGCTGTCAATTTGCTGTCGATTCTGACAAGAACAAACCTATCACTGAACTGTTCACTATTCCACACTCTCTGCCATACCGTCCTATTCATAATGAATCCTACACCTATTATACGATTTTCTGCCACTGTTTATAGTACCTTATACCCACCTGACCAGAAATCCTTGTCTTTCCATTTAACTTCGCTGACCACTAATATATCTAGATTGAGCCTTTGCATTTCCCATTTCAGATTTTCTAGCTTCCCTACCACATTCAAGCTTCTTACATTCCATGCCGTGGGATGCAGGATGTTATCCTTTAATTGATCATTCAATCTTTTTCTCATGGTCACCTCCCCCTTGACAGTCCCATCCTGGAGATCCGAATGGAGGACTAGTCCAGAATATTTTGGCATTGGAGAGATCATGACACTATCTCAGTTACAGGCCACATGTTCTGTGAATTCACACTACATGTATTTAATACAGAGGTTTCCATTGTCTTCTGCATCCTCATGACATTGATCATTGCTGATTCTTTCGCCTTTAGGAGCAGCTTCGTACTCAAGGACAAGAGAGTGCTCTGAAAATCTGTCAACTCCTCTGCCCACTTCGACAAGGCTGAGACAGTATCTATGACGACAGGTCGTACAAGGAATGTCAATTCTTTGGCAAGGCAGACAGGATACAAATTTCAAGATACTCAGCAGTGTGCAACAAATATTCAGTGATGAGGATGAAGAGCTGGAGAACAAATGGAAAAAAATTCAAAGGCATCATTCAATATGCCCTAGACAAGTATGTTCTGAGTAAGGTTTTAAGGGATTGGAAAGATCCACCATTGTTTAATAGCCATGTTAGAAAAGTGCTATGTAAACAAACAGCACTTCATCTCAGATTCAAGAGAAGTAAAATCCTAGCTGACAAACAAAAGCTGAATGAAGCAAAAATGAGCGTAAGGAGAGCAATGAGAGAAGTGTTCAATCATTTCAAAAGTAAGATGTTGTCAACCAACCCGAGTAAAAACCATGAGAGATTTTGGTATGTAAAATCAGTAAGTGGGTCAAAATCATCTACTATTCTCTCAGTGACCACACTGGCACCAAAACGCAAGATAACAAAGAGAAGGCCAAAATACTGAATTCAGTCTTCCAAAGTTGTTTCACCATGGAAGATCATAACACTGTCCATCCTTTCAATCATTGTGCGAACGTTGAAATGAAATGGGAGATATTGAGATAATTGATAGCGGTATTGAAAAGCGGCTACAATTGCTTAGTAGTGGAAAGGCTGCAGGACCAGGTGAGACACCTGTGAGATTCTGTAAAGATTATGCAAAAGCACTTACTCCCTTCCTAGCAGTAATTCATCATAGATCGTTTGAACAATGAAAGGTACCTAGCAACTGGAAAAAAGTGCAGCTCATTCCCGTTTAATAAGAAAGGCTGTAAGACAGATCCACATAATTATAGACCTATATCATTGATGTCAATCTGTTGTAGAATTATGGAACATGTTTTACGCTAAAAAATTGACTTCTTGGAAGAAAATCAACATGGATTCCACACAGATCGTGCAAAACTCAGCTGGCTCTGTGTCTCCACGAGATCACAGCGCAGTGGACAATGGCGCTCATGCTGATGTTATGTTCCTTGACTTCAGTAGGGCATTTCATAGCTTTCTGCATTGCCGTTTAATGAAAAGGGGGGGGGGGGGGGGAAATTCGAGCTTACGGAGTATCAGAACAGACCAGCCCCTCTGTGGGTCTGGGGGCTAGAATAGGCCCGAGATATTCCTGCCTGTCATATGAGGTGACTAAACGGAGTTTCACACATTTCAGCCTCTATGTGATGGTCCCCTGTAGGGTTTATTTATTTATTGTTCCATTGGACCACATTTAGGAGAAGTCTCCATGGTCATGGAACGAGTCAATACATGAAATTATAACACAATTGTAGAAACAGATAAAATGAAATATAAGAAATATATTCAGGTGACAAGTCGTTAGTTTAAATAAAGAAAATCAAGACTGTAGCACTGGAATTTGCTTAATTTTGTAGCTATTCCAGGAGCTCCTCGACAGAATAGGAGGAGTGAGCCATGAGGAAACTCGTCAGTTTAGACTTAAAAGCGTTTGGGCCACTGCTAAGATTTTTGAGTTCTTGTGGTAGCTTATTGAAAATGGATGCAGCAGAATACTGCACTCCTTTCTGCACAAGAGTCTAGGAAGTGCATTCCACATGCAGATTTGATTTCTGCCTAGTATTAACTGAGTGAAAGCTGCTAACTCTTCTGAATAAGCTAATATTGCTAACAACAAACGACATTAAAGAAAATACATACTGTGAGGGCAGTGTCAAAATTCCCAGACTATTGAATAGGGGTCGACAAGAGGTTTTCGAACTTACACCATACATAGCTCAAACAGCTCATTTTTGAACCAAAAATACCCTTTTTGAATCAGAAGAATTACCCCACAAAATAATACCATATGATATAAGCGTATGAAAATATGCGAAGTATACTACTTTTCGTGTTGAAATGTCACTTATTTCAGATACTGTTCTAATGGTAAGTAAAGCAGCATTTAGTTTCTGAACAAGATCCTGAACATGGGCTTTCCACAACAGCTTACTATCTATCCGTATGCCTAGGAACTAGAACTGTTCCGTCTCGCTTATAACATGCCCATTCTGTCTGACTAAAATGTCAGTTCTTGTTGAATTGTGAGTTAGAAACTGTAAAAACTGAGTCTTACTGTGATTTAGCATCAAATTATTTTCCACAAGCCACTAACTTATATCATGAACTACATTATTTGATAATGTTTCAATATTACACACAAGATCCTTCACTACCAAGGTGGTGTCATCAGCAAACAGAAATATTTTTGAATCACCTTGTAATACTAGAAGGCATATCATTTATATAAATAAGAAACAGCAGTGGCCCCAGCACCGACCCTTGGGGAACACCCCATTTAACAGTGCCCCATTGGGACTGAACATCATTACCACTCTCAATATTGCGGAGGATTACCTTCTGCTTTCTGTTCTTAAAGTAGGAGGCGAACCAATTGTAAGCTACTCCCCTTACTCCATAATGTTCCAACTTCTGCAGTAATATTTTGTGGTCAACACAGTCAAAAGCCTTCGTTAAATCAAAGAAAACACCTAACGTTCGCAACCTTTTATTTAATCCGTCCAAAACCTCACAGAGAAAAGAGGCTATAGCGTTTTCAGTTGTTAAGCCATTTCTAAAACCAAACTGTACATTTGACAGCAAATTATGTAAATTTAAATGCTGCAGTAACCTTGTATATACAACCCTCTCGATAACTTTAGCAAACACCGATGGCATAGAAATAGGTCTATAATTGTCAACATTATCCCTGTCTCCCGTTTTATAAAGTGGCTTCACTACCGAGTACTTTAATCGGTCAGGAAACCGACCACTCCTAAAGGAAAAGTTACAGATATGGCTAAGTACTGAGCTAACATACGTGGAACAATACTTCAGTATTCTGCTAGATACCCCGTCATATCCATGAGAGTTCTTGGTCTTTAGTGATTTAATTATTAACTCAATCTCCCTCTTGTCAGTATCATGGAGGAGCATTTCAGGTAACAGTCTCGGAACACTTTTTTCTAAGAGCGCTATATGATTCCCTGTTGGGACTAGGTTTCTATTTAGTTCACCTGCTATATTCAGAAAGTGATTATTAAGAACTGTACATATATGTGACTTATCAGTAACACGGACATCCCCACTACGCACTGATTCTATATTCTCGACCTGTCCCTGCAGACCAGCCACTTCCTTTACGACTGACCATGTCGTTTTAATGTTATCCTGAGACTTAGCTATTCTATCTGCATACCACATACTTTTTGCCTTCCAAATAACTTTTTTAAGCACCTTACAATACTGTTTGTAATGGGCTGCTGCACTTAGATTTTGACTGTTTCCAACGTTTTGATATAATTGCCACTTTGTTCTACAAGATATTCTTATCCCATTAGTCAGCCACCCAGGCTGCCTGTTTGTGCTAGTACCCTGTTTTGAACATTCTAATGGAAAGCAACTTTCAAAGAGCATGAGAAAAGTCTTGAGGAAAGCATTATATTTATCGTCTACTGTATCAGCACTATAAACATCTTGCCACTCTTGTTCCTTGATAAGGTTTACAAAAGTCTGTACAGCAACTGGATCAGCTTTCCTAAAAAGTTGGTAACTATATTTAACATGCGTTGCAGCACAAAAATCTTTTAGACTTAAAATTTGTGCATCATGATCTGAAAGGCCATTCACCTTTTTGCTAACAGAATGCCCTTCTTATAATGACGAATGAACAAAAATATTGTCTATGGTTGTTCTACTGTTCCCCTGCACTCTCATTGGAAAGAATATGGTTTGCATAAGATTATATGAATTAAGGTGGTCTACCTGCATCCTTTTCCTTGCACCATCACTTATACAATTAATATTGAAGTCACCACATATAACTAACTTCTTGTATTTCCTATAAAGTGAACCAAGAACCTCCTCTAGCTTTAGCAAAAATGTTGTGAAATCTGAGTCTGGGGATCTATAAATAACAGTAGCAAGAAGTTTAGCTCCACTAAATTTAACCACACCTGCACAACATTCAAACACTTTTTCAGTGCAGTACTTTGAAACATCAATTGACTCAAATGAGATACCGTTTTTTACATACATGGCTACTCCCCCACACCGCAAAGAGCTCCTAGAAAAGCTGCCAGCCAACCTGTATACTGGTAAAGGAAGCCTCTGAATTATCTCCTTATTTAAGAAGTGTTCAGATATACCAATAATTTCAGAGTCAACATCTATAAGCAGTTCACTAACTTCATCTCTAATACCTTGTATATTTTGATGAAATATACTAATTCCCTCATTAATGGGATACCCAAGCTTTGTAGAAAGTGGTTTCTTTGTTAGAGAGACTTCCATTAAGCAGAAATACCTACCAGTTGACTTCAATCTAAACAAGGTTTGACCTCCATTCTACAAAATTTTTTCAAAGAGCGAACCAATTGGGGAAGGGCACCTTACAAGGCGTATCGTGTCCATCATGCATTCACATCTTTAGCACACTTTCTTGTCGTCGCATTGCAGTCCTGCCCATTCTCCATCTCATGGGAGAGGACACCTTCCTGCGTACATTTTCCACAATTCACTATGCAGCATCGATTTCTGCATCGACAATGAACATGGACTTCTTTGCACCTGATAGCCAGCATGGTAGCCAGTCCGTAGTGGTGGGGCCACCATGTACCCTGTTTGTTGTAGTCCCCTGACCACACAGGGATTGCTCTGCTGATGATGCCTGCGCCGTTAACTCCCCATGTATGCCAAGAGGTAGACGCCCAGCCCCCTGGGGCACCAGCTAGGCGGTGCCCATGGGGAGGGCCCCTGGTTGGAGTGGGTGGCATCAGGGCAGATCACACGTGATGAAGTGTAGTCCATCATCTCTTGCTGGTGGTGAAACACCAGCAATCTCTAAGCGATGACGAACTCGATTAAATGCACAGAAGTATGACCCCAAATCATTCCCCTCCCTGGCCACACCATGGGAGGAACATCAGGCTAAAGATGGCAGCGGATCTTATTCGCCCCGGTACCTTGTATGTTCAAGAGCTGATGAGGAAACTTTCATGACGATGAAGCCTCAGTTTTTTGTTCAGCATTTAGAGGACAAGTTCAGGGAGGTGGAGGGCTTAAATGAGATCTGTGTCAGTCTTGATCAAAACAGAGTCCTCTGCCACGTCACGGGAGTTACTCACTTCTGACATGGAGGGGAATGTTTCTGTAGCCATCGCGCCCCATAAGAGCTTAAATATGGTCCAGGGTATCACAGATACCTTCTTTTGCAGTCCAACGATGAGCTGCACGCCAATTTAGAGCAGCGAGGTGTATATTTCATCCAGTGTGTCCACTGGGGTTGGAAGGATAATCAGGTTGCCACCAGTTCCTTCAACTTGGCCTTTGAGGGTGATATGTTGCCCGAGAAGGTCAAGGTGATGGTGTACCGGTGTGATGTAAAGCCCTATATCCCTCACCCAATGCGGTGCCTTAAGTGCTGCAAGTTTGGTCATGTGTCTTCCTGCTGTACTTCCAGCATAACATGCCAAGATTGCGGACGCCCATCACATCCCAATATTCCATGTGCCCCGCCTCCCATCTGTGTCAGCTGCGGAGAGCACCATTTGCCTTGCTCCCCTGACTGCAGGATTCTCCAGAAAGAAAGGAAAATCATGGAGTACAAGACCCTGGACCAACTGACCTACACTGAGACTAAGAGAAAATTTGAACCTCTGCTGCCTGTGCGTATGACATCGTCTTATGCTGCCGCTACAACAGTTTTGGCACCATCAGCTCTGCCAACCCAGGTCACCTCTCGGAGCCAGAAGAGTACACCTGCCCCCTTGACAGTGGGGGGCATTTCTGTCCCTGTTGCTCCTGCACCACTTACTTCAGGAGCAACACCCCCTCAACCATCAGGGACATCCGTCCCCATTTCTAAGCTGGAGGAGCGTAAGTCGTCTTCGGGTTCTCTCACTAGGAAGGGTCCCCTGGGACACTCCATTCCCAGGTTTCTTCTAGTGGGAAAGATGACACCCGCCAGTGTCTGAAGAGCCCAAAAGCAGCTGGCTGTAGGGCTTCATGCTCATACCCAGTCCCGGAGACTGAGCCAGTGAAGTCCTCCCAGCCAGGGAAACCCAAGGAGCAGCGAGAGAAATCCAAAATGAAAACTCCCAAGACCAAGGAAACTGTGGTGGCACCCAAACCACTGCTACCTACAAGCTCTGTGGCTGAGGATGGGGTGGAGGTTTTGGTGTCTGCTGAGGACCTAGATCTCGCCAGAACCTCAGACACAATGGATATAGACTGCTCAGGCAATAAATCAGAGGCAGCGCATGACTCTGAGGCGTAAACTGCCTCATTAAATGTTCCATGCCTTCCCAGTCTCACGATGTCATCCTCCAGTGGTGGCAGAGCTACGGCAACTGTTGCACTTTACACCTGCTACCTGCATTGCTCTCCAGGAAACATGGTTCCCAGAAATGCAGATTCCTGCCTTCCACAGATATAAGGGATATTACATGAACCATAGCGACTACAATAGTGTCAGGTGGAATTGGCATTTATGTCATAAACTTGGTCTGTAGCTGAAGCTCTGGCTGTCAGAATAAGGATGATGTGGGAAATAACTGTCTGCAATGTATACCTTCCTCCAGGTGGTGCAGTACCCCTGAATGTATTAGTTGCACTGATTGATCAACTCTCTAAACTTCTCCTACTTCTGGGAGATTTTAATGCCCATAACCCCTTGTGGGTTGGTACTACGCTCACTGGCAAGGTCAGAGATCTCAAAACTTTACTGTTGCAATTCGACCTCCCCTCTTACATACTGGGTCCACCACACATTTCATTGTGGCTCATGGTAGTTACTCGGCCATTGATTTATCAATTTGCAGCCCAGGACTTCTCCCAGCTATCCACTGGAGAGCACATGATGGCCTGTGTGGTAGTAGTTGTTAGTTGGTCTATGGAGGAACGTGTCAGTGGAGTGGTGATAAGAAAAAATTGTTCCTAGCAATTAATTTCAGTTTGAAAAAGGTTTTTTGTCCCTATCAGGTGGACTTTTTACGTGCAATTTTAAACCCTGGACATTAGTTTTATTTGTAAATTTATTTCCTACGGAGATTGTATAATTTCACGGGATGTAACACTCACTACTCTAACAGTCTGTTTATGTGTACTATTTAAATGAACCACACAAAATTGTATGCTTTTGTGTGATGAATAGTCAAATGCTGCAGGCTTTGTTTAGTGCAGTAAAATAAACTAGAAGCATTTAGACAACACTTATTTAATTGTAAAAATAAATGTTATGTAGCATAAATTAAAAATTTCAAATCATTTTTGCCTTGATCACAGTTTAAACATCGGGCTCCCAGAGACCCCTCCTTGTGGTATGAAATGGAAAAAATTTCCCATGCTTCATGACAGAGCATATGGGAACAATGCAGGAGACCTGCACCGCCATACTAGGCAGGGTCCTAATGGAGGTGGTTTGCCATTGCCTTCCTCCAACTGTAATGGGGAGGAGATGATGATGATGATGATGATGATGATGATGATGATGATGATGATGATGATGATGATGGGGACACAACAACACCCAAACATCTCGGGGCAGGTGAAAAATCCCTGACCCCGCCGGGAATCAAACCTGGGACCCAATGCTTGGGAAGCGAGAATGCTACAGCGAGACCATGAGCTGTGGAGCTCGTGGCATACGTTACAGAAAAGTCACCTCTTGAGTTACGGTTTAAATGACTTCCATCTGTTGATACACTACCAAATACAGCAGCGGCCTCGTTTGTACTGTGCGTACAGTTACAATGCAGTGAGGCCAGTACACTGATGCTAGCAGTCAAATATGTGTTGTTATGGGTGAATACTATCGATGGCCACTTGGAGGGGTGTGTCACCATGTTTTAAGTATGTTTGTAGTTGGCTGTAGGTGTATGAACTTGCAATAGTTCCCATGTCAGTAGTAAGAGGTTGGCTGTCATCAGTATGCTCTGATGACTGACTGTGCCCTCTGGGAAGCTCTTCATAACTGTATTACGCTGTAAAAAATCATTTACACGCATCTTTGTCAAATTACTTTGAAAAAATTACTTCACTACAGTCTTGACACTATCGTATAACATTTCATTGTAGTTTCTTTGGGAAGGATGTTGAATAGTTAACTGTCTACTCAGCAGAATTTAATGTAATGCTGGTGGTGAGCATTGCTTGAAAACTGAGAAACCAAAATGAAGGAGAGTTAAGGCCTAGATAGCAACAAGCTCAGTGTGCTGACCAGAATTTGCTTAGTGAGCTACAGTGCGAGAACAGAAAGATTAGGGAATGGTTCAAGAATGGACAAACCAATATTTCAATTTGTCTTTGTGACAGTAATCTCACATTTTTGCTGGTAAGTAGTGTGGGATAGGGTAAGGATGACCTGCTAACATGGAAAACACCAAGGAACGCACAGCCACATAGTTTGTCGATTGCAAACATAATTTGATATCTAGTGGGGTTATACAACGTGATGTCCAGTCAGAGCTGGGTGCCTGGTGTGGCGGCTAGAGTCTCGCAATCTACTAACCACTGCACAATGTGAATTTCCAACACACCATCCTACAGTTGACCATCTCATAACCTTGTCAACCCGTGTCATTTCTGCGGAAATAACACTGTACGTGCATTTTTTGACCCGGAGAAAATGTAAAATACTTGCTTGAAGACTGGTATACTCCGTACTCTCTACACATGGGGCTTCTGAGGCTGCCTGCACCATTCCCTTCAGGAATTTTTAAAAGACAACTTTCAAGGTACATAAGGGTTTTGCTTGTCAACCCCATTTATCCAGGAAAATGCTGTGCCTCAGGGATCCGTCCTGAGTGTTGTCATCCTTGCTGTCACCTTTGATACTGTTATGGCCTGTATCTCGCAGGGCATATCGGGCTCCCTTTTCATTGACGATTTTTCGATCTATTGCATTCTCCCACAGACTGGTCTCATTGAGCAGCGTCTTCAGTGATTGTCTTTACTCACGGAGCATTGACAAATGCTTTTGTTTTTTCACTGACAAAACGGTTTGTAGGAATTTCTGGCAGTGCAATGGGTTTCTTCCACTGTCTTTACATCTTGAGCCTGTTGCTCTTCTGTCTGCTGAAACTGTGAAATTCCTGGGGCTCATGCTTGATAGGAAATTTTCTTAGTCCTCCCACATCTTACTTGGCTGCCTCCTATACCCTGTCCCTCAATGTCCCATCAACAGCACTTCCTGGGGAGTGGATTGGACCTTCCTCCTCCAGTCCAACAGATCCCTTGTCCATTCAAAACTAGGCTATTGGTGTTCTTTTTATGCATCCATCTTGCACCATCATGGCATCTGTTTGGCTACTGAAGCATTTTACGCTAGCCCAATTGAGAGTATGAATGCAGAAGCTGCTGAATTACCACAGTCATACTGGTGTGATGTTCTCCTCAACAGGTGCACATGATGTTTGTCTGCCATGCCTGGCTACCCATCCTCTACCCTCTTTTTTGATGATTCTTTTCACCACCAGTGTTAGGTGCATCCTTCTTCTGTTACTTCCCTTTTGGCTGCTGCTCCAGCTGCTTAAATACATGCTACCTGACACTTTACCAACCTCGGCTTCTTGCGGCAGCCTGTGTTCACTCCAGACTTCATAAGAACACTAATCCAGATTTGATCTATTGCATAAGTTTCTCAACCTTCGCACAGAACGTAGCAATAGTACATTTGTGTACACTGATGGCAGTAAGACTGATTGTGGTATCACGTGTGCCTTTGTCATTTGCATTGACAAATTTCGGTACCAGCTTCCAAAACACAGCTAAGTATTTACAGCAGAGCTCTTTGTTCTGTATCAAGCCACGCATTACATTTGGCAACACAGGCTTTTCAGTTGTTATCTGCTCCAGTTCTCTCATATCCCTTCAGATCCTCTGTGTGCTGCACAAGGTCCATCCCTTAGTGCAACTGGTTCAAGAAAGCTTCCACTTGGTCTCTCTTTATGGAGCTACTGTGATGTTTATGTGGGTACCTGGTCATGTCGGTCTGATCAGAAATGCAGCTTCTCTTGTTGCTGCCAAGGCAACAGACTACCTCAGCCTGCTAGTTCTTCCATACCGTCTGATGATCTCTGTGTTGCCATCAGTATGCAGGTGGTACCCTTGGGCATCACTACTGGTCCTTCCTTCATGGGAACAAGCTCCAGGAAAGTCCATCTGCCTGTCATCAGCCTTTGACAGTTTGGCAATTCCTGACAGAATTCCCTTTTTTCAACCACTTATCTTCTCATTTATGTTTGCTGCCTGAGTTATTACCCATTTTAGCGAAAGCTCCAAAGGCGGTTGACCCTGTCTTACCTTTAATCTATCGTAGCAATACAGCAAATGACATTTAATATTTAGTTCAGGACCTCTGTTGTCTCTATGGAAAATTTTATGCAACTTTCTCCACAAGGAATTTTTCAGCTTTAACTGTCTCTCTTCTGTAGATTTGACTTAACGTGCACTTACTTTTAACTTATTTTTTGTCTTAGTTTTCAGATGCTCTGACATGGGTACATATGACCTTAGTTGTTCTTGTGCCCTAGAATAAAACAAATAAAACAATCAAAGTGTTAAGAACATACTTGATGGGGTTTCTAAAAACAAATTCAAATTCAAATTGAATTTAATGAAGATTTCAGATGTGGAAACCTTTTGCAGCTTTGACTGGGCTCCCTTTATGAGTGCTGACAGGAAATGCACAATTGGGTTCTTTAGAAGTGAAGCAGTGTTTCTTCATGTATAAGGAACTATTGAACTCAGTGTCCATGACTTGAAGTGAAAACTGAAGTGATTTGTGTAATCTGATATAACAGAACCCTGGACATGGGACAAAAATAGTTAATGTAGCTGATGTAAATCAAATAAAGTAATTCCATTGGCACCTTTTGATCTGTATTTTCAGAACCTTCTTGCCCCTTTGTGGCCATAACTTATGGCTTAAAATCCTTTTACTATAACCATATTTTAGGGGAAGAGTAAAGGAAAAAATATGTGAATGATGTACTTGGCTAAATGACATACATAGATAATTTAAAAGTAAAATAGTTCATAAACTGCAATAAGATATTTGTTCTATTACATTGTAGTGGTAAAATTGAGCAAATTGGAATATATTTTGCAACAAATATTTAATTATCAGTCCTTTGCCTTTTAACAACGACAGTATTCCTGAACAGCCTTGAATTCTCTGCATAACAGTTACTCTTGACACATGCACTGAAGACTAAGTTTATTATAAATCAGCATTGTACTGTAAGTGACAGTTGCATGGCATTAGATTGTTAGCCATCTGCCTCCGGGCCACCCCTCTTACAGACTTTCAGGAAAACCAAGCAGATCTATGCTGATCCATCTTACTTCTTCATCACAATTGGACTTGTAGCAATATAACTGATTTTAATTCTGAATATTGTCTTTTTAATGAATAATATAAGATGATTTGAATTACTAGCACATTAGTAAATCCACAAAACATTAATTCTTACTGCAAAAATGTGTTTAGTTCGTATAAGTTGTTAAGCTTGGATATATTCATTCAATGGTGTCATGTTTCTCTAACTAAGACTCAAGAAATTGAAATTCCTTTTCAAACTTAGTGAAGAGGCAGGACATTGAAAGACAGTAAGTACCATCATATAAAATCAGTGTCTCTGACAGGATTTAGATCTTGTTTTCCTGTCAGCTCTCTCACACTACCAGTTTGTTGTTTTACTCCTCCATTTGGCCTCCTGTCTCTCTTCTGCATTCAGATTCTCATCTGAGATCATGAAAACTTTGTACTGCCTGTCCCAATTTGTCATTGGCATTGACTGAATTTTTAAAGATGATTTCAAAATTTCATTTATATTTACTGATTTAGCCTATATGACGACTGCAGGGTTGTCTTACTGACCTCCAAAGTGGGAGACAGTGCCACTTTCTTCCAAGGTTGTCTTCAGTGTGGCTATTGTGTGAGGATGAACACTGTGAGCAGCAACATACCTTCCAGCAGCAGGTCAAACATGTTCTTTTATGCAGTTCATATTGATGCTCAAGCTAACTGACTATGTGCTAGATTGCCATGTGAAATGTATATTTACATGATGAGCCTCATATGGTTGAATTTTGTTGCAAGAAGAATGAAATAGTCACCTACTGCTCCAGTGTAAACTTAGAGGTGGACTGTGGTGTGTCTTCCAAAATGTGGAGTTTCAATGGAGTAGTTAAAACACTGTAGGATAGAAGAGCTCATGTCAAAGAATTGGATAAGTAGTTCACTGTGACTTTTCATATTAGAGCACAGCATTACACATACACCTAAAATTAACTAGCTTGTCCCCAAGTTGACCTGGAAAGGAAAGTTGCTACTCACCATTAAACAGAGATGCTGAGTTTGAGATAGGCACAACAAAAAGACTGTCAAAAATATAACTGGTTATAGTAGTTACAGGCACTCCTTTTAGGGTATGCAGTACTGTAGTCCAATGTAACACAAATGAATATTGACAAATACTTAACACAGGTTTGTGTATGCTTTTACTTCCAGTTCCAAGAACATCTACCAGCCAGTGCAAGCAGCTGCTTTTTATGCCGTGAAGTGGTGGGAATTACAGGGACTCCCATGACTGCCCTCACCAACACCAGCAGAATTAGCTTCAGCCAGAGGCTGGCTGAAATTATACATATGAGGAACGTAGAAATTGACAGAAAAGGAATGCTCTGTGAAGCATGCTGTTCTGAAATTAATGAGATAGATGAGAAGGAAATGCGAGTAAAGCAGCTTAAGAAATTAATTATACTTCGTGTGCTCGCCAGGGACCCTGATTATGGTAAGCACTGCAGATGTTCCACAAATGAGTCACATTATCTGATTTTTAGTGTTTATGATAATTTTGTCTTGAAACAAATTATTGTGATTTCAGCACATGGGAAAGGGTGGGGAGGGGAATGGTGTGATCATTCTAGTTCAGAGTGGTTTATGGCGGTTATGGAACACTGAGAACCCTGCTATTTTGGTGGAACACCTTGCTTATTTTGAAGGTTAATAAATGTAAAAGACTGAGAATCCTGTTTTATTCAGTGATTACTTCAATTTTCAATTATAACAAACAACATAGAGATCAGAACAAAACAAAAAATCCTTTTGCAGTTTTCCAAAAAGTTTTATTGTTCTGGTATCCTGGTTGGAGACAGTAAGAAAATTATGAAACATGTCCAGTGAAATGTTCTAAACAGCATTACTCTCCTTTGATTTTCATAGCATTTACTCGTGTGCTCCTAAATCCAGAAGTTTAGGTGTAAAGAAAACAAAGTTCACAAGAGATGGCATGCAGTATGGCATCTGAACTACAGAATTCTATATACTGTGCACCTAAATGTGTTAATCATTGGCCTAGTTTTTTGCAACCTTCATCAGAAACAGCTTTGAGGACTCGTGTCTTTGGCACACATTGCAACACACTTCTGTGCTATACTGTTGTTTATTACTTCCGCTATCTCTGAAGGAGCTGTGTCAGTGTGGGTTTTATCACAAATGTGTTGCTTTAAATGAGTGGTTCCTGACTGGAAACAAAATAATGCAGAGCTGTATATGTGGAATGCGTACCTACTAGACGTGATGTTTCCATCGCTAACCAATCAAATTGTACTCTATACTTCACTGATTAGATCCCCCCTATTTACTTCCTCAATGTGTATGCATTGATTCCAGTCTTACTGCTCACTGCATTGGCTGTCCCATGTTGCAGGATTATTTACACATACATGAGAAGACATTGCTGGATGTAGCCAAGCATTATAGACATATTGAATGTCTTCGGAGTGAAACATTATCGAGGCCTGATGAAAGAAATTTGACTTATACTGCAATAGCACATTGAAACAACTGAATAGTGACACATGAAAATTTCTTTTGCACTCTGGGTATCAGTCTGTTTCTTTCCTAACCCAAATCTCCACAGTAGTGTACCCTGTATATTAGCCTTCTTTGCTTGCGGGTCTACTATATTTCTGTGGGATATCTGACATTGCAGTGCATTTGGACTGAAAGGCCAATATTACATCAGGCATGAATATTTATAAAAGTGTGGTGTCTGTTCCTTTGGATGTCTATTTGTTAATTAATTAATTAATTAATTAATTAATTTATTTATTTATTTATTTAGCGTCCAATAGATCACACACGTGATACAGGATTTGTCATTTGATTACACGTAACTCATAACAACACATACACAAAATAAATGGACGAACATATACAAACAGCCAAACAAATTACATACACATAGTACATAAGTAGTGTACAAGAACTTATTACACAAAAACAAAAGTACGTGCTCATGATAAACAATCACAGACCATGAACTACGCCTTGTACACAAAATGTATTACAGATGATTAACAGATTTTTCATAAGTACCATAATTATGAAGTTGAAAACACAATTAAATTAGTTTAATTTTTTTAAAAAGTAAGTACAGGTTTCAATCCACAGTCTGAGACAGGTCTTTGCTTACTCTAGTAGCATTTTTCCATCAAGTATTTTTTTTTACTTAATGCTTTAATTATTTTTACCTTTCAATTCTTTAATTGCCTAACATGTTTCTGACTTCTAGTTTTTGCTACATAGGGAATGTGGAAGTCTTTACAATGCCTTGTATTGTGATCATGGTAGCTTGAGTTGATTTGGAGATCGCAGTTATTTTTACTGACCATTTCCAGGCATTTAAAGATATATATCAATGGTATTGTCAGTATCTTCAGTTGTCTGAATAAGGGTCTACAGTGAGTTTGTGGTGGGCTGTGTGTCATGATACGAATAGCTCTTTTTTGCATAATAAAAATGTCATTTAGTCTTGACCTGGTTTTCTCCCCAAAAGCTTGTGCCACAGCTAGCAACTGATCGGAAATAACTAAAGTACACCACTCTAATATATTCCTTGCTACATACCTTGGATATTATTCTTAAGGCAAAACATGCTGAGCCAAGTTACTGAGTAATATAAAAACTGTATTCATTCCAGTTAAAATCTTGGTCAATTCGCATTCCCAGAAACTTCGTGGTGCACATTTTTTCTATTTCTTTGCTATCCAGCATAAGGCACATATTTTCCCCTTGTCACTTTCTCCCTTACTGTATAAAGTTCGTTTTCTTTCTATTTAATGTCAGCTTATTTTAATATAACCATGACTGTATGTATGAGCATTTTTTCTGCTGTAGTACACAGTGATTCTTTTTTATCACTAATTATGATACTCGTGTCATCTGCAAATAGTAGAATTTTGGCTGAACTGTCTGGAGCCTGCATATCATTGATATAAACTAGAAATAACAATGGGCCCAGAATGCTGCCCTGAGAAACAACTATTTAAATTTGTTTTGGTTCAGATATGGGTTTAAAATTGTGAAGATTCTTGGATGACCTCAGCTCAACAACTTGTGACCTGTTTTGCAGATAGGATTCAAACCAATTTTTAACGGTACCCCTGATGCATATTGCTTCAAGTTTCCCTAGTAATATTACATTGTTCACAGTATTGAAGGCTTTGGCTAAATCTAGATTAATTCCAACAACCTGTTTATTTGACTCAAAATTTCTTACTATTTCTGTGCAATATGGCTGTTTCTGTACTGTGCCATGTTGACTGTTATTTATTAGTTTATGTTTTTCTAGATATTTTGTAACCCTGATTTTCATAAATTCCTCAAGTATTTTGGAGAAGTATGGGAGGAGAGATATAGGTTGGTAATTTTCTATTTTATGTCTGTCACCATTTTTGTGTAGAGGTATCACTTTAGAGATTTTATTTTATCCGGAAATATCTCTTCACTAAGGGACAAGTTTGCTATGTGCTCTATAGGTTCGACAACATGTGGAGCAATTTTTTAATTATTGATACAGGTACATCATCCAAACCAGAGGACAATTTGGATTTCAAGCATTTAATGACTTTTAGAACTTAATGCTCGTCTGATGGGATTGCCATCATGCTGGTATTTACCATTGGAGACATCACTGTTAATTGTTGCTTAAAGTAAGGGGAATATTAACAAAATAATTGTTTACATTGTTTGCCATGGCGTTTTTTCTATGGGGATATTTTCATTATTTTTAAGATGGATTTCCTGTTCTTTAGTTTGACCCAAATTTTTTTCTTTTTTTTTACCTCATCATTCTGGACTTGTTACTAGCCTGCCTTATTAATCTATCATTACTTAATAATTTTGCTTTTGATATTACTTTGCGGTAAGTCTGTTTGTATGTTCTCACATACTCAACAAACTGCTGATCATGACATGTTTTTAACTTTAAACTTAGTAATATCATGGTTTCACTTGATGTTTTAATTCCGGATGTACTCCAGGTCCCTTTGGATCCAGATGATCTGTAACTCAAAAGCTTTTTTGGGAAGCACATTTCAAAGTATGCCATAAAAGTGGAAGCAAATGTATTGTAAGCATCTTTTGTGTTTGTTTGTGCCAAGACCTCTGGCCAAACTGCATTTTTAACATTATTTTTGAACTGATTACAATTTTCAGTAGAGAAAAATCGTTTGTACTCCTTTTTATTTTCCCCTCCTTGGGAGTTGCAGTGAGATTAAAGGTTAGTGCATTATGATCTGATAATCCTATATTCACATTTGTAACTGCAACTTCATGTGTGACCACATTTGAGAGGATGTTATTTATTAGGCTTTCACTGGAATCTGTTGCTCTAGTGGGAGCTGATACGTGGGGAAACAAGTTGAAGCTTTTAGTATGTCTAAAAACTTGTATTTTACTGAACTCTGGACCAATAGATTAATATTAAAGTCACCACAAAGAATTATGGCAGAGTTCTCATTTGAGAAAAATGTCTAGCATTTCTTCCAAATTCTTAAGAGAGACTTCAGTATCTCCAGATGGTGATCTGCAAATTGCTGCAACAATTACTTTCTTTTCTATGATTAATGGTTTAGCCTCATATCTTAACTTAAATTTAAACTTGGGATTTAGATAAATGCATACACCACCACCTTTGACATTTTGCCTATAGTACTGACTGGCAAGTTTATAATATGTGTGACCAAAAGGACTTAAACTATATCTGTACATTGTATAAGGCTCAGTCACAACTTCTGTGCATGTCTATGACAGGTGGGGTGGGCAGCCTATCAAGTTAGGCTGTGGTCTCCTGATCTCACATTTTGTGCTCGCTTACTCAGTTGTGCAGGACTCTGACACTTGTCTCACTCCTCTGTCAACACAGCTTCCCTTTCATGTCGTTTGTCCCCTAACACTGCAGTCAGGTGTCATGTGGTGTAATTATTTAATACAATGATGTATTATATTCTGTACCTTATCTTCTATACTTCTTCTCAAACTCTGTTATAATTACTTTAAAATTCAAAATTGATGCCTTTGACGCATCACATTTACATAAATAACTTACTATGTCACTTTTGACTTAACAAATTATTTATTCCCTTCATCATCACACTCATGAACTACACTAAAAGATCACCTTCATTCAGTATAAAAGAGACACTCGCAATAATTTTGAAGGTTCCTCTTCTGTGTCTCACAACATACATCAGTTGTTGAAATAACTCCTTCGGCAGCCTATTGCTTTACAGGACAGTGTGGTGACCCCACAGAATACTTATTTTAACACATGTAGTTTGGCACCCAAAGCTGCTGCGATAGCTGTACAGTGCTGAAGGTGCATATTGTCCCCTGATGTAAGTCACCACACACAAAATAGAAATAACACTAATGAACAATATCTGTACGTTTATGTTTGACATGTTGTTTTCTATTGCTCTTTTCATAATGTGTACACAAAACTTCTTTCAAAATGGCATTCATTGATAAGAAGTCATTGATATGTGCATCTCTCCTCTGGAGTGGTACATACAAGCACAGTCTGTGAACATGGTGCCCAGTGAACACAGTCCAAAGTTTTTTAAATTTTTTTTCCTATATGCCATGAATGTGGATTTCTTTTTGTAACTATGGCTTCTGAGATTGGTTATAGCCTCAGTACATCATTGTCCATGATAAAATACGCAAATTTACCCTCAATCGCAGCCATAATTTAAGAGCATGTCACTAAAGTGAACATAAAGTGCTTGAAAGATGTTTTCTCTCTGTGTGTACAATAGTATCCAGTGCAGAACAACAGCGGCTACGGTCACCAGAGGCTGGACCCATTACTGCAGGTGCAGCGAAGTCACCTGGTGAGTAAGAGTAAGAGCCCACTGTGGCAGGCTTACATTCCTGCTCTGTACACTAGAGAATCAAATGTATCTGGACACCTATTAGTGGACATTAAGATTTTGTGTTCTCCTTTGAGGACTTGAACTCTTCTGGGGACACTTTGACATTTCGAAATCTCTGTGGGTGGATGCCATCCCATTCTTCCTAGATAGCTGATACCAGACAAGGTAGAAATATTGGACACAGGGTATGGAGTGAAAATGCCATTTATAACTAATCCCTAAGACGATCCATTGCTTTCAGGTTGGAACATCGGCAGGCAAGCCTTCTTCAGGAATGCCACTGGTTATAAGCCTTTGCCTAACAATGCTGATCCATGAGAGGTACAAGTGTTGAGCTGATCAAATCGGTCGTCGTCTGTGAATTGTTCCTCTGCTGTGTATTGTACACAATACTGTCAAATATGTACTTACCCTTCTGCATTTATCATATCCTGAAGTACAATAAGGGGAGAACAAGTTAAAGAGGAGAAATTGCATATTGTTACACTGCCTGCTCTGCACTGCATTGTTGGCAGTAGAGGTAATGGCAGGTAATGTTCACTTAGTAGTCACCACATCCAAATTCTTCCGTCAGACACCCCACAGAGTATAGCACTGTTTGTCACTCCAAATCTCGTTTCCACTCATCCACTCACCAGCAGTCATAGGTGTTTATGCTACAGTCAGTGTGACTTTATGTTGAACAGAAATATGTTGTTTCCAGAAGCTGCTCAGCCATTGTAACCAGTTTTTCTAACTCCCTGTACACAGCCATTTCCTTAGCGGGCTCCTAGCTGCACTTCAAAACTGAAGAGTGACTGCAGCAGCTAACTGCAAGCTGGTTTTTACTATTTCCTACCACAATGATAGAAGCACTTGTCCATCAGCATACTGTGTGTGCCTGGACTTCATGTAGCATTGGTTGTTCCTTCACATTTTCACTTAACTGTCACATCGCTGACAGCTGACTTGGGCAAGTTTGGAAGGGCTGAAATGCATTCCTGTGTTAATTATTCAGGTGTAATGCAAAGAAAAGTCCATGTTCAGTGTACTCAGATCCCTGACTGATGAATTCTGCTTACAAAACAGTATTACCTGCCACTTCTTATAATATACATGATGGCAGTATCTGTTCCCGTAAGAACAATTACCCTAGATGACCATGCAGCTTTGCTAGAAATGAAATGATAATTAAATGGACACCCTAGCTGAAAACAGGCGGTCATGTACTTCATTGGGGACATGTTGAAAATGTGTGTCCCGACCTGGACTCATTCCCGGGATCGTCTGTTTACATGGCAGACGCTCTATCCATCTGAGCCACCGCGGGCACGGAGGATAGTGCGTCTGCAGGGACTTATCCCTTGCACACTCCCCGTGAGATCCACATTCCCAACATATCCACACCACTACATTCGTAGTGTGCGTAACAGATGTTTGCTGATCATACTCATTACTTGTGGCAGATTAATCTACCAAGTCCCGTTCGAGTTTGGGCATATCGTGTGCGTTCGCACAAGAAGGTCAATGTCCGGGAAGCCGTATTTTAACTATATATGATGGTAGTATCTGTTCTTGAAAGAACAATTACCTTGGATGACCATGCAGCTTTGCTAGAAATGAAATGGTAATTAAATGGATCGAGCGTCTGCCATGTAAGCAGAAGATCCCGGGTTCGAGTCCCGGTCGGGCCACACATTTTCAACATTTCCCCAACGAAGTACATCACCGCCTGTTTGCAGCTAGGGTGTCCATTTAATTATCATTTCACTTCCTATAATAGTAGATCCACCTCTCATTGAATTAAAATGCTCAGTTGCACGTTACATAAGGGTGCCCAGGTATTTTGATTGGATAGTGGGTTTATAGTTCTTATCTATGTGATTTCTGCAACCCCTTAGTCAGTCCACCATTCACAATTGAATTAGAATCCAGAAATCACAATATATTTTATTATATTTATGTTTTTGAATATTGAGGACTTTGATTTGGGGCGAGTATTTACTGACTTACAGAAATACAAAGTTTGCCTATATAGCTGTGGAAACGTGTGTGCTGAGAATTACAGGGAGGGAAAAGGAAACAGAAAAATGGACAGGGAACAGGCAGGAGTAGGAGACGTAGTGGGGAGGTAGTGGAGATGAGTGATAAATGTAGTGATGGAGTGAGTGACAGATAGGATAAGACAATTACATGCTCCTATCCTAGAGAGGTGAGTGGGGGGAACATTGAGGTGACAGTCTGGTGAGAGGCATTGAGTGGATATCAGGCTACATGGATTACAAGCTGCAATGCCTGTAGCTTGAGACCAGAATACCAGGAGAAGCCAGGGAAGAGGCTTAATCAAACAGTGGGACTCCAATGAATGAATGAATGATGTGAGTAGAAGAAACAGAGGATGATTTGTATTTCAAAACTGAACCTTTTTGTACAACCTATTATGGTAGTAACTTAAATGGAAATATTTGGGTGTGAATCTAGTTTATAAATGGTCATAGCTGATGCGTTCAGTACTACCATAAGTTATTTGATACTAACATTTTCAGGGGCTCCCTTAACCTTTCTGTGGTCAATCAGACATAAAGGTCCTGCCAAAATGTTTGTTTCAGAATCTGCATAACCATAGGAATGTCCCATTTCATTGTGTACTGTGATCTGTTGTTCAGTTTATGTACAATTAGAACCCAGAAGCTGACAGGTGATGCTAGAATGTGTTTTTTTCTTTGTTGGTACAGACGTGAGTACAGTATGTTTTATAGAAGGAGCTTCCTATCTTTGGCTTAATTGTGGATGGCAAAGACAGTGTAGATATTATTTATCTTTGTTACATTATTTGCTAGGTATATACTATTTGACATATATTTTCACTGATAACTCATTCTTGAAGAAAACTGATGTCTGTGCCTTGTAACTAAAATTAATGCATGTCTTTATTAATGAAAATCATATCAAAATCGTAACTGTAGTTGGAAATCTACCACCACAAATGTACAGATACTGTTCTCTTGATGTACTGTTTTTCTTCTTTCTCATGAGATAGTGTACTGGAGACATTTGTTTTCTTTTCCTTATTTTGTGTTGAATGTCTCTGTAGTTTCTTGGAATTAATTGTTTACAATTATTTATGGAGCTGTCTTTTGAATTATGGATAGGGTGGTTATGAAGAATCCAGTCAGCAGAAATAAGGTTTCTATGATCTACTTTATAACATATGAAAGCTGATCACCTCTGAAATGAAGGTGCTGGGAGTGTATAGTAGAGTGAAAACAACTGAAGCATGTGGGATGAATGTGTCAATGCTTTTGGAGAGAATGGCTGATAATACAGTATCACTTCCTCTTCACTAGATTTGTCTCTGGTGCCAGTACCTTTGTTCATAAAATACACTCCTGGAAATTGAAATAAGAACACCGTGAATTCATTGTCCCAGGAAGGGGGAACTTTATTGACACATTCCTGGGGTCAGATACATCACATGATCACACTGACAGAACCACAGGCACATACACAGGCAACAGAGCATGCACAATGTCGGCACTAGTACAGTGTATATCCACCATTCGCAGCAATGCAGGCTGCTATTCTCCCATGGAGATGATCGTAGAGATGCTGGATGTAGTCCTGTGGAACGGCTTGCCATGCCATTTCCAGCTGGCGCCTCAGTTGGACCCGCGTTCGTGCTGGACATGCAGACCACGTGAGACGAAGCTTCATCCAGTCCCAAACATGCTCAATGGGGAACAGATCCGGAGATCTTGCTGGCCAGGGTAGTTGACTTACACCTTCTAGAGCACGTTGGGTGGCACGGGATACATGCGGACGTGCATTGTCCTGTTGGAACAGCAAGTTCCCTTGCCGGTCTAGGAATGGTAGAACGATGGGTTCGATGACGGTTTGGATGTACCGTGCACTATTCAGTGTCCCCTCGACGATCACCAGTGGTGTACCGCCAGTGTAGGAGATTGCTCCCCACACCATGATGCCGGGTGTTGGCCCTGTGTGCCTCGGTCGTATGCAGTCCTGATTGTGGCGCTCGCCTGCACGGCGCCAAACACGCATACGACCATCATTGGCACCAAGGCAGAAGCGACTCACATCGCTGAAGACGACACGTCTCCATTCGTCCCTCCATTCACGCCTGTCGCGGCACCACTGGAGGCGGGCTGCACGATGTTGGGGCATGAGCGGAAGACGGCCTAACGGTGTGCGGGACCGTAGCCCAGCTTCATGCAGACGGTTGCGAATGGTCCTCGCCGATACCCCAGGAGCAACGGTGTCTCTAATTTGCTGGGAAGTGGCGGTGCGGTCCCCTACGGCACTGCATAGGATCCTACGGTCTTGGCGTGTATCCGTGCGTCGCTGCGGTCCGGTCCCAGGTCGACGGGCACGTGCATCTTCCGCCGACCACTGGCGACAACATCAATGTACTGTGGAGACCTCACGCCCCACGTGTTGAGCAATTCGGTGATACGTCCACCCGGCCTCCCGCATGCCCACTATACGCCCTCGCTCAGAGTCCATCAACTGCACATACGGTTCACGTCCACGCTGTCGCGGCATGCTACCAGTGTTAAAGACTGCGATGGAGCTCCGTATGCCACGGCAAACTGGCTGACACTGACGGCGGCGGTGCACAAATGCTGCGCAGATAGCGCCATTTGACGGTAAACACCGCGGTTCCTAGTGTGTCCGCTGTGCTGTGCATGTGATCATTGCTTGTACAGCCCTCTCGCAGTGTCTGGAGGAAGTATGGTGAGTCTGACACACCGGTGTCAATGTGTTCTTTTTTCCATGTCCAGGAGTGTATTTCCCATCAAGACTTTCACTACAGTTTGATCCCAGACCAATCTGTTCGTCTTTCTGCCTCACCTCTCTACAGGGAGTCCAGCAGGGAGCTGCCTTGCCCCATCTGCCACCCACACTCGTGGTCATATGTCCCACCTAATGTGGATGATCCATGCACAAGGAGAGAGATGTGCTCAGGTAGCCATGAACATTAGAACATCATTGCAACACAGAAGGCACATGATAATGTTGGGCAAGTGAAACAGCTTCCTAGTGCAAGCAACATAAAAATACTCCTGATATGCTGTAAGGTTGTCACTAATATGAGCTAAGCTGAGCACTGCAAGCTGCACTGATGATGTCCTAGATTCCAATGTTGCTGTGCTCAGAGGAAAAGTTTTGACTGTAACAGCAGCCAAAAGTATGAACTGTCATCCCCATGGAGGAGATGGCAGTGTCAACCATGAGGCACACACCTGGAAGAAAAATACAGAAATTGGGCCAAGACATCAGTAAGGAGGTATGATGATGTGGAATGGTGCAGGCAGAAAGATACCAGGATGAAAGAAAGAAGTGCCACAAGGCATTTGAACACGGAGCAAAACCATTCAACCACTATGCAGAAGCACTTGAACACAGAGATGAAGGCTACCTAATGGATCACAAGACACTGGTAAAAAGCTTCCAGAGACAAAAAAGGAATTATAAAAGCACAAGAAGAGAGATGTTCCTGAGTGGGCAAGAGGAAGAGTGTTTCATTGTGGCACAGATGGTACATGCCAACATGAAGCAAATGAAACAACTTTCTGATGAAGGCAAGGAAGAGAATGCCATGATGCATGAAAAGATTGCTACTAATATGAAAACTATTCTTGAAGCTTCCAGTTGAGCACTCTGTCTGTAACAACTGACAAACACTGCTGTAGGTAGCACTGGCAATGCCAATATTGTGGGCTGCATTCTTATTAATATAGTCATGCATTCCAAAGTAGATAGTTGATGTCGAGTCTGGAACTTGGGTTGGCTAGTGAGCCACTGCACATTCCCCTACAAAGGCTATGTAGTGGAGAAATACTGTTAAGTTGTCCAGTGTCGCATGGCTCCAGGGTGGAAACCATGCAGTGGCTGTCATTGGCAAGATCCGCTGCACTGAGGGTGAGTTTCAGTTTCAAGCCTGTTCAGATGCCAGCAACTGACATACCTCTGTTCTGTGGCATAAGGCAGAATTGTAAAACACCAGCCAGATGCTACTCCACCCACTTCCACCTCATTCCTATTATGTCTCCTAATCCATCCTGTTCCCATACGCATCAGATTTTCTTTCTGTCTCACCTCTACAAAAAATCCACCTGAGAAATAATCTGCCTCACCTGCCACTCATTCTCCTCACTACTTGTACCCATCTGTAAGTAAAGAAAGGAGTGTTACATTGAATGTGTTTGATGTGGCATTATTACTGCACAAACAGCAAAAATGTGGTAAGTGATAAACATTTTTGCTATTACTTTCTGTGGGGTATCTGTGAGAGAAATTCATCATAATTTAAAATTATGGTGAAGTTTTCTGCAAAACACCAAGTGCTCTCATTGCCAAATACTGGATGAATATAATGTCGGTACATGAATGCAATTAGTGAAGGTGCATAAACAAGCTTACACACAGTTCCTAAATGTTAAACGTGACACTGTGTTAACTGTGTAACATAAGATTGTATGTTTTATTAAGCAGATTTTAAAATTTGATCAATAATTATGTGAAATGATGACAATAAACATTTATTTGTCCCTGCCAGTCTTCAGATAGCAAGCGTGCAACCGGAATAAAGTTCTGGCTTTCTGGAACTCGGTAATATTGATGGTTGTTTATAATTGAGTAGATTAGATGCTCAATTATACACTGATCCGTACTTTTTCTAAAAGATAGAAACAATTGATTCTGTTCTTTATCAGGTCATGTTGAAACACACTTAGTTTATCACTAGTTTGTTTTACTTGTGCAGATAAAGTATTTATTATATTAACACGCAAATTCTTTTTTTGTCAATCAGGCCCTGCTGAGGAGGAAGGCACGCGCCCCATCGCTAAGGTGAGTGAAAGTAGTGGATGCACGTATGAGACTGGCAGAGCAAGTGTGATTTTCACCAGTAGCATATAAAGTTTGGTTCTGTGGCATGTAATGAACCCCACACTGCTTCCTGTCCTCCTCCCAGGGTGAGGACATATTTCATCAGCTCAGGGCTTTGAACCGTTAAAATACTTCCTCCTATTCTGAGGTACTCTGCACACTACCAACTTGCTTAATCAAATAAACTCCTTTATTAATATCCTATTCATCTCCATTTCAGTCTCATTGCATCTCCCATGGCAGTCTGTTTCCTGACATCACAAACTTTGCAACTTCTTTAGCACTGTTAACTGAAATGCTATCTCAAGTCTAAATTACTTGCTAAATGAACCAAAAAATATCTCAAAGACCACTCATATACTGGCTCTTAATTTAAAACAAGTAACTCTCTTTAATTATTAATGTCAAGTCATGTGTCATTGGTTAGTGTACAGAATCTTACTGACAGCTCGACTTCATCTTCGTTCTCCTGATGTAATGGCAGTTGCCATGATGCTGACAGTTCTAGGGGGAAGGCACATTGCTGAACAAGAATGAGACAGCAAGGAATAAACCCATGGACTGGTTGTTTGTGTTGCCATCATCATTTGTGAAAGTGGCATGGCTGGACCATGTAAAATTTGGGGATTCGTGTGGATGCTGATAACCACACCATTGAGTGCCCCCTAACCAGGTATCATCATCATCATGATAGAATAAAACACTGAAATCATCATGAACTGTGAAGAACGATAAACTAATTATCGTTATCCCATCCTGCAGATATGCTGCATCAATTTCCACTAGATTTTGTGTGTTGTGGTTGGCAGGTGTTACTAGAGGAGGCCAAAATGCATGCGTTTTAACTCACGCAGGCTGGCGTGAGGTCTGGAACAGGACAAGGAAATTAGAATTTAGAAAAACTGACTTAGCTGGTGGAATACTTAACTTTAATCCATTAATGATGAACGTCTGTTTTGATGGTACATGATTCACAATATCAATAGTAACTGATATGGGCCACTTGCTAGGTCGTAGCAAATGAGGTAGCTGAAGGCTATGCTAAACTATCGTCTCGGCAAATGAGAGCGTATTTTGTCAGTGAACCATCACTACAAAGACGGTTGTACAGCTGGGGTGAGTGCTAGGAAGTCTCTCTAGACCTGCCGTGTGGTGGCGCTCGGTCTGCAATCACTGATAGTGGCGACACGTGGGTCCGACGTATACTACCGGACCGCGGCCGATTTAAAGGCTACCACCTAGCAAGTGTGGTGTCTGGCGGTGACACCACATTATGCACAACAGAGAAGGGTATAAAAGTTTAAAGCCATCATTTGAATTTAAAAAAAATAATAATCACTTTGTGGTGGTGACCATTGTTCATCGGTACTATAGACATTGTGAGATGTACACCTTTACCAAAGCGATGTGTTACACCATAGTTGATACTCATTAAACATGACAATAAATATTCCTTAAAATCAACGCTTACCACTTACTGTTGTCTAAAATGCTTACTGATTGCAGTTGGGAACTGAGATTTCTCCATTTTTGAGCAAATATCACAAACACAAATGACAGGTACTCGCAATTGCAAACACATTTCAAAGTACCTTTCTAGAATGATATCAGACTCATTCTCCTTCATACATTCATGGCCTATCAAACTTCCTAAACTCTTCTGAAAATACTTTCCTGCTTGTGAAATAACTACCAAGTAAACTACTTTGAGAGGTATACTTGTCATAGTGTTTGTTATGTTTGACACGTGTTGATTAGTAATTCAATAAAACTACCTTAGTGTACTTAAGCACGTGCATCACAAATTGTGCAGTGTGATTTCAAAGTAACTGTTTAGTTACTTTTGTCATTAGGGATTTGCTTTCAGTAACATTAATATAGGTCTCTGGTATATTAAACAGAATTGAATGATCATTCTTGTGATCTTTCAGATCTTGCATTGACTTACTTGCCAGCTCCCATGACCATGGCAAACAGTCCTTTATCCAGTAAGTGGTTTCTTTTTCATACATCTTGTTGTTTAGGACCAATATGTGGCACAAATCATAAAGGTCAGGAATGTGTCAGATAAAATAAAATGTTTAAGAAACCAAAAAAGAGGAGCCATAAGTTTATGTAAATGCAGTCAAGAATGTAACACAGGAATGGCCGCTGAGGTGCCACCTCTCCATCTCTTTCCTCCTCCTCCTCTTTCCTAATCATGACATTGTTCCAATGGAATATTAGTGGCCTTCAATCCAAAAAGATGACTTGCAGCTGCTCTTGGAATCGCAGCCTCTGCTAGTTCTCTGCCTGCAGGAAACAAAATTGCATCCTCCTGACTGATTTGAGCTTTTGTATTTCTTCCCAGTCTGCTTTGACTCCCTCTCTCCAAAGATGGCATTCCATATCGTAGGAGGAGAGAGGGGAGTCATGCTGCTCATATGGAAGGACGTTCAAAGTCAACATTTCTCCCTGACTACCCAGCTTGAAGCTATTCCTGTCCGTGTTTTACATTCCTCTCCTGAACTTTTCCATATGTACTGTTTACATCCCTCAGTCATTCCGTGTCATGGACACTCTTCATCCAGCTTACTGGCCAACTCCCTCACCCCTTTCTGCTGCTCGTTGACTGTAATGCACACCATTCTCCTTGGAAATCTCCCAGAACCTGACAGAGAGGTGCCCTCTAGGCTGAACTTCTGTCACCTTAACCTCATTTGCCTTATCGTGGGAGTACCCATCTTCCTTTTAACTACATGCACTCCTACCCATATCTGGAAATCTCCTGCACTGCCCAATTTGCCCATCATCTCATCACTGTCTCTAGTACGTACTCGAGCAACCATTTACCGTTTGCTATCCATTTTCTGACTCCTACCCCACATATATGCACACCCAAATGGCAACTTTCTAGGGATGACTCGAGATTTACTGTTCCCTGGCACCCTTTGAGTAACATAATTTCTCCAGTTGTGATGGCCAGGTAGAGTATCTTACAAATGCCATCATTACCACCACACAATATTCCATTCTCGCCCTTCATCTTTACTGTGCCATGTCGCAGTGCCTTGATTGACTGAGCTGTGTTGTGACTCAACTCACATGCAGAGATGTGTTCTCCATGTTTTTCACCATCATTCTATGATGGCAAACTGCATTCATTATGAACAGTTGCATGCACAGTGTCATTGCACCCTTCAGGATAGCAAAAATCTAGCTAGATTTCCTTAACTAGTTCTTCTAACAGTTCCACTACCTCATCTGTTGTATGGGCCCTGCAGGACCAAGATCCATTGGGCTGCTATTCTGCAGAGATTTCAAGCTCCACCCACTATCATTCTGCCTTCCTCCACCAGAAACAAGTGGAGGAGGCTTGGGTAGTACCCTTATTTTGGCAGATTAGCGAGTGCTACAAGCTGCCTTTAGTATGAGGGGGCGAGAACTTGCTCTCACTTCCTATCGATCCTCCAACACAGTGCTGGACGATGTTTGCATTCAGATGTTCCTAAACCTTTCTTTTGTGGGCAAGCACTTGCTCTTTCTTATGTACAACTGCATCTGGGCAGAGGGCGCCGTTTACCAGATGCCAGCATAAAGACACTGTCATTCCCATACCCATACCCAAGCCCAGTACGGAAAAATACCTTCCTTCTAGTTACTGCCCCATTTCTCCCACAAGCTGTGTTTGCAAACTGATGAAACATGTAATTCATGCCTGGCTGGTATAGTGACTAGAGTGTGGCAATTCACTGACCACTGTACTGTGCGGATTTTGATCAGGCCGTCCTGCAGCTGACCATCTCATCACTTTGTCAACGTGTGTCGCGAATGGTTTTCTGTGGATATATCAGACACTGCCAGTGTTTTTAAATTTGCAGAATGCCTGAAACACCTTCTGAAGGATGGGTATTCTTGATCTCTCTACATGTGGCACTTCTGAGGCCACATGCCCCATGTCCTTCAGGTATTTTTAAAGTATTGATTTTTCAAGGAATGTTGGTACTGCCTTGTCAGACACCTTTACCAGGAAGTTGGTGTGCCTCAGGGTACTGTTTTGAGTGTGACCCTCTTTGCTATTGCCTTTAACCTTATTATGTCCTGTCTCCTGCAGGTCATCTCCAGCAATCTACTGTTGCTCACTTCTACCCTGTTACCCTCCCACACCTTGTCCCAGCCTCCTCCTTACCCCCACGTGATTGCCTGTTTAATCATGTGCAACTGCTCGCAGCCTGGCTTCAGCTGCCAGAGTGTGTGATCACGTGTGTGAGAGTTGCATTTGCGTGAGTATGTGAGTGTATGTTATCTATATATAACAGAGGCCTTGTTCACTGAGAGCTCACTTTCTTACAGTTTTTTTCTTTTTTTTTTTTTGTCGTGCCTGTGTGCTTTCCATGGTATTGTTAAATTCATTTCTGAAGAATTGTGATGGCTCGAGGCATTGAGGTGCTGAGGTAGGGGTCAGTGTACACTCATCAGCAAACAAACAATTGTGCCATATTAGACAAAAGCCTGGAAAGATCAGACCATTTGGCAATAGTGCCATAAAAACCAGACCAGGGATTGATCTTGGGGAGATGAGTGTCATTGGTGTGGTAAATGTGAGGTGTCTGATACTAACTCAGTATTCATGCTAGTGATCGCTTACTTAACTGCATAGGTTATGGACCTGACTCTCGGAAGGTTCAAATGACTGACATAAGCACACTCTTAGCCTTAGTATATTTATTGGCATTCAGATTCTAAGTGCTCACTGTCTACCATTCAAGCAACTAAGAATGGAAGACCAGTTTTACCAACAAGTTTTTTGTTTTCCACTGCCACTCATATTCTTCATTTTGCAGCTTGAAAATATATCTCTGCATGATTTAGAATGAAGGTTATGGCCTCAAAATTACCTGCTCTTCCCAAATCCATTCTCCATGGTGAAATGATAGAAGCATTGCACGGTAACTTGAAGGTGCAGAGTTCAAAGCTACACATTTCCATTTTTTAATTGTTTTTGCAAATTCATTAGAAAGAGAGACAGATTTTTTTGACATTTATGCAAATAATGGAATTGTGTGTCTGAGTAATGAAATAGCTGCTCTTGTTGTGTATGGGCTTCACTCTGTTTCAGATACGTTTATTAAACTACCTGTAGCTAAAGTCATGAAAGTTATAATGTTTTATGATAGAGAAAATAACCAACAACAAAAGCAACATTTGAAGAGCTCTTCTTAAAAGACAGAATGAAACATGATACCTTTAACAGTTCATGATAAGAAATATTACACACTACTACAACCACACTTAATACTTACCATCCTTAAATGTTTAAAGCAGTGGTTAAAATTTCCCAGAGTACTTTGACAAAGTGTGAACAAATAATGATGTACTTTTGCACCTACATACAGCCATTAAAGCTCTAATGAATGGGCAGGCAGCATTATCAAATTAGTTATCAACATTACTGGGTCAGCTACTTGTCAGAGAATATGAACTATAATCTATTATGAACTACCAGAAAAAAGAATGCCAACAATTAAGCTTCCAGATGCATTTGAACTTGGATGCTGGCATCTTAAGTACTCACTTATGTGCCTTTACTGATGTAGATGTAGAATGGGTGCCAAGTTTGATATAATTATTTGAACACAAACCAGACCTCATGGCAAAGAATAGAAACAGTAAAACTAATGATTCACAGTATCATCCAGTTGCAGGCCTAGGTAAGCAAAGTGTTGCAACAAAACATTTGATCATATTCCATCAGATCTCATCTGTCACATGTGCCAAACTATAACTTCACTTTCCATTACAGTGCTTGTGTATAGTCCAGCACAATATCAACATTGTGAAGTGTGCTTCCACAAACATTTCTACAGCAAAAAGAGATCAAATTTCTTCACGGGGTTTACAATACTATTCAGGTTTTCATCACACAATGTTATTCTTGTATGGGAGTCCTAGTGTACTGCATATCGTGCTTGAAAACGGGAACAGGGAGAAGGGGAAGATAAGGAAGATGATGGCGAGGTGAGTTGCAGTCTTGTTAGACCATCATAGCAACAATAGTTGCGGGCACAGATCAGTGGAAGATGTCATGGAAGGCCTTAGAACATCACTGAGACCCTAATTACAAGTAACAGACATAAGAAATAAATGAATACACCTTTGGTTGTCGTTACTCATGCCCTGGCTCCAACTCAAACCATTAATGTTTGCTTGACTGTGATATTCCTCTGGTGCTGCTTGTGAGTGGATGACTGTAACTGAGGTATTGTCAGAGGTGTTAGTCATCAGAAATGGCATATTAGTCCAATGCTGATTTCTCTCTTGTCATGCTGATAAATGGCAAAAATGTTTAAGGAAATTTTGTTCAAATATGTGGCCTGTCCTCAGTGTAAGCTGTGCAAGGTTAAGCAAACGTCTGCAGTATGCAGATGATTTGGCTTTCCATCCATGCTTGTCACATATCTGGCAGAGTCGTGAATTTCTATGTATCCTGTGTTGACATGACAAATATTAAGGGGTAGTAACGTGCATTTTTAAAGCTACACAAATTCACCCCAAGGGTGACTATGGGAGTGGAAGTTGCCTGAGTATTGGGAACTTTGGATAAAATATCAACCTGTGTGATTGATGAATCTTTGGAATGTCAGAAGTCTACCCCTACTGTAAACAGAATTTTAAAGAATTTTGTTGAAGGAGGCACTATCAACAGAATGCCTGGCTCAAGATACTGAGCACACAGCAGGATAACACATAGCTTGCCTGTAAGAGCCAACTAATCCCTCCCCTAGATACGAAGCAGTTGTAGTGAGTGACCAACTTCCCAGTTCCAATGATGCAGTTAGTTGAGGGCCAAGGAAAGCTGTACTGCACGCACTATGATCCACTATAAAACAGGAACTCAGTGAGGAAATGTTACACTGGCTGGCAGCCACAGAGCTACATCTGAATGCAATGTGAAAAAATGTATTTTTTCACAGATAAGTTGTCTTACCAAGACCAAACAGTAGTTTAGCAGCCGTGAGGGTCCAGACATAATGGCAAATAAGTGGTGACAACAGGTAGTACTAGCCGATTGTCAGTTTCCCGGGGGCGTCGGTTTCCCCCGCCGGGGGCGTCGGTTTCCCCCCGCCGGGGGCGTCGGTTTCCCCCGCCGGGGGCGTCGGTTTCCCCCGCCGGGGGCGTCGGTTTCCCCCGCCGGGGGCGTCGGTTTCCCCCGCCGGGGGCGTCGGTTTCCCCCGCCGGGGGCGTCGGTTTCCCCCGCCGGGGGCGTCGGTTTCCCCCGCCGGGGGCGTCGGTTTCCCCCCGCCGGGGGCGTCGGTTTCCCCCGCCGGGGGCGTCGGTTTCCCCCGCCGGGGGCGTCGGTTTCCCCCGCCGGGGGCGTCGGTTTCCCCCGCCGGGGGCGTCGGTTTCCCCCGCCGGGGGCGTCGGTTTCCCCCGCCGGGGGCGTCGGTTTCCCCCGCCGGGGGCGTCGGTTTCCCCCGCCGGGGGCGTCGGTTTCCCCCGCCGGGGGCGTCGGTTTCCCCCGCCGGGGGCGTCGGTTTCCCCCGCCTCAGTAGCAGTCCGTATGCCCACATTTTTAAGAAAGTGGTGCTGCATTTAGTGTGAATGCTATATTGTGGAGGGGAATTCATGCTACAGGAGGAATATTCACTTGTTTATAGGTCTGCTCATTCAACTGCAGCTGTCCAAGATAGACATTAATGTAATGGACTGGCTGTGAGAGACTGCTCACTTGAACACAATGGAAATTATGTGTGTGTAAGTAGCACGAACACACAGAGAACTGGCTGTGAAACACACCATTTATAGCTGATGCTCTTTTGGACTGGTTTTTTTGAAGCCTCGGTGGGGTTGTTTCTTCTGACAAATGGGTCCAATGCCTCACAGATTCAGTGCCAGGGTGCATGACTGAAGTCAGAAATAGAGGCATTCTGGATAAAATGTTATGGACTGAGAACATTTTACATTCTTTCCTTGTTCTTCTGTGCAGTGTTCTGCCAGTGAGAGCCAGCACAAAATCCCTTGGTGACGGAAAAATATCAAAGATGAGAGAAGGAAATTTGAGCTAGTTCTAGTTGGCATTATCCTTGTACCTGAAATAAATTTATTTTAATTTAATATTTTGAGTATTACATTCTCTTTACTTGCTCTCCGCCTACATACATGAAATGAATAAACCAAGAGTGCCCCTTTTTAGGGCTATTTTTTGTTATGTCAAATTCATTTCTCTCCCACTCTATTGCCACCCATCAGCCTCGGCCAAAAATGTGCAAAATACATCTCTCTCTCTCTCTCTCTCTCTGTCTCTCTCTCTCTCTCTCTCTCTCTCTCTCTCTCTCTCTCTCTCTCTCTCTCTCTCTCTCTCTCACACACACACACACACACACACACACACACACACACACACACACACACACACAGGCAAATTACAAATTGGAAAGTCTCTCATGACCAAATAAGAAAACAGGGCAGTAGGATAATTTGTAGTTTCTAAATGGTGTTTGTATATAGAAATTGGTCTGTATGCTGCATTTATTTGATGGAGTACATGTGTTTCCTCATGCTGTATGTAGAATAAGAAACAATATGACATTTAATTTCTGTTGGACAAAACGTGTTTATTTCTTGTCTGAATCCTGGGCTACAGCAATGAACTTTGTCCGCAGATTGTTCTTCCTTCATGTAATGGAGGAAAAATGCAACTGTGGACACTGCATCATGTAATTTCCCCATGCATCCTCCACAGCCTGACTAAACACAGCTTTGTTAGAGGCCATCTGATCTCGACTGTCGGTCATTTGTCCCAATCAGTGCTACCTAACAATAGCAAGACCGTGCACTCAATTTGCTTACTAAATCACAATCTGTCTTACATCACTGCACCCTTCAGTAAGAGTGATAGATTTGGTGAGTGGGAAGTAACTATACTGCCACTCATCTCAGACATTTCATACTTGCAGAACTGCAGTGCGAAAGGTGGGAGGTAGGGTGGGTGGGAGGGAGGTAGGAGGGAAGTCAGTATGGAACTGATGTAGCAGAAAATCAGTTTGTAAAGTAAACACCACTTGGTGTTAGGCTCATACTCACCCAGTTTATGGACTGCAGTTGTTCTTGTTGTTGTTGTTGTCAGTCCGAATGGGGTTTGATGCAGTTCTCCACTCTGGTCTACCTTGTGCAAGCATCCTTGGCTCTCTGTAACCATTATTAAATTCATTATCATGTGTTTAAATCTGGTAGGAGGCATACAGTAATGATTGTAACACAGTACCACATGGAATGACTTCAGCGCAGTCACCACCAGCAACTTCTGTGCAAATGACTGGTCAGAGAATTCTGTACTGCCTTCACAGAGTGAATAAAAGTACTTGTTTCTCATGAGGTACTGCAGTGCTGGAAGTTAAGCCGCATCCTGTTAGCAACTGACACAAGCTGAGTGGACCAAAATCCATTTAGTTCACTTTCAGAGGACTTATTCCAGACCACTGCTGTAGCCCCTCAATGAGCTATGGACATATGTGGACGTGTTTAGTCAGATGTTTTTACCTATTTTTCCACTTTTTGTTTCCATTTTAATTTCTTGTATTTCCTTTGTTTTGACTGCCATTGGGACCCTAGTTGTTGGGCTGCCCCAGTCCAATTATGCTCTTACTCAAGTCACTACTCGACAAAAAATTCTTATTTGCAGTTTCCTCTTTATTGGATGTGTTCACATTAGTCACATTGTGTTGCTGCTGTCATAATATCAGCTTCCATCCCTGTTAGCCATGACCACAGAGATATGCATGGCCAAAATACAAAGTTGCTTCAAAATTGTCCACAGCAACTGCTCTAACAGCTTCCCAATTAAATGTTCGAGTATACCAAAATGGGATAATGATGCATTGCCTGTAGTTCTGTCAAACTGTGCTCTTACAGATTACTTTAAAGACTTCAGTTTTGAAATTTCCTTTCCCCTCCAAGTGATGTAGGACTTGCCTTATGCATGTCAAGGAATCCAAATTTGCACTGCAGTTGGATTTTGTGTAAATGTTACATTAGTTTCTTGTAAAAGTTGTAACAGCAGTCCCTGACAGGAATGCCTGATGTTAAGTCATCAGTACTGAGTACCACACTTGTTGATGATAGTTTTGTTGGTTAAGCTGTGTATCCAAATTGGCATATAGTTCCTTTAGTTGCTGGATATAAAATTTTCCAATTGTTTGAACTCCCACACCTTTATGCTGGTTCTTCATGCTGTCATTGTTGCTCTCTGCAGTGTTGCTATGAACATGTGCTAGGCTGTTACAGTATTTGTGATTTATGATGCCATATATCATTGCTACCAATGTCACATAGTACACTTCAAGACACCTACACTATCTTCTTTGTAAATTAGATATACTTTTCTGCATATCACCTTAACACTGTCCACAGTATGAAGTGGCTTCCACTAGTCATTCACTATGAAACACACAAGTCTCACTTGTTCTGTGTGTACAGGTACAAATCAGTGAGGCTGATACACTGATGCCAGTTGCCACCGATGCATTTTTACAGGAGAATGCCATCAATAGCGATTTGGATGCCTACAGTGCTATATTTCAATCACATTGCAGTCTGCTGTAGCAGTGTGAACAACAAGAGCTATTCAGTGTAGTTTGGGGGCTAACTGAGCATGTGCTAATAAACACAAAATACATAGAAAATAACTATCCAAACCCTAACCAACAATGTACCTAGAACAAACTGCTTGCATCTGTAAGAAGCTCCCTAACAGGGTAGTGTGACTCAATTGAAATGAAAACTTATGTGCTGGCCACGCATGTTAAGTATCTGTGGGCATACCCTCGACACATTAAACCTCCTTACCACTGGGGCAGCTATTAGCATGTTGGAATCCAAAATATGAACTTTGATGAAGAATTACTCTAACACAACAACACTCTGGAACAGGTTAGTACACCCCTAAATAGAAAAAGCTCATAAAATCATAATGTATTGTTGAGGCCAGTGTCCTCCAGTTTTGTAGGTATGCAGTCATTACAGTACTTGCAGATAGTTTAAAGTGTTTCGATCAGGATTCTCGGTATTCATGTGGCCTTTATGGCTTCCTATCAACATCACACTACTAATACAAAAGAAAGTGAGTCACATAGTTGTAAGCAGCCACAACTCTGCTACACTACATGGCATGTCATTTGCGACGTGTGCTACGTGAACTGCTGTGGCTCATCACTTTGGGATCTGCTGGTTCTCAGTAACTTGAAATCCAATGGAGACACTAACAGAATTGTACATGACATAATTTCTCTATCTCCTAACTGTGACAATCTGTAATTTTATAATGGTCTGTTATTCCTTTCCCCTTTCATGAGGGGTGTTCATTCCAGCAAACTAAGCTGTACCATTATTTCGGTCACTGGCAGTGTCCTTACACCAGCCTCCAAACACCAATGTTGCCTTGCTTTTTGTGGGCACCTTTGTCCTTCTCTGTGACAGTGGCTGTATATGGCAGCTGTAATGAATTCAGACAATTAAAATTAAAATATTTTGTGGTTCTTCACTTGGATCATTATGCAGTTTTCATCAATCTCACTTTTATAAAATTCCACATGTATGTACATGCCACAGCACCTGATTCCTTATCTCCATCACTATTTTAATTTAGCAACTTCTTGACATTAAAATGAGCATGTGCAGTGAGAAGACAACCACTGCCACATATCAAGATGTTTGATTTACACTCAAATTCTGTTGATGTAAAGTTATTCAGCTTCTTAATATTTTTGCAGATGCCGCAGAAGTTGAGGATGGAGGAGCTGTTGGCAGGTGAGATATTTGCTTTCTTCAGTAGCTTAATTACACATTAAAGTTACGACTTTAATATTTTATTATGTGGTACTTTATTTTTCATCTTTTTCTTTGACATTAATATTCCATTGGTGGTGTGCTAAATAATTTTTGTGAAACAGTTTTTAAAAACTCTATACTATAACTTAACACTGGATGTTAATTATGTCATACATAATTCATACTGAAAATTGGCGGTGTTATTGTAACTACGAAAGATTGGTTACAAATGTGCAGTTGCATTGAAAATGTGTACTGTGGTAAATTGTGAGGGAAATGTGGTCAAAGAGAAAAAAGACAAATTTTTAAGTACCAAATTGACATTTAGAAATTTGTCATTGTAATGTTAAGCAAACATTACAAATAGGCACACTACGATAAGTAGTAATGAATTTTGCCACCTGACTGATGTGTGAAATAGCCTGACCCATCTGGGTGCCACAGTTACTCTCAATCCTCCGCCTGCCAAGAGTGTTGTTGACTACCCGGTGACAACATGCTACTGAGTACAAGGTGGCTGACTTGTTGGTGGCTTCACAACTTGTGTACTGCATTCTCGAGACCCATCTCATACTCCTCTCGCCCCCTCTACTCCCATACCAGCTTCCCTAATTTGAAAATTTTGGAGTTCCCCTTAACTTAAGTTTCACAATCCTTCCCTCAGTACTAACCTGTACCTGTACCTGTACCTGTACCTGTACCTGTACCTGTACCTGTACCTGTACCTGTACCTGTACCTGTACCTGTACCTCCTATGTTACACCCTCTGCCACCCCATCACCTCTATGACATTTGCATTAAATCTGTCCACCACAACTCCTCACGCAGTTGGCCTGCAGGTTTATGACAATTTATCTGGTTGGCAGAGGGACAGAACGCAACAATGTAATTCCTGGCTTAGCCTTTTACTGCTTATTTCCAGATTAACCCTTTCATGGCCAATCGAACGTCTTAGGCTGATGCATAACACTGTAGTGTTTCTTACAAGTTAAGAAAGTCAGACTATACATACTGGAGACTTAAATCATCATAAATAATATAATTTGTTTCGCTGTTCACTTCAGTCTGTTGGGATAACTTTCTGGATCCACAACTGTAGAAATCATGTGGTTTTGTAGCAAAAAGCCATGTTCAAAGTGTATTTTCACTCCAAAGGAAGTATGTCAAGATCATTGAACAGAGAGCAGAGAAGATGAAATCTGAGGGTGCAAGATCAGATGAAAAGGGTGGGTGCAAAATGACTTCTCAACCCAGTTGTTCTATAGTGTTTGTTGCCAGTCTAGCAGAATGCTGGTGACTGTTACTGTGGAATAGCACCACTTCACACAGTCTTCCTGGATGTTTTTCTGGAACTATATCTGCAAGATGTCTGTTGTTGACAATAAATACCAACAGGAAAGTTTCACCTCATGCAAGCAACTCGTAGTACACCACATGGTCACCTACATCTAAATCTACATGATTACTCTGCAATTCACATTTAAGTGCTTGGCAAAGGGTTCATCCAACCACAATCATACTATCTCTCTACCATTCCACTCCTTAACAGCGCATGGCAAAAACGAACACCTAAACCTTTCTATTGGAGCTCTGATTTCTCTTATTTTATTTTGATGATCGTTCCTACCTATGTAGATTGGTCTCAACAAAATATTTTCGCTTTCAGAAGAGAAAGTTGGTGATTGAAAATTCATAAATAGATCTCGCCGCAATGAAAAACGTCTTTGTTTTAATGACTTCCATCCCAACTCGCATATCATATCTGCTATACTCTCTCCCCTATTACGTGATAATACAAAACGAGCTGCCCTTTTTTGCACCCTTTCGATGTCCTCCATCAATCCCACCTGGTAAGGCTCCCACACCCCGCAGCAATATTCTAACACCGGACCTCTGCACAATATCCATAACATTATCTTGTGTGGATGCTCAAATGTCTATGTGGCACTGCTGCTCTGTTTGGACTAAAGCATTCCTTTCCGTTCTTTCTCTTACATTAGCATAAAAACAAAATTTCTAGTCATCAATAACAATACAGGTTAGAAATGGTCAGTGGTATTCACCCACTAATCAAGAACAAGCAAGAGGGTAATGTACATACGGCCAACCACTGATTTATATGGTTTGGCATGTGGTACCCGTATGATTTATTGTTGAACCTTCTCCTTTGTATTCAAATGCTGCACAGTGACGGAATGGTCATACTTCATCACATTTTCTGGTTCTTGAGTGCAATGATGTGCATCATCGTGGATTAATGCATCCAGACGATCTTCATCAAATGCTGAAGGTCTTTCTGAAAATGGAGGGTCAATAATGTCAAAACACTCATCCTTTAAATTAGAATATCTTTCCTTGCCATGCTCTGTCCCATGGCATTATCCCCATACATGGTGAAAACGTTACCATTGAAACCACATATTCATAAACTCCACTGTTCTCATTTTGCCGACTTAGCCATTTTAAATTAAAATGTAGCAGTGCTTTGTGTCAACATAATATTCATAGAATGACAATTTACCTAAAAGAATGTGTCCACATTAAGTGAGAACAAGGTAATGTACTTCGTAAAAATGGTGGAAAAGACAACTGTATCCTTTGATCCCTAGGCATATGAACTTGTCTTAGATCACATGTAATGCCCCCAACAACACAAAACACAATGATGGGAAAGGCTGACTTAAAGCATACATTGTGTGCTCACTCTTACATTATTGGTATCGGCTGCATAAGTAACAATAACACAGTGCACAGTGTTCACTTAAGATGTCTCTCTGTTTTTGCTCCCAACATTTAATGTTCTAATGATGTACCAACATCATAATGCATTGATGGTGGGTGGTTTAAATAAAAAATATGTACAAATGAAATGAGCTTCGTGACAAGGCTGAAGATATATCGGTACATAGGACACTGCATAGAACTGTATGGAACATTGTAGATGTAACTGTAGATGTGCTCCAAGGAAGTGTGTGGGGCCCTTGATATTGATGTTTCATATTAATGACATCACAGACATTCTTCTTCTTTTTGTTTTTCTGTTTGGAGTATCTAATGACCACATACTAATTTCAATGCTTCCTCCTTTGTTCTTCTTCCAGGTTTCCTTCGTCTTCACTATCTATCCTTTTTTCTTCCTCAGACCATTCTGACCCTGTCTTCCTCTTCTTCTTCCTGCCTTGGAATGCTTCCATTTGCAACACTTTCTTCTTGAAATCCTATCATTCTGCTGGGTCTTTTTCTTGTATTTCTTTCCAAATCTTTCCTAACTACTTGAATCTGTCCTGTTGTTGACATCTTGTCCCAAAGATTCTTAACAATCTGCTCATGGATTTCCTAGCAGCCTGAGTATTTTTCAAATGATTCTTAATTCTAGGACTTGAAGTTTGTGTAACTCATAATTCAACATTAAACATTCACTTGCATAGAGACATTCTGGTTTTACTACTGTGCTGTAGTGCTGTATTTTCAAATTTTTAGACACACACACCTTGTTGTAAATGTTCATGTTTATATCATATGCTTTATCCATTTTACATACTATTTTGTCTACAGCTAATATTTTTGAAGCTATTGCCTTGAATCTTTCCTCCCAAATATTTAAATTTATAAACCCTCTTTATCAGTTCATTACCTGTTACTAGGATTTCTGGGTCATTTTTTTATGTTTGCCCTAAAACATTTTTCCTACGGAAACTTTTAAAGCTGCTTTGTTAGGTATTCCTTCTAAGAGGTTGATTTGTATTTCTGAATTTGTTATATTTTTATAAAGAATGGCATAATCATTTGCAAATACTAGACACTGAATTTCAGTATCTCTTTTTCCTGAAGTCTCCAGTCTCATTGTGACAGCTTATGTTCTTTGCCTTTTGTTTCAATTATCTTACTATTTCCTCTAAGATGCAGTTGAGGTGGCGTGGAAACATGTTGTCACCCTGCATTTCACCTGTTATTTTGAGTGCCTTAGGTGTTTCACACCAAAACTTTATTTATGCTTCAGTGTGTGGGTGTTTCACGAATAAGGTTTGCTAGTTTAGTGTAATGCCAAGTTCTTGAGTCACTTTACCCACTGTTTACCTGTCAATCAAATGCTTTTCTAAAACCTGTAAATGTTAAAACTATGTCTTAAAATTCGTATGGACTAAAAGTTGAAATTCTGTTCTGAGCCAGATTCGATCTTTCTAAATCCACTTTGATATTCTCCCAAATGGCTGTCAAGTGTTACTTCTACCTTGTTTAGTAATATTGTTAAAAATATAATACAGCCCACTGGCAACAGATACATACCTGTGCAATTATTTAGATAATGCCTATGACTTTTTTGTGCACAGGATGGATAGGAGCCACTTTCCAGTCTTCTGGAATATTTTCAGTTTCCCATATTTCTTCAGACATAATCTGAAGGTTAGTTGTCATTTCTGCTTGACACCAGTTATGGTTGAGATGATTTTATTTTTTTTCCACTGGCTTTGTTGTTTTTCAGGGTTTTTGTTTGTTTGGTTATTTGTTTGTTTGCTGTAGGTGGTAGATCTGCTTCCATGTTTTCCTCAAATATCTGGAAATTCTAGGTAACAATTCAGTTATCTACAGTTCAAAAATTGATCAAAGTACTTTCTTAGTAATTTACATGTGTGGTTATTGCTTAGACCTATTTTACCATTTTTGTCTCTGATGTAAATACATTGGAGCATGTTTGCCCTTTTTGAATAAAACCATGGCTGTATGTATGAGAGCATTTTTTCTGCTGTAGTACACAGTGATTCTTTTTTATCACTAATTACGATACTCGTGTCATCTGCAAATAGTAGAATTTTGGCTGGGCTGTCTGGAGCCTGTATGTCATTGATAAAAACTAGAAATAACAATGGGCCCAGAATGCTGCCCTGAGAAACAACTATTTAAATTTGTTTTGGTTCAGATATGGGTTTAAAATTGTGAAGATTCTTGGATGACCTCAGCTCAACAACTTGTGACCTGTTTTGCAGATAGGATTCAACCCAATTTTTAACGGTACCCCTGATGCATATTGCTTCAAGTTTCCCTAGTAATATTACATTGTTCACAGTATTGAAGGCTTTGGCTAAATCTAGATTAATTCCAACAACCTGTTTATTTGACTCAAAATTTCTTACTATTTCTGTGCAATATGGCTGTTTCTGTACTGTGCCATGTTGACTGTTATTTATTAGTTTATGTTTTTCTAGATATTTTGTAACCCTGATTTTCATAAATTCCTCAAGTATTTTGGAGAAGTATGGGAGGAGAGATATAGGTTGGTAATTTTCTATTTTATGTCTGTCACCATTTTTGTGTAGAGGTATCACTTTAGAGATTTTATTTTATCCGGAAATATCTCTTCACTAAGGGACAAGTTTGCTATGTGCTCTATAGGTTCGACAACACGTGGAGCAATTTTTTAATTATTGATACAGGTACATCATCCAAACCAGAGGACAATTTGGATTTCAAGCATTTAATGACTTTTAGAACTTAATGCTCGTCTGATGGGATTGCCATCATGCTGGTATTTACCATTGGAGACATCACTGTTAATTGTTGCTTAAAGTAAGGGGAATGTTAACAAAATAATTGTTTACATTGTTTGCCATGGCGTTTTTTCTATGGGGATATTTTCATTATTTTTAAGATGGATTTCCTGTTCTTTAGTTTGACCCAAATTTTTTTCTTTTTTTTTACCTCATCATTCTGGACTTGTTACTAGCCTGCCTTATTAATCTATCATTACTTAATAATTTTGCTTTTGATATTACTTTGCGGTAAGTCTGTTTGTATGTTCTCACATACTCAACAAACTGCTGATCATGACATGTTTTTAACTTTAAACTTAGTAATATCATGGTTTCACTTGATGTTTTAATTCCGGATGTACTCCAGGTCCCTTTGGATCCAGATGATCTGTAACTCAAAAGCTTTTTTGGGAAGCACATTTCAAAGTATGCCATAAAAGTGGAAGCAAATGTATTGTAAGCATCTTTTGTGTTTGTTTGTGCCAAGACCTCTGGCCAAACTGCATTTTTAACATTATTTTTGAACTGATTACAATTTTCAGTAGAGAAAAATCGTTTGTACTCCTTTTTATTTTCCCCTCCTTGGGAGTTGCAGTGAGATTAAAGGTTAGTGCATTATGATCTGATAATCCTATATTCACATTTGTAACTGCAACTTCATGTGTGACCACATTTGAGAAGATGTTATTTATTAGGCTTTCACTGGAATCTGTTGTTCTAGTGGGAGCTGATACGTGGGGAAACAAGTTGAAGCTTTTAGTATGTCTAAAAACTTGTATTTTACTGAACTCTGGACCAATAGATTAATATTAAAGTCACCACAAAGAATTATGGCAGAGTTCTCATTTGAGAAAAATGTCTAGCATTTCTTCCAAATTCTTAAGAGAGACTTCAGTATCTCCAGATGGTGATCTGCAAATTGCTGCAACAATTACTTTCTTTTCTATGATTAATGGTTTAGCCTCATATCTTAACTTAAATTTAAGCTTGGGATTTAGATAAATGCATACACCACCACCTTTGACATTTTGCCTATAGTACTGACTGGCAAGTTTATAATATGTGTGACCAAAAGGACTTAAACTATATCTGTACATTGTATAAGGCTCAGTCACAACTTCTGTGCATGTCTATGACAGGTGGGGTGGGCAGCCTATCAAGTTAGGCTGTGGTCTCCTGATCTCACATTTTGTGCTCGCTTACTCAGTTGTGAAGGACTCTGACACTTGTCTCACTCCTCTGTCAACACAGCTTCCCTTTCATGTCGTTTGTCCCCTAACACTGCAGTCAGGTGTCATGTGGTGTAATTATTTAATACAATGATGTATTATATTCTGTACCTTATCTTCTATACTTCTTCTCAAACTCTGTTATAATTACTTTAAAATTCAAAATTGATGCCTTTGACGCATCACATTTATATAAATAACTTACTATGTCACTTTTGACTTAACAAATTATTTATTCCCTTCATCATCACACTCATGAACTACACTAAAAGATCACCTTCATTCAGTATAAAAGAGACACTCGCAATAATTTTGAAGGTTCCTCTTCTGTGTCTCACAACATACATCAGTTGTTGAAATAACTCCTTCGGCAGCCTATTGCTTTACAGGACAGTGTGGTGACCCCACAGAATACTTATTTTAACACATGTAGTTTGGCACCCAAAGCTGCTGCGATAGCTGTATAGTGCTGAAGGTGCATATTGTCCCCTGATGTAAGTCACCACACACAAAATAGAAATAACACTAATGAACAATATCTGTACGTTTATGTTTGACATGTTGTTTTCTATTGCTCTTTTCATAATGTGTACACAAAACTTCTTTCAAAATGGCATTCATTGATAAGAAGTCATTGATATGTGCATCTCTCCTCTGGAGTGGTACGTACAAGCACAGTCTGTGAACATGGCGCCCAGTGAACACAGTCCAAAGTTTTTAAAAATTTTTTTTTCCTATATGCCATGAATGTGGATTTCTTTTTGTAACTATGGCTTCAGAGATTGGTTATAGCCTCAGTACATCATTGTCCTTGATAAAATACGCAAATTTACCCTCAATTGCAGCCATAATTTAAGAGAATGTCCCTAAAGTGAACATAAAGTGCTTGAAAGATGTTTTCCTCTCTGTGTGTACAATAGTATCCAGTGCAGAACCACAGCGGCTGCGGACACCCAAGCCTGGAACCAGTACTGGGGCTGAGGACATACGTGCAGTGAAGTCACCTGGTGAGTAAGAGTAAATTTACACGTAATTGCAGCCTTAACTAAAGCAGTACATAAAGTACTTAAAAGACGTTTTACTCTCTGTGTGTACAATAGTAGGCAGTGCAGAACAGCAGCAGCTACGGTCACCAGAGGCTGGACCCAGTACTGCAGGTGCAGCAAAGTCACCTGGTGAGTAAGAGTAAGAGCCCACTGTGGCAGGCTTACATTCCTGCTCTGTACACTAGAGAATCAAATGTATCTGGACACCTATTAGTGGACATTAAGATTTTGTGTTCTCCTTTGAGGACTTGAACTCTTCTGGGGACACTTTGACATTTCGAAATCTCTGTGGGTGGATGCCATCCCATTCTTCCTAGATAGCTGATACCAGACAAGGTAGAAATATTGGACACAGGGTATGGAGTGAAAATGCCATTTATAACTAATCCCTAAGACGATCCATTGCTTTCAGGTTGGAACATCGGCAGGCAAGCCTTCTTCAGGAATGCCACTGGTTATAAGCCTTTGCCTAACAATGCTGATCCATGAGAGGTACAAGTGTTGAGCTGATCAAATCGGTCGTCGTCTGTGAATTGTTCCTCTGCTGTGTATTGTACACAATACTGTCAAATATGTACTTACCCTTCTGCATTTATCATATCCTGAAGTACAATAAGGGGAGAACAAGTTAAAGAGGAGAAATTGCACATTGTTACACTGCCTGCTCTGCACTGCATTGTTGGCAGTAGAGTTAATGGCGGATAATGTTCACTGAGTAGTCACTCTATTCAAATTCTTCCGTCAGATACCCACGGAGTATAGCACTGTTTGTCACTCCAAATCTTGTTTCCACTCATCCACTCAACAGCAGTCATGGGTTTTTATGCTACAGTCAGTGTGACTTTATGTTGAACAGAAATGTTGTTTCCAGAAGCTGCTCAGCCACTGTAACCAGTTTTTCTAACTCCCTGTACACAGCCATTTCCTTAGCGGGCTCCTAGCTGCACTTCAAAACTGAAGAGTGACTGCAGCAGCTAACTGCAAGCTGGTTTTTACTATTTCCTACCACAATGATAGAAGCACTTGTCCATCAGCATACTGTGTGTGCCTGGACTTCATGTAGCATTGGTTGTTCCTTCACATTTTCACTTAACTGTCACATCGCTGACAGCTGACTTGGGCAAGTTTGGAAGGGCTGAAATTCATCCCTGTGTTAATTATTCAGGTGTAATGCAAAGAAAAGTCCATGTTCAGTGTACTCAGATCCCTGACTGATGAATTCTGCTTACAAAACAGTATTACCTGCCACTTCCTATAATATGTATGATGGCAGTATCTGTTGCCGAAAGAACAATTGCCATGGATAACCATGCAGCTTTGCTAGAAATGAAATGATGATTAAATGGATGGAGCGTCTGCCATGTAAGCAGGAGATCCCGGGTTTGAGTCCCGGTCGGGCCACACATTTTCAACATTTCCCCAATGAAGTACATCACCGCCTGTTTGCAGCTAGGGTGTCCATTTAATTATCATTTCACTTCCTATAATAGTTGCTCCACCTCTCATTGAATTAAAATGCTCAGTTGCCCGTTACATAAGGGTGCCCAGGTATTTTGATTGGATAGTGGGTTTATAGTTCTTATCTATGTGATTTCTGCAACCCCTTAGTCAGTCCACCATACAAAATTTAATTAGAATCCAGAAATCACAATATATTTTATTATATTTATGTTTTTGAATATTGAGGACTTTGATTTGGGGCGAGTATTTACTGACTTACAGAAATACAAAGTTTACCTATATAGCTGTGGAAATATGTGTGCTGAGAATTACAGGGAGGGAAAAGGAAACAGAAAAATGGACAGGGAACAGGCAGGAGTAGGAGACGTAGTGGGGAGGTAGTGGAGATGAGTGACAAATGTAGTGATGGAGTGAGTGACAGATAGGATAAGACAATTACATGCTCCTATCCTAGAGAGGTGAGTGGGGGGAACATTGAGGTGACAGTCTGGTGAGAGGCATTGAGTGGATATCAGGCTACATGGACTACAAGCTGCAATGCCTGTAGCTTGAGACCAGAATACCAGGAGAAGCCAGGGAAGAGGCTTAATCAAACAGTGGTACTCCAATGAATGAATGAATGAATGATGTGAGTAGAAGAAACAGAGGATGATTTGTATTTCAAAACTGAACCTTTTTGTACTACCTATTATGGTAGTAACTTAAATGGAAATATTTGGGTGTGAATCTAGTTTATAAATGGTCATAGCTGATGCGTTCAGTACTACCATAAGTTATTTGATACTAACATTTTCAGGGGCTCCCTTAACCTTTCTGTGGTCAATCAGACATAAAGGTCCTGCCAAAATGTTTGTTTCAGAATCTGCATAACCATAGGAATGTCCCATTTCATTGTGTACTGTGATCTGTTGTTCAGTTTATGTACAATTAGAACCCAGAAGCTGACAGGTGATGCTAGAATGTGTTTTTTTCTTTTTTGGTACAGAAGTGAGTACAGTATGTTTTGTAGAAGGAGCTTCCTATCTTTGGCTTAATTGTGGATGGCAAAGACAGTGTAGATATTATTTATCTTTGTTACATTATTTGCTAGGTATATACTATTTGACATGTATTTTCACTGATAACCCATTCTTGAAGAAAACTGATGTCTGTGTCTTGTAACTAAAATTAATGCATGTCTTTATTAATGAAAATCATATCAAAATCGTGACTGTAGTTGGAAATCTACCACCACAAATGTACAGATACTGTTCTCTTGATGTACTGTTTTTCTTCTTTCTCATGAGATAGTGTACTGGAGACATTTGTTTTCTTTTCCTTATTTTGTCTTGAATGTCTCAATAGTTTCTTGGAATTAATTGTTTACAATTATTTATGGAGCTGTCTTTTGAATTACGGGGAGGGTGGTTATGAAGAATACAGTCAGCAGAAATAAGGTTTCTATGATCTACTTTATAACATATGAAAGCTGATCACCTCTGAAATGAAGGTGCTGGGAGTGTATAGTAGAGTGAAAACAACTGAAGCATGTGGGATGAATGTGTCAATGCTTTTGGAGAGAATGGCTGATAATACAGTATCACTTCCTCTTCACTAGATTTGTCTCTGGTGCCAGTACCTTTGTTCATAAAATATTTCCCATCAAGACTTTCACTACAGTTTGATCCCAGACCAATCTGTTCGTCTTTCTGCCTCACCTCTCTACAGGGAGTCCAGCAGGGAGCTGCCTTGCCCCATCTGCCACCCACACTCGTGGTCATATGTCCCACCTAATGTGGATGATCCATGCACAAGGAGAGAGATGTGCTCAGGTAGCCATGAACATTAGAACATCATTGCAACACAGAAGGCACATGATAATGTTGGGCAAGTGAAACAGCTTCCTAGTGCAAGCAACATAAAAATACTCCTGATATGCTGTAAGGTTGTCACTAATATGAGCTAAGCTGAGCACTGCAAGCTGCACTGATGATGTCCTAGATTCCAATGTTGCTGTGCTCAGAGGAAAAGTCTTGACTGTAACAGCAGCCAAAAGTATGAACTGTCATCCCCATGGAGGAGATGGCAGTGTCAACCATGAGGCACACACCTGGAAGAAAAATACAGAAATTGGGCCAAGACATCAGTAAGGAGGTATGATGATGTGGAATGGTGCAGGCAGAAAGATACCAGGATGAAAGAAAGAAGTGCCACAAGGCATTTGAACACGGAGCAAAACCATTCAAACACTATGCAGAAGCACTTGAACACAGAGATGAAGGCTACCTAATGGATGACAAGACACTGGTAAAAAGCTTCCAGAGACAAAAAAGGAATTATAAAAGCACTAGAAGAGAGATGTTCCTGAGTGGACAAGAGGAAGAGTGTTTCATTGTGGCACAGATGGTACATGCCAACATGAAGCAAATGAAACAACCTTCTGATGAAGGCAAGGAAGAGAATGCCCTGATGCATGAAAAGATTGCCACTAATATGAAAACTATTCTTGAAGCTTCCAGTTGAGCACTCTGTCTGTAACAACTGACAAACACTGCTGTAGGTAGCACTGGCAATGCCAATATTGTGGGCCGCTTTTTTATTAATATAGTCATGCATTCCAAAGTAGATAGTTGATGTCGAGTCTGGAACTTGGGTTGGCTAGTGAGCCACTGCACATTCCCCTACAAAGGCTATGTAGTGGAGAAATACTGTTAAGTTGTCCAGTGTCGCATGGCTCCAGGGTGGAAACCGTGCAGTGGCTGTCATTGGCAAGATCCGCTGCACTGAGGGTGAGTTTCAATTTCAAGCCTGTTAAGATGCCAGCAACTGACATACCTCTGTTCTGTGGCATAAGGCAGAATTGTAAAACACCAGCCAGATGCTACTCCACCCACTTCCACCTCATTCCTATTATGTCTCCTAATCCATCCTGTTCCCATACGCATCAGATTTTCTTTCTGTCTCACCTCTACAAAAAATCCACCTGAGAAATAATCTGCCTCACCTGCCACTCATTCTCCTCACTACTTGTACCCATCTGTAAGTAAAGAAAGGAGTGTTACATTGAATGTGTTTGATGTGGCATTATTACTGCACAAACAGCAAAAATGTGGTAAGTGATAAACATTTTTGCTATTACTTTCTGTGGGGTATCTGTGAGAGAAATTCATCATAATTTAAAATTATGGTGAAGTTTTCTGCAAAACACCAAGTGCTCTCATTGCCAAATACTGGATGAATATAATGTCGGTACATGAATGCAATTAGTGAAGGTGCATAAACAAGCTTACACACAGTTCCTAAATGTTAAACGTGACACTGTGTTAACTGTGTAACATAAGATTGTATGTTTTATTAAGCAGATTTTAAAATTTGATCAATAATTATGTGAAATGATGACAATAAACATTTATTTGTCCCTGCCAGTCTTCAGATAGCAAGCGTGCAACCGGAATAAAGTTCTGGCTTTCTGGAACTCGGTAATATTGATGGTTGTTTATAATTGAGTAGATTAGATGCTCAATTATACACTGATCCGTACTTTTTCTAAAAGATAGAAACAATTGATTCTGTTCTTTATCAGGTCATGTTGAAACACACTTAGTTTATCACTAGTTTGTTTTACTTGTGCAGATAAAGTATTTTTCATATTAACACGCAAATTCTTTTTTTATCAATCAGGCCCTGCTGAGGAGGAAGGCACGCGCCCCATCGCTCAGGTGAGTGAAAGTAGTGGATGCACGTATGAGACTGGCAGAGCAAGTGTGATTTTCACCAGTAGCATATAAAGTTTGGTTCTGTAGCATGTAATGAACCCCACACTGCTTCCTGTCCTCCTCCCAGGGTGAGGACATATTTCATCAGCTCAGGGCTTTGAACCGTTAAAATACTTCCTCCTATTCTGAGCTACTCTGCACACTACCAACTTGCTTAATCAAATAAACTCCTTTATTAATATCCTATTCATCTCCATTTCAGTCTCATTGCATCTCCCATGGCAGTCTGTTTCCTGACATCACAAACTTTGCAACTTCTTTAGCACTGTTAACTGAAATGCTATCTCAAGTCTAAATTACTTGCTAAATGAACCAAAAAATATCTCAAAGACCACTCATATACTGGCTCTTAATTTAAAACAAGTAACTCTCTTTAATTATTAATGTCAAGTCATGTGTCATTGGTTAGTGTACAGAATCTTACTGACAGCTCGACTTCATCTTCGTTCTCCTGATGTAATGGCAGTTGTCATGGTGCTGACAGTTCTAGGGGGAAGGCACATTGCTGAACAAGAATGAGACAGCAAGGAATAAACCCATGGACTGGTTGTTTGTGTTGCCATCATCATTTGTGAAAGTGGCATGGCTGGACCATGTAAAATTTGGGGATTCGTGTGGATGCTGATAACCACGCCATTGAGTGCCCCCTAACCAGGTATCATCATCATCATGATAGAATAAAACACTGAAATCATCATGAACTGTGAAGAACGATAAACTAATTATCGTTATCCCACCCTGCAGATATGCTGCATCAATTTCCACTAGATTTTGTGTGTTGTGGTTGGCAGGTGTTACTAGAGGAGGCCAAAATGCATGCGTTTTAACTCGCGCAGGCTGGCGTGAGGTCTGGAACAGGACAAGGAAATTAGAATTTAGAAAAACTGACTTAGCTGGTGGAATACTTAACTTTAATCCATTAATGATGAACGTCTGTCTTGATGGTACATGATTCACAATATCAATAGTAACTGATATGGGCCCCTTGCTAGGTTGTAGCAAATGAGGTAGCTGAAGGCTATGCTAAACTATCGTCTCGGCAAATGAGAGCGTATTTTGTCAGTGAACCATCACTACAAAGACGGTTGTACAGCTGGGGTGAGTGCTAGGAAGTCTCTCTAGACCTTCCGTGTGGTGGCGCTCGGTCTGCAATCACTGATAGTGGCGACACGTGGGTCCGACGTATACTACCGGACTGCGGCCGATTTAAAGGCTACCACCTAGCAAGTGTGGTGTCTGGCGGTGACACCACATTATGCACAACAGAGAAGGGTATAAAAGTTTAAAGCCATCATTTGAATTAAAAAAAAAATAATCACTTTGTGGTGGTGACCATTGTTCATCGGTACTATAGACATTGTGAGATGTACACCTTTACCAAAGCGATGTGTTACACCATAGTTGATACTCATTAAACATGACAATAAATATTCCTTAAAATTGACACTTATCACTTACTGTTGTCTAAAATGCTTACTGATTGCAGTTGGGAACTGAGATTTCTCCATTTTTGAGCAAATATCACAAACACAAATGACAGGTACTCGCAATTGCAAACACATTTCAAAGTACCTTTCTAGAATGATATCAGACTCATTCTCCTTCATACATTCATGGCCTATCAAACTTCCTAAACTCTTCTGAAAATACTTTCCTGCTTGTGAAATAACTACCAAGTAAACTACTTTGAGAGGTATACTTGTCATAGTGTTTGTTATGTTTGACACGTGTTGATTAGTAATTCAATAAAACTACCTTAGTGTACTTAAGCACGTGCATCACAAATTGTGCAGTGTGATTTCAAAGTAACTGTTTAGTTACTTTTGTCATTAGGGATTTGCTTTCAGTAACATTAATATAGGTCTCTGGTATATTAAACAGAATTGAATGATCATTCTTGTGATCTTTCAGATCTTGCATTGACTTACTTGCCAGCTCCCATGACCATGGCAAACAGTCCTTTATCCAGTAAGTGGTTTCTTTTTCATACATCTTGTTGTTTAGGACCAATATGTGGCACAAATCATAAAGGTCAGGAATGTGTCAGATAAAATAAAATGTTTAAGAAACCAAAAAAGAGGAGCCATAAGTTTATGTAAATGCAGTCAAGAATGTAACACAGGAATGGCCGCTGAGGTGCCACCTCTCCATCTCTTTCCTCCTCCTCCTCTTTCCTAATCATGACATTGTTCCAATGGAATATTAGTGGCCTTCAATCCAAAAAGATGACTTGCAGCTGCTCTTGGAATCGCAGCCTCTGCTAGTTCTCTGCCTGCAGGAAACAAAATTGCATCCTCCTGACTGATTTGAGCTTTTGTATTTCTTCCCAGTCTGCTTTGACTCCCTCTCTCCAAAGATGGCATTCCATATCGTAGGAGGAGAGAGGGGAGTCATGCTGCTCATATGGAAGGACGTTCAAAGTCAACATTTCTCCCTGACTACCCAGCTTGAAGCTATTCCTGTCCGTGTTTTACATTCCTCTCCTGAACTTTTCCATATGTACTGTTTACATCCCTCAGTCATTCCGTGTCATGGACACTCTTCATCCAGCTTACTGGCCAACTCCCTCACCCCTTTCTGCTGCTCGTTGACTGTAATGCACACCATTCTCCTTGGAAATCTCCCAGAACCTGACAGAGAGGTGCCCTCTAGGCTGAACTTCTGTCACCTTAACCTCATTTGCCTTATCGTGGGAGTACCCATCTTCCTTTTAACTACATGCACTCCTACCCATATCTGGAAATCTCCTGCACTGCCCAATTTGCCCATCATCTCATCACTGTCTCTAGTACGTACTCGAGCAACCATTTACCGTTTGCTATCCATTTTCTGACTCCTACCCCACATATATGCACACCCAAATGGCAACTTTCTAGGGATGACTCGAGATTTACTGTTCCCTGGCACCCTTTGAGTAACATAATTTCTCCAGTTGTGATGGCCAGGTAGAGTATCTTACAAATGCCATCATTACCACCACACAATATTCCATTCTCGCCCTTCATCTTTACTGTGCCATGTCGCAGTGCCTTGATTGACTGAGCTGTGTTGTGACTCAACTCACATGCAGAGATGTGTTCTCCATGTTTTTCACCATCATTCTATGATGGCAAACTGCATTCATTATGAACAGTTGCATGCACAGTGTCATTGCACCCTTCAGGATAGCAAAAATCTAGCTAGATTTCCTTAACTAGTTCTTCTAACAGTTCCACTACCTCATCTGTTGTATGGGCCCTGCAGGACCAAGATCCATTGGGCTGCTATTCTGCAGAGATTTCAAGCTCCACCCACTATCATTCTGCCTTCCTCCACCAGAAACAAGTGGAGGAGGCTTGGGTAGTACCCTTATTTTGGCAGATTAGCGAGTGCTACAAGCTGCCTTTAGTATGAGGGGGCGAGAACTTGCTCTCACTTCCTATCGATCCTCCAACACAGTGCTGGACGATGTTTGCATTCAGATGTTCCTAAACCTTTCTTTTGTGGGCAAGCACTTGCTCTTTCTTATGTACAACTGCATCTGGGCAGAGGGCGCCGTTTACCAGATGCCAGCATAAAGACACTGTCATTCCCATACCCATACCCAAGCCCAGTACGGAAAAATACCTTCCTTCAAGTTACTGCCCCATTTCTCCCACAAGCTGTGTTTGCAAACTGATGAAACATGTAATTCATGCCTGGCTGGTATAGTGACTAGAGTGTGGCAATTCACTGACCACTGTACTGTGCGGATTTTGATCAGGCCGTCCTGCAGCTGACCATCTCATCACTTTGTCAACGTGTGTCGCGAATGGTTTTCTGTGGATATATCAGACACTGCCAGTGTTTTTAAATTTGCAGAATGCCTGAAACACCTTCTGAAGGATGGGTATTCTTGATCTCTCTACATGTGGCACTTCTGAGGCCACATGCCCCATGTCCTTCAGGTATTTTTAAAGTATTGATTTTTCAAGGAATGTTGGTACTGCCTTGTCAGACACCTTTACCAGGAAGTTGGTGTGCCTCAGGGTACTGTTTTGAGTGTGACCCTCTTTGCTATTGCCTTTAACCTTATTATGTCCTGTCTCCTGCAGGTCATCTCCAGCAATCTACTGTTGCTCACTTCTACCCTGTTACCCTCCCACACCTTGTCCCAGCCTCCTCCTTACCCCCACGTGATTGCCTGTTTAATCATGTGCAACTGCTCGCAGCCTGGCTTCAGCTGCCAGAGTGTGTGATCACGTGTGTGAGAGTTGCATTTGCGTGAGTATGTGAGTGTATGTTATCTATATATAACAGAGGCCTTGTTCACTGAGAGCTCACTTTCTTACAGTTTTTTTCTTTTTTTTTTTTTGTCGTGCCTGTGTGCTTTCCATGGTATTGTTAAATTCATTTCTGAAGAATTGTGATGGCTCGAGGCATTGAGGTGCTGAGGTAGGGGTCAGTGTACACTCATCAGCAAACAAACAATTGTGCCATATTAGACAAAAGCCTGGAAAGATCAGACCATTTGGCAATAGTGCCATAAAAACCAGACCAGGGATTGATCTTGGGGAGATGAGTGTCATTGGTGTGGTAAATGTGAGGTGTCTGATACTAACTCAGTATTCATGCTAGTGATCGCTTACTTAACTGCATAGGTTATGGACCTGACTCTCGGAAGGTTCAAATGACTGACATAAGCACACTCTTAGCCTTAGTATATTTATTGGCATTCAGATTCTAAGTGCTCACTGTCTACCATTCAAGCAACTAAGAATGGAAGACCAGTTTTACCAACAAGTTTTTTGTTTTCCACTGCCACTCATATTCTTCATTTTGCAGCTTGAAAATATATCTCTGCATGATTTAGAATGAAGGTTATGGCCTCAAAATTACCTGCTCTTCCCAAATCCATTCTCCATGGTGAAATGATAGAAGCATTGCACGGTAACTTGAAGGTGCAGAGTTCAAAGCTACACATTTCCATTTTTTAATTGTTTTTGCAAATTCATTAGAAAGAGAGACAGATTTTTTTGACATTTATGCAAATAATGGAATTGTGTGTCTGAGTAATGAAATAGCTGCTCTTGTTGTGTATGGGCTTCACTCTGTTTCAGATACGTTTATTAAACTACCTGTAGCTAAAGTCATGAAAGTTATAATGTTTTATGATAGAGAAAATAACCAACAACAAAAGCAACATTTGAAGAGCTCTTCTTAAAAGACAGAATGAAACATGATACCTTTAACAGTTCATGATAAGAAATATTACACACTACTACAACCACACTTAATACTTACCATCCTTAAATGTTTAAAGCAGTGGTTAAAATTTCCCAGAGTACTTTGACAAAGTGTGAACAAATAATGATGTACTTTTGCACCTACATACAGCCATTAAAGCTCTAATGAATGGGCAGGCAGCATTATCAAATTAGTTATCAACATTACTGGGTCAGCTACTTGTCAGAGAATATGAACTATAATCTATTATGAACTACCAGAAAAAAGAATGCCAACAATTAAGCTTCCAGATGCATTTGAACTTGGATGCTGGCATCTTAAGTACTCACTTATGTGCCTTTACTGATGTAGATGTAGAATGGGTGCCAAGTTTGATAAAATTATTTGAACACAAACCAGACCTCATGGCAAAGAATAGAAACAGTAAAACTAATGATTCACAGTATCATCCAGTTGCAGGCCTAGGTAAGCAAAGTGTTGCAACAAAACATTTGATCATATTCCATCAGATCTCATCTGTCACATGTGCCAAACTATAACTTCACTTTGCATTACAGTGCTTGTGTATAGTCCAGCACAATATCAACATTGTGAAGTGCGCTTCCACAAACATTTCTACAGCATAAAGAGATCAAATTTCTTCACGGGGTTTACAATACTATTCAGGTTTTCATCACACAATGTTATTCTTGTATGGGAGTCCTAGTGTACTGCATATCGTGCTTGAAAACGGGAACAGGGAGAAGGGGAAGATAAGGAAGATGATGGCGAGGTGAGTTGCAGTCTTGTGTTAGACCATCATAGCAACAATAGTTGCGGGCACAGATCAGTGGAAGATGTCATGGAAGGCCTTAGAACATCACTGAGACCCTAATTACAAGTAACAGACATAAGAAATAAATGAATACACCTTTGGTTGTCGTTACTCATGCCCTGGCTCCAACTCAAACCATTAATGTTTGCTTGACTGTGATATTCCTCTGGTGCTGCTTGTGAGTGGATGACTGTAACTGAGGTATTGTCAGAGGTGTTAGTCATCAGAAATGGCATATTAGTCCAATGCTGATTTCTCTCTTGTCATGCTGATAAATGGCAAAAATGTTTAAGGAAATTTTGTTCAAATATGTGGCCTGTCCTCAGTGTAAGCTGTGCAAGGTTAAGCAAACGTCTGCAGTATGCAGATGATTTGGCTTTCCATCCATGCTTGTCACATATCTGGCAGAGTCGTGAATTTCTATGTATCCTGTGTTGACATGACAAATATTAAGGGGTAGTAACGTGCATTTTTAAAGCTATACAAATTCACCCCAAAGGTGACTATGGGAGTGGAAGTTGCCTGAGTATTGGGAACTTTGGATAAAATATCAACCTGTGTGATTGATGAATCTTTGGAATGTCAGAAGTCTACCCCTACTGTAAACAGAATTTTAAAGAATTTTGTTGAAGGAGGCACTATCAGCAGAATGCCTGGCACAAGATACTGAGCACACAGCAGGATAACACATAGTTTGCCTGTAAGAGCCAACTAATCCCTCCCCTAGATACGAAGCAGTTGTAGTGAGTGACCAACTTCCCAGTTCCAATGATGCAGTTAGTTGAGGGCCAAGGAAAGCTGTACTGCACGCACTATGATCCACTATAAAACAGGAACTCAGTGAGGAAATGTTACACTGGCTGGCAGCCACAGAGCTACATCTGAATGCAATGTGAAAAAATGTATTTTTTCACAGATAAGTTGTCTTACCAAGACCAAACAGTAGTTTAGCAGCCGTGAGGGTCCAGACATAATGGCAAATAAGTGGTGACAACAGGTAGTACTAGCCGATTGTCAGTTTCCCGGGGGCGTCGGTTTCCCCCGCCGGGGGCGTCGGTTTCCCCCGCCGGGGGCGTCGGTTTCCCCCGCCGGGGGCGTCGGTTTCCCCCGCCGGGGGCGTCGGTTTCCCCCGCCGGGGGCGTCGGTTTCCCCCGCCGGGGGCGTCGGTTTCCCCCGCCGGGGGCGTCGGTTTCCCCCGCCGGGGGCGTCGGTTTCCCCCGCCGGGGGCGTCGGTTTCCCCCGCCGGGGGCGTCGGTTTCCCCCGCCGGGGGCGTCGGTTTCCCCCGCCGGGGGCGTCGGTTTCCCCCGCCGGGGGCGTCGGTTTCCCCCGCCGGGGGCGTCGGTTTCCCCCGCCGGGGGCGTCGGTTTCCCCCGCCGGGGGCGTCGGTTTCCCCCGCCGGGGGCGTCGGTTTCCCCCGCCGGGGGCGTCGGTTTCCCCCGCCGGGGGCGTCGGTTTCCCCCGCCGGGGGCGTCGGTTTCCCCCGCCGGGGGCGTCGGTTTCCCCCGCCGGGGGCGTCGGTTTCCCCCGCCGGGGGCGTCGGTTTCCCCCGCCGGGGGCGTCGGTTTCCCCCGCCGGGGGCGTCGGTTTCCCCCGCCTCAGTAGCAGTCCGTATGCCCACATTTTTAAGAAAGTGGTGCTGCATTTAGTGTGAATGCTATATTGTGGAGGGGAATTCATGCTACAGGAGGAATATTCACTTGTTTATAGGTCTGCTCATTCAACTGCAGCTGTCCAAGATAGACATTAATGTAATGGACTGGCTGTGAGAGACTGCTCACTTGAACACAATGGAAATTATGTGTGTGTAAGTAGCACGAACACACAGAGAACTGGCTGTGAAACACACCATTTATAGCTGATGCTCTTTTGGACTGGTTTTTTTGAAGCCTCGGTGGGGTTGTTTCTTCTGACAAATGGGTCCAATGCCTCACAGATTCAGTGCCAGGGTGCATGACTGAAGTCAGAAATAGAGGCATTCTGGATAAAATGTTATGGACTGAGAACATTTTACATTCTTTCCTTGTTCTTCTGTGCAGTGTTCTGCCAGTGAGAGCCAGCACAAAATCCCTTGGTGACGGAAAAATATCAAAGATGAGAGAAGGAAATTTGAGCTAGTTCTAGTTGGCATTATCCTTGTACCTGAAATAAATTTATTTTAATTTAATATTTTGAGTATTACATTCTCTTTACTTGCTCTCCGCCTACATACATGAAATGAATAAACCAAGAGTGCCCCTTTTTAGGGCTATTTTTTGTTATGTCAAATTCATTTCTCTCCCACTCTATTGCCACCCATCAGCCTCGGCCAAAAATGTGCAAAATACATCTCTCTCTCTCTCTCTCTCTCTGTCTCTCTCTCTCTCTCTCTCTCTCTCTCTCTCTCTCTCTCTCTCTCTCTCTCTCTCTCTCTCTCTCTCTCTCTCACACACACACACACACACACACACACACACACACACACACAGGCAAATTACAAATTGGAAAGTCTCTCATGACCAAATAAGAAAACAGGGCAGTAGGATAATTTGTAGTTTCTAAATGGTGTTTGTATATAGAAATTGGTCTGTATGCTGCATTTATTTGATGGAGTACATGTGTTTCCTCATGCTGTATGTAGAATAAGAAACAATATGACATTTAATTTCTGTTGGACAAAACGTGTTTATTTCTTGTCTGAATCCTGGGCTACAGCAATGAACTTTGTCCGCAGATTGTTCTTCCTTCATGTAATGGAGGAAAAATGCAACTGTGGACACTGCATCATGTAATTTCCCCATGCATCCTCCACAGCCTGACTAAACACAGCTTTGTTAGAGGCCATCTGATCTCGACTGTCGGTCATTTGTCCCAATCAGTGCTACCTAACAATAGCAAGACCGTGCACTCAATTTGCTTACTAAATCACAATCTGTCTTACATCACTGCACCCTTCAGTAAGAGTGATAGATTTGGTGAGTGGGAAGTAACTATACTGCCACTCATCTCAGACATTTCATACTTGCAGAACTGCAGTGCGAAAGGTGGGAGGTAGGGTGGGTGGGAGGGAGGTAGGAGGGAAGTCAGTATGGAACTGATGTAGCAGAAAATCAGTTTGTAAAGTAAACACCACTTGGTGTTAGGCTCATACTCACCCAGTTTATGGACTGCAGTTGTTCTTGTTGTTGTTGTCAGTCCGAATGGGGTTTGATGCAGTTCTCCACTCTGGTCTACCTTGTGCAAGCATCCTTGGCTCTCTGTAACCATTATTAAATTCATTATCATGTGTTTAAATCTGGTAGGAGGCATACAGTAATGATTGTAACACAGTACCACATGGAATGACTTCAGCGCAGTCACCACCAGCAACTTCTGTGCAAATGACTGGTCAGAGAATTCTGTACTGCCTTCACAGAGTGAATAAAAGTACTTGTTTCTCATGAGGTACTGCAGTGCTGGAAGTTAAGCCGCATCCTGTTAGCAACTGACACAAGCTGAGTGGACCAAAATCCATTTAGTTCACTTTCAGAGGACTAATTCCAGACCACTGCTGTAGCCCCTCAATGAGCTATGGACATATGTGGACGTGTTTAGTCAGATGTTTTTACCTATTTTTCCACTTTTTGTTTCCATTTTAATTTCTTGTATTTCCTTTGTTTTGACTGCCATTGGGACCCTAGTTGTTGGGCTGCCCCAGTCCAATTATGCTCTTACTCAAGTCACTACTCGACAAAAAATTCTTATTTGCAGTTTCCTCTTTATTGGATGTGTTCACATTAGTCACATTGTGTTGCTGCTGTCAAAATATCAGCTTCCATCCCTGTTAGCCATGACCACAGAGATATGCATGGCCAAAATACAAAGTTGCTTCAAAATTGTCCACAGCAACTGCTCTAACAGCTTCCCAATTAAATGTTCGAGTATACCAAAATGGGATAATGATGCATTGCCTGTAGTTCTGTCAAACTGTGCTCTTACAGATTACTTTAAAGACTTCAGTTTTGAAATTTCCTTTCCCCTCCAAGTGATGTAGGACTTGCCTTATGCATGTCAAGGAATCCAAATTTGCACTGCAGTTGGATTTTGTGTAAATGTTACATTAGTTTCTTGTAAAAGTTGTAACAGCAGTCCCTGACAGGAATGCCTGATGTTAAGTCATCAGTACTGAGTACCACACTTGTTGATGATAGTTTTGTTGGTTAAGCTGTGTATCCAAATTGGCATATAGTTCCTTTAGTTGCTGGATATAAAATTTTCCAATTGTTTAAACTCCCACACCTTTATGCTGGTTCTTCATGCTGTCATTGTTGCTCTCTGCAGTGTTGCTATGAACATGTGCTAGGCTGTTACAGTATTTGTGATTTATGATGCCATATATCATTGCTACCAATGTCACATAGTACACTTCAAGACACCTACACTATCTTCTTTGTAAATTAGATATACTTTTCTGCATATCACCTTAACACTGTCCACAGTATGAAGTGGCTTCCACTAGTCATTCACTATGAAACACACAAGTCTCACTTGTTCTGTGTGTACAGGTACAAATCAGTGAGGCTGATACACTGATGCCAGTTGCCACCGATGCATTTTTACAGGAGAATGCCATCAATAGCGATTTGGATGCCTACAGTGCTATATTTCAATCACATTGCAGTCTGCTGTAGCAGTGTGAACAACAAGAGCTATTCAGTGTAGTTTGGGGGCTAACTGAGCATGTGCTAATAAACACAAAATACATAGAAAATAACTATCCAAACCCTAACCAACAATGTACCTAGAACAAACTGCTTGCATCTGTAAGAAGCTCCCTAACAGGGTAGTGTGACTCAATTGAAATGAAAACTTATGTGCTGGCCACGCATGTTAAGTATCTGTGGGCATACCCTCGACACATTAAACCTCCTTACCACTGGGGCAGCTATTAGCATGTTGGAATCCAAAATATGAACTTTGATGAAGAATTACTCTAACACAACAACACTCTGGAACAGGTTAGTACACCCCTAAATAGAAAAAGCTCATAAAATCATAATGTATTGTTGAGGCCAGTGTCCTCCAGTTTTGTAGGTATGCAGTCATTACAGTACTTGCAGATAGTTTAAAGTGTTTCGATCAGGATTCTCGGTATTCATGTGGCCTTTATGGCTTCCTATCAACATCACACTACTAATACAAAAGAAAGTGAGTCACATAGTTGTAAGCAGCCACAACTCTGCTACACTACATGGCATGTCATTTGCGACGTGTGCTACGTGAACTGCTGTGGCTCATCACTTTGGGATCTGCTGGTTCTCAGTAACTTGAAATCCAATGGAGACACTAACAGAATTGTACATGACATAATTTCTCTATCTCCTAACTGTGACAATCTGTAATTTTATAATGGTCTGTTATTCCTTTCCCCTTTCATGAGGGGTGTTCATTCCAGCAAACTAAGCTGTACCATTATTTCGGTCACTGGCAGTGTCCTTACACCAGCCTCCAAACACCAATGTTGCCTTGCTTTTTGTGGGCACCTTTGTCCTTCTCTGTGACAGTGGCTGTATATGGCAGCTGTAATGAATTCAGACAATTAAAATTAAAATATTTTGTGGTTCTTCACTTGGATCATTATGCAGTTTTCATCAATCTCACTTTTATAAAATTCCACATGTATGTACATGCCACAGCACCTGATTCCTTATCTCCATCACTATTTTAATTTAGCAACTTCTTGACATTAAAATGAGCATGTGCAGTGAGAAGACAACCACTGCCACATATCAAGATGTTTGATTTACACTCAAATTCTGTTGATGTAAAGTTATTCAGCTTCTTAATATTTTTGCAGATGCCGCAGAAGTTGAGGATGGAGGAGCTGTTGGCAGGTGAGATATTTGCTTTCTTCAGTAGCTTAATTACACATTAAAGTTACGACTTTAATATTTTATTATGTGGTACTTTATTTTTCATCTTTTTCTTTGACATTAATATTCCATTGGTGGTGTGCTAAATAATTTTTGTGAAACAGTTTTTAAAAACTCTATACTATAACTTAACACTGGATGTTAATTATGTCATACATAATTCATACTGAAAATTGGCGGTGTTATTGTAACTACGAAAGATTGGTTACAAATGTGCAGTTGCATTGAAAATGTGTACTGTGGTAAATTGTGAGGGAAATGTGGTCAAAGAGAAAAAAGACAAATTTTTAAGTACCAAATTGACATTTAGAAATTTGTCATTGTAATGTTAAGCAAACATTACAAATAGGCACACTACGATAAGTAGTAATGAATTTTGCCACCTGACTGATGTGTGAAATAGCCTGACCCATCTGGGTGCCACAGTTACTCTCAATCCTCCGCCTGCCAAGAGTGTTGTTGACTACCCGGTGACAACATGCTACTGAGTACAAGGTGGCTGACTTGTTGGTGGCTTCACAACTTGTGTACTGCATTCTCGAGACCCATCTCATACTCCTCTCGCCCCCTCTACTCCCATACCAGCTTCCCTAATTTGAAAATTTTGGAGTTCCCCTTAACTTAAGTTTCACAATCCTTCCCTCAGTACTAACCTGTACCTGTACCTGTACCTGTACCTGTATCTCCTATGTTACACCCTCTGCCACCCCATCACCTCTATGACATTTGCATTAAATCTGTCCACCACAACTCCTCACGCAGTTGGCCTGCAGGTTTATGACAATTTATCTGGTTGGCAGAGGGACAGAACGCAACAATGTAATTCCTGGCTTAGCCTTTTACTGCTTATTTCCAGATTAACCCTTTCATGGCCAATCGAACGTCTTAGGCTGATGCATAACACTGTAGTGTTTCTTACAAGTTAAGAAAGTCAGACTATACATACTGGAGACTTAAATCATCATAAATAATATAATTTGTTTCGCTGTTCACTTCAGTCTGTTGGGATAACTTTCTGGATCCACAACTGTAGAAATCATGTGGTTTTGTAGCAAAAAGCCATGTTCAAAGTGTATTTTCACTCCAAAGGAAGTATGTCAAGATCATTGAACAGAGAGCAGAGAAGATGAAATCTGAGGGTGCAAGATCAGATGAAAAGGGTGGGTGCAAAATGACTTCTCAACCCAGTTGTTCTATAGTGTTTGTTGCCAGTCTAGCAGAATGCTGGTGACTGTTACTGTGGAATAGCACCACTTCACACAGTCTTCCTGGATGTTTTTCTGGAACTATATCTGCAAGATGTCTGTTGTTGACAATAAATACCAACAGGAAAGTTTCACCTCATGCAAGCAACTCGTAGTACACCACATGGTCACCTACATCTAAATCTACATGATTACTCTGCAATTCACATTTAAGTGCTTGGCAAAGGGTTCATCCAACCACAATCATACTATCTCTCTACCATTCCACTCCTTAACAGCGCATGGCAAAAATGAACACCTAAACCTTTCTATTGGAGCTCTGATTTCTCTTATTTTATTTTGATGATCGTTCCTACCTATGTAGATTGGTCTCAACAAAATATTTTCGCTTTCAGAAGAGAAAGTTGGTGATTGAAAATTCATAAATAGATCTCGCCGCAATGAAAAACGTCTTTGTTTTAATGACTTCCATCCCAACTCGCATATCATATCTGCTATACTCTCTCCCCTATTACGTGATAATACAAAACGAGCTGCCCTTTTTTGCACCCTTTCGATGTCCTCCATCAATCCCACTTGGTAAGGCTCCCACACCCCGCAGCAATATTCTAACACCGGACCTCTGCACAATATCCATAACATTATCTTGTGTGGATGCTCAAATGTCTATGTGGCACTGCTGCTCTGTTTGGACTAAAGCATTCCTTTCCGTTCTTTCTCTTACATTAGCATAAAAACAAAATTTCTAGTCATCAGTAACAATACAGGTTAGAAATGGTCAGTGGTATTCACCCACTAATCAAGAACAAGCAAGAGGGTAATGTACATACGGCCAACCACTGATTTATATGGTTTGGCATGTGGTACCCGTATGATTTATTGTTGAACCTTCTCCTTTGTATTCAAATGCTGCACAGTGACGGAATGGTCATACTTCATCACATTTTCTGGTTCTTGAGTGCAATGATGTGCATCATCGTGGATTAATGCATCCAGACGATCTTCATCAAATGCTGAAGGTCTTTCTGAAAATGAAGGGTCAATAATGTCAAAACACTCATCCTTTAAATTAGAATATCTTTCCTTGCCATGCTCTGTCCCATGGCATTATCCCCATACATGGTGAAAACGTTACCATTGAAACCACATATTCATAAACTCCACTGTTCTCATTTTGCCGACTTAGCCATTTTAAATTAAAATGTAGCAGTGCTTTGTGTCAACATAATATTCATAGAATGACAATTTACCTAAAAGAATGTGTCCACATTAAGTGAGAACAAGGTAATGTACTTCGTAAAAATGGTGGAAAAGACAACTGTATCCTTTGATCCCTAGGCATATGAACTTGTCTTAGATCACATGTAATGCCCCCAACAACACAAAACACAATGATGGGAAAGGCTGACTTAAAGCATACATTGTGTGCTCACTCTTACATTATTGGTATCGGCTGCATAAGTAACAATAACACAGTGCACAGTGTTCACTTAAGATGTCTCTCTGTTTTTGCTCCCAACATTTAATGTTCTAATGATGTACCAACATCATAATGCATTGATGGTGGGTGGTTTAAATAAAAAATATGTACAAATGAAATGAGCTTCGTGACAAGGCTGAAGATATATCGGTACATAGGACACTGCATAGAACTGTATGGAACATTGTAGATGTAACTGTAGATGTGCTTCCAAGGAAGTGTGTGGGGCCCTTGATATTGATGTTTTATATTAAGGACATCACAGACATTCTTCTTCTTTTTGTTTTTCTGTTTGGGGTATCTAATGACCACATACTAATTTCAATGCTTCCTCCTTTGTTCTTCTTCCAGGTTTCCTTCGTCTTCACTATCTATCCTTTTTTCTTCCTCAGACCATTCTGACCCTGTCTTCCTCTTATTCTTCCTGCCTTGGAATGCTTCCATTTGCAACACTTTCTTCTTGAAATCCTATCATTCTGCTGGGTCTTTTTCTTGTATTTCTTTCCAAATCTTTCCTAACTACTTGAATCTGTCCTGTTGTTGACATCTTGTCCCAAAGATTCTTAACAATCTGCTCATGGATTTCCTAGCAGCCTGAGTATTTTTCAAATGATTCTTAATTCTAGGACTTGAAGTTTGTGTAACTCATAATTCAACATTAAACATTCACTTGCATAGAGACATTCTGGTTTTACTACTGTGCTGTAGTGCTGTATTTTCAAATTTTTAGACACACACACCTTGTTGTAAATGTTCATGTTTATATCATATGCTTTATCCATTTTACATACTATTTTGTCTACAGCTAATATTTTTGAAGCTATTGCCTTGAATCTTTCCTCCCAAATATTTAAATTTATAAACCCTCTTTATCAGTTCATTACCTGTTACTAGGATTTCTGGGTCATTTTTTTATGTTTGCCCTAAAACATTTTTCCTACGGAAACTTTTAAAGCTGCTTTGTTAGGTATTCCTTCTAAGAGGTTGATTTGTATTTCTGAATTTGTTATATTTTTATAAAGAATGGCATAATCATTTGCAAATACTAGACACTGAATTTCAGTATCTCTTTTTCCTGAAGTCTCCAGTCTCATTGTGACAGCTTATGTTCTTTGCCTTTTGTTTCAATTATCTTACTATTTCCTCTAAGATGCAGTTGAGGTGGCGTGGAAACATGTTGTCACCCTGCATTTCACCTGTTATTTTGAGTGCCTTAGGTGTTTCACACCAAAACTTTATTTATGCTTCAGTGTGTGGGTGTTTCACGAATAAGGTTTGCTAGTTTAGTGTAATGCCAAGTTCTTGAGTCACTTTACCCACTGTTTACCTGTCAATCAAATGCTTTTCTAAAACCTGTAAATGTTAAAACTATGTCTTAAAATTCGTATGGACTAAAAGTTGAAATTCTGTTCTGAGCCAGATTCGATCTTTCTAAATCCACTTTGATATTCTCCCAAATGGCTGTCAAGTGTTACTTCTACCTTGTTTAGTAATATTGTTAAAAATATAATACAGCCCACTGGCAACAGATACATACCTGTGCAATTATTTAGATAATGCCTATGACTTTTTTGTGCACAGGATGGATAGGAGCCACTTTCCAGTCTTCTGGAATATTTTCAGTTTCCCATATTTCTTCAGACATAATCTGAAGGTTAGTTGTCATTTCTGCTTGACACCAGTTATGGTTGAGATGATTTTATTTTTTTTCCACTGGCTTTGTTGTTTTTCAGGGTTTTTGTTTGTTTGGTTATTTGTTTGTTTGCTGTAGGTGGTAGATCTGCTTCCATGTTTTCCTCAAATATCTGGAAATTCTAGGTAACAATTCAGTTATCTACAGTTCAAAAATTGATCAAAGTACTTTCTTAGTAATTTACATGTGTGGTTATTGCTTAGACCTATTTTACCATTTTTGTCTCTGATGTAAATACATTGGAGCATGTTTGCCCTTTTTGAATAAAACCATGGCTGTATGTATGAGAGCATTTTTTCTGCTGTAGTACACAGTGATTCTTTTTTATCACTAATTACGATACTCGTGTCATCTGCAAATAGTAGAATTTTGGCTGGGCTGTCTGGAGCCTGTATGTCATTGATAAAAACTAGAAATAACAATGGGCCCAGAATGCTGCCCTGAGAAACAACTATTTAAATTTGTTTTGGTTCAGATATGGGTTTAAAATTGTGAAGATTCTTGGATGACCTCAGCTCAACAACTTGTGACCTGTTTTGCAGATAGGATTCAAACCAATTTTTAACGGTACCCCTGATGCATATTGCTTCAAGTTTCCCTAGTAATATTACATTGTTCACAGTATTGAAGGCTTTGGCTAAATCTAGGTTAATTCCAACAACCTGTTTATTTGACTCAAAATTTCTTACTATTTCTGTGCAATATGGCTGTTTCTGTACTGTGCCATGTTGACTGTTATTTATTAGTTTATGTTTTTCTAGATATTTTGTAACCCTGATTTTCATAAATTCCTCAAGTATTTTGGAGAAGTATGGGAGGAGAGATATAGGTTGGTAATTTTCTATTTTATGTCTGTCACCATTTTTGTGTAGAGGTATCACTTTAGAGATTTTATTTTATCCGGAAATATCTCTTCACTAAGGGACAAGTTTGCTATGTGCTCTATAGGTTCGACAACACGTGGAGCAATTTTTTAATTATTGATACAGGTACATCATCCAAACCAGAGGACAATTTGGATTTCAAGCATTTAATGACTTTTAGAACTTAATGCTCGTCTGATGGGATTGCCATCATGCTGGTAATTACCATTGGAGACATCACTGTTAATTGTTGCTTAAAGTAAGGGGAATATTAACAAAATAATTGTTTACATTGTTTGCCATGGCGTTTTTTCTATGGGGATATTTTCATTATTTTTAAGATGGATTTCCTGTTCTTTAGTTTGACCCAAATTTTTTTTTCTTTTTTTTTACCTCATCATTCTGGACTTGTTACTAGCCTGCCTTATTAATCTATCATTACTTAATAATTTTGCTTTTGATATTACTTTGCGGTAAGTCTGTTTGTATGTTCTCACATACTCAACAAACTGCTGATCATGACATGTTTTTAACTTTAAACTTAGTAATATCATGGTTTCACTTGATGTTTTAATTCCGGATGTACTCCAGGTCCCTTTGGATCCAGATGATCTGTAACTCAAAAGCTTTTTTGGGAAGCACATTTCAAAGTATGCCATAAAAGTGGAAGCAAATGTATTGTAAGCATCTTTTGTGTTTGTTTGTGCCAAGACCTCTGGCCAAACTGCATTTTTAACATTATTTTTGAACTGATTACAATTTTCAGTAGAGAAAAATCGTTTGTACTCCTTTTTATTTTCCCCTCCTTGGGAGTTGCAGTGAGATTAAAGGTTAGTGCATTATGATCTGATAATCCTATATTCACATTTGTAACTGCAACTTCATGTGTGACCACATTTGAGAGGATGTTATTTATTAGGCTTTCACTGGAATCTGTTGCTCTAGTGGGAGCTGATACGTGGGGAAGCAAGTTGAAGCTTTTAGTATGTCTAAAAACTTGTATTTTACTGAACTCTGGACCAATAGATTAATATTAAAGTCACCACAAAGAATTATGGCAGAGTTCTCATTTGAGAAAAATGTCTAGCATTTCTTCCAAATTCTTAAGAGAGACTTCAGTATCTCCAGATGGTGATCTGCAAATTGCTGCAACAATTACTTTCTTTTCTATGATTAATGGTTTAGCCTCATATCTTAACTTAAATTTAAACTTGGGATTTAGATAAATGCATACACCACCACCTTTGACATTTTGCCTATAGTACTGACTGGCAAGTTTATAATATGTGTGACCAAAAGGACTTAAACTATATCTGTACATTGTATAAGGCTCAGTCACAACTTCTGTGCATGTCTATGACAGGTGGGGTGGGCAGCCTATCAAGTTAGGCTGTGGTCTCCTGATCTCACATTTTGTGCTCGCTTACTCAGTTGTGAAGGACTCTGACACTTGTCTCACTCCTCTGTCAACACAGCTTCCCTTTCATGTCGTTTGTCCCCTAACACTGCAGTCAGGTGTCATGTGGTGTAATTATTTAATACAATGATGTATTATATTCTGTACCTTATCTTCTATACTTCTTCTCAAACTCTGTTATAATTACTTTAAAATTCAAAATTGATGCCTTTGACGCATCACATTTATATAAATAACTTACTATGTCACTTTTGACTTAACAAATTATTTATTCCCTTCATCATCACACTCATGAACTACACTAAAAGATCACCTTCATTCAGTATAAAAGAGACACTCGCAATAATTTTGAAGGTTCCTCTTCTGTGTCTCACAACATACATCAGTTGTTGAAATAACTCCTTCGGCAGCCTATTGCTTTACAGGACAGTGTGGTGACCCCACAGAATACTTATTTTAACACATGTAGTTTGGCACCCAAAGCTGCTGCGATAGCTGTACAGTGCTGAAGGTGCATATTGTCCCCTGATGTAAGTCACCACACACAAAATAGAAATAACACTAATGAACAATATCTGTACGTTTATGTTTGACATGTTGTTTTCTATTGCTCTTTTCATAATGTGTACACAAAACTTCTTTCAAAATGGCATTCATTGATAAGAAGTCATTGATATGTGCATCTCTCCTCTGGAGTGGTACGTACAAGCACAGTCTGTGAACATGGCGCCCAGTGAACACAGTCCAAAGTTTTTTAAAATTTTTTTTTCCTATATGCCATGAATGTGGATTTCTTTTTGTAACTATGGCTTCAGAGATTGGTTATAGCCTCAGTACATCATTGTCCATGATAAAATACGCAAATTTACCCTCAATTGCAGCCATAATTTAAGAGAATGTCCCTTAAGTGAACATAAAGTGCTTGAAAGATGTTTTCCTCTCTGTGTGTACAATAGTATCCAGTGCAGAACCACAGCGGCTGCGGACACCCAAGCCTGGAACCAGTACTGGGGCTGAGGACATACGTGCAGTGAAGTCACCTGGTGAGTAAGAGTAAATTTACACGTAATTGCAGCCTTAACTAAAGCAGTACATAAAGTACTTAAAAGACGTTTTACTCTCTGTGTGTACAATAGTAGGCAGTGCAGAACAGCAGCATCTACGGTCACCAGAGGCTGGACCCAGTACTGCAGGTGCAGCGAAGTCACCTGGTGAGTAAGAGTAAGAGCCCACTGTGGCAGGCTTACATTCCTGCTCTGTACACTAGAGAATCAAATGTATCTGGACACCTATTAGTGGACATTAAGATTTTGTGTTCTCCTTTGAGGACTTGAACTCTTCTGGGGACACTTTGACATTTCGAAATCTCTGTGGGTGGATGCCATCCCATTCTTCCTAGATAGCTGATACCAGACAAGGTAGAAATATTGGACACAGGGTATGGAGTGAAAATGCCATTTATAACTAATCCCTAAGACGATCCATTGCTTTCAGGTTGGAACATCGGCAGGCAAGCCTTCTTCAGGAATGCCACTGGTTATAAGCCTTTGCCTAACAATGCTGATACATGAGAGGTACACGTGTTGAGCTGATCAAATCGGTCGTTGTCTGTGAACTGTTCCTCTGCTGTGCATAGTACACAATACTGTCAAATATGTACTTACCCTTCTGCATTTATCATATCCTGAAGTACAATAAGGTGGTGGTGGTGGTGGTGGTGGTGGTGGTGGTGGTGGTGGTGGTGGTGGTGGTTAGTGTTTAACGTTCCGTCGACAACGAGGTCATTAGAGACGGAGCGCAAGCTCGGGTTAGGGAAGGATTGGGAAGGAAATTGGACGTGCCCTTTCAAAGGAACCATCCCGGCATTTGCCTGAAACGATTTAGGGAAATCACGGAAAACCCTAAATCAGGATGGCCGGAGACGGGATTGAACCGCCATCCTCCCGAATGCGAGTCCAGTGTGCTAACCACTGCGCCACCTCGCTCGGTACAATAAGGGGAGAACAAGTTAAAGAGGAGAAATTGCATATTGTTACACTACCTGCTCTGCACTGCATTGTTGGCAGTAGAGTTAATGGCGGATAATGTTCACTGAGTAGTCACTCTATTCAAATTCTTCCGTCAGATACCCACGGAGTATAGCACTGTTTGTCACTCCAAATCTCGTTTCCACTCATCCACTCAACAGGAGTCATGGGTTTTTATGCTACAGTCAGTGTGACTTTATGTTAAACAGAAATGTTGTTTCCAGAAGCTGCTCAGCCACTGTAACCAGTTTTTCTAACTCCCTGTACACAGCCATTTCCTTAGTGGGCTCCTAGCTGCACTTCAAAACTGAAGAGTGACTGCAGCAGCTAACTGCAAGCTGGTTTTTACTATTTCCTACCACAATGAGAGAAGCACTTGTCCATCAGCATACTGTGTGTGCCTGGACTTCATGTAGCATTGGTTGTTCCTTCACATTTTCACTTAACTGTCACATCGCTGACAGCTGACTTGGGCAAGTTTGGAAGGGCTGAAATGCATTCCTGTGTTAATTATTCAGGTGTAATGCAAAGAAAAGTCCATGTTCAGTGTACTCAGATCCCTGACTGATAAATTCTGCTTACAAAACAGTATTACCTGCCACTTCCTATAATATATATGACGGCAGTATCTGTTGCCGAAAGAACAATTGCCATGGATAACCATGCAGCTTTGCTAGAAATGAAATGATGATTAAATGGATGGAGCGTCTGCCATGTAAGCAGGAGATCCCGGGTTCGAGTACCGGTTGGGGCACACATTTTCAACATTTCCCCAATGAAGTACATCAACGCCTGTTTGCAGCTAGGGTGTCCATTTAATTATCATTTCACTTCCTATAATAGTAGCTCGGCCTCTCATTGAATTAAAACGCTCAGTTGCCCATTACAAAAGGGTGCGCATGTATTTTGATTGGATAGTGGGTTTATAGTTCTTATCTATGTGATTTCTGCAACCCCTTAGTCAGTCCACCATACACAATTGAATTAGAATCCAGAAATCACAATATATTTTATTATATTTATGTTTTTGAATATTGAGGACTTTGATTTGGGGCGAGTATTTACTGACTTACAGAAATACAAAGTTTACCTATATAGCTGTGGAAATATGTGTGCTGAGAATTACAGGGAGGGAAAAGGAAACGGAAAAATGGACAGGGAACAGGCAGGAGTAGGAGACGTAGTGGGGAGGTAGTGGAGATGAGTGACAAATGTAGTGATGGAGTGAGTGGCAGATAGGATAAGACAATTACATGCTCCTATCCTAGAGAGGTGAGTGGGGGGAACATTGAGGTGACAGTCTGGTGAGAGGCATTGAGTGGATATCAGGCTACATGGACTACAAGCTGCAATGCCTGTAGCTTGAGACCAGAATACCAGGAGAAGCCAGGGAAGAGGCTTAATCAAACAGTGGGACTCCAATGAATGAATGATGTGAGTAGAAGAAACAGAGGATGATTTGTATTTCAAAACTGAACCTTTTTGTACAACCTATTATGGTAGTAACTTAAATGGAAATATTTGGGTGTGAATCTAGTTTATAAATGGTCATAGCTGATGCGTTCAGTACTACCATAAGTTATTTGATACTAACATTTTCAGGGGCTCCCTTAACCTTTCTGTGGTCAATCAGACATAAAGGTCCTGCCAAAATGTTTGTTTCAGAATCTGCACAACCATAGGAATGTCCCATTTCATTGTGTACTGTAATCTGTTGTTCAGTTTATGTACAATTAAAACCCAGAAGCTGACAGGTGATGCTAGAATGTGTTTTTTTCTTTGTTGGTACAGAAGTGAGTACAGTATGTTTTGTAGAAGGAGCTTCCTATCTTTGGCTTAATTGTGGATGGCAAAGACAGTGTAGATATTATTTATCTTTGTTACATTATTTGCTAGGTATATACTATTTGACATATATTTTCACTGATAACTCATTCTTGAAGAAAACTGATGTCTGTGCCTTGTAACTAAAATTAATGCATGTCTTTATTAATGAAAATCATATCAAAATCGTAACTGTAGTTGGAAATCTACCACCACAAATGTACAGATACTGTTCTTTTGATGTACTGTTTTTCTTCTTTCTCATGAGATAGTGTACTGGAGACATTTGTTTTCTTTTCCTTATTTTGTCTTGAATGTCTCAATAGTTTCTTGGAATTAATTGTTTACAATTATTTATGGAGCTGTCTTTTGAATTACGGGGAGGGTGGCTATGAAGAATACAGTCAGCAGAAATAAGGTTTCTATGATCTACTTTATAACATATGAAAGCTGATCACCTCTGAAATGAAGGTGCTGGGAGTGTATAGTAGAGTGAAAACAACTGAAGCATGTGGGATGAATGTGTCAATGCTTTTGGAGAGAATGGCTGATAATGCAGTATCACTTCCTGTTCACTAGATTTGTCTCTGGTGCCAGTACCTTTGTTCATAAAATATTTCCCATCAAGACTTTCACTACAGTTTGATCCCAGACCAATCTGTTCGTCTTTCTGCCTCACCTCTCTACAGGGAGTCCAGCAGGGAGCTGCCTTGCCCCATCTGCCACCCACACTCGTGGTCATATGTCCCACCTAATGTGGATGATCCATGCACAAGGAGAGAGATGTGCTCAGGTAGCCATGAACATTAGAACATCATTGCAACACAGAAGGCACATGATAATGTTGGGCAAGTGAAACAGCTTCCTAGTGCAAGCAACATAAAAATACTCCTGATATGCTGTAAGGTTGTCACTAATATGAGCTAAGCTGAGCACTGCAAGCTGCACTGATGATGTCCTAGATTCCAATGTTGCTGTGCTCAGAGGAAAAGTTTTGACTGTAACAGCAGCCAAAAGTATGAACTGTCATCCCCATGGAGGAGATGGCAGTGTCATCCATGAGGCACACACCTGGAAGAAAAATACAGAAATTGGGCCAAGACATCAGTAAGGAGGGATGATGATGTGGAATGGTGCAGGCAGAAAGATACCAGGATGAAAGAAAGAAGTGCCACAAGGCATTTGAACACGGAGCAAAACCATTCAAACACTATGCAGAAGCACTTGAACACAGAGATGAAGGCTACCTAATGGATCACAAGACACTGGTAAAAATCTTCCAGAGACAAAAAGTTAATTATAAAAGCACAAGAAGAGAGATGTTCCTGAGTGGACAAGAGGAAGAGTGTTTCATTGCGGCACAGATGGTACATGCCAACATGAAGCAAATGAAACAACTTTCTGATGAAGGCAAGGAAGAGAATGCCATGATGCATGAAAAGATTGCCACTAATATGAAAACTATTCTTGAAGCTTCCAGTTGAGCACTCTGTCTGTAACAACTGACAAACACTGCTGTAGGTTGCACTGGCAATGCCAATATTGTGGGCCGCATTCTTATTAATATAGTCATGCATTCCAAAGTAGATAGTTGATGTCGAGTTTGGAACTTGGGTTGGCTGGTGAGCCACTGTACATTCCCCTACAAAGGCTATGTAGTGGAGAAATACTGTTAAGTTGTCCAGTGTCGCATGGCTCCAGGTTGGAAACCGTGCAGTGGCTGTCATTGGCAAGATCCGCTGCACTGAGGGTGAGTTTCAGTTTCAAGCCTGTTAAGATGCCAGCAACTGACATACCTCTGTTGTGTGGCATAAGGCATGATTGTAAAGCACCAGCCAGATGCTACACAACCCACTTCCACCTCATTCCTATTATGTCTCCTAATCCATCCTGTTCCCATACGCATCAGATTTTCTTTCTGTCTCACCTCTACAAAAAATCCACCTGAGAAATAATCTGCCTCACCTGCCACTCATTCTCCTCACTACTTGTACCCATCTGTAAGTAAAGAAAGGAGTGTTACATTGAATGTGTTTGATGTGGCATTATTACTGCACAAACAGCAAAAATGTGGTAAGTGATAAACATTTTTGCTATTACTTTCTGTGGGGTATCTGTGAGAGAGATTCATCATAATTTAAAATTATTGGTGAAGTTTTCTGCAAAACACCAAGTGCTCTCATTGCCAAATACTGGATGAATATAATGTCGGTACATGAATGCAATTAGTGAAGGTGCATAAACAAGCTTACACACAGTTCCTAAATGTTAATCGTGACACTGTGTTTACTGTGTAACATAAGATTGTATGTTTTATTAAGCAGATTTTAAAATTTGATCAATAATTATGTGAAATGATGACAATAAACATTTATTTGTCCCTACCAGTCTTCAGATAGCAAGCGTGCAACCGGAATAAAGTTCTGGCTTTCTGGAACTCGGTAATATTGATGGTTGTTTATAATTGAGTAGATTAGATGCTCAATTATACACTGATCCGTACTTTTTCTAAAAGATAGAAACAATTGATTCTGTTCTTTATCAGGTCATGTTGAAACACACTTAGTTTATCACTAGTTTGTTTTACTTGTGCAGATAAAGTATTTTTCATATAACACGCAAATTCTTTTTTTGTCAATCAGGCCCTGCTAAGGAGGAAGGCACGCGTCCCATCGCTCAGGTGAGTGAAAGTAGTGGATGCACGTATGAGACTGGCAGAGCAAGTGTGATTTTCACCAGTAGCATATAAAGTTTGGTTCTGTAGCATGTAATGAACCCCACACTGCTTCCTGTCCTCCTCCCAGGGTGAGGACATATTTCATCAGCTCAGGGCTTTGAACCGTTAAAATACTTCCTCCTATTCTGAGCTACTCTGCACACTACCAACTTGCTTAATCAAATAAACTCCTTTATTAATATCCTATTCATCTCCATTTCAGTCTCATTGCATCTCCCATGGCAGTCTGTTTCCTGACATCACAAACTTTGCAACTTCTTTAGCACTGTTAACTGAAATGCTATCTCAAGTCTAAATTACTTGCTAAATGAACCAAAAAATATCTCAAAGACCACTCATATACTGGCTCTTAATTTAAAACAAGTAACTCTCTTTAATTATTAATGTCAAGTCATGTGTCATTGGTTAGTGTACAGAATCTTACTGACAGCTCGACTTCATCTTCATTCTCCTGATGTAATGGCAGTTGTCATGATGCTGACAGTTCTAGGGGGAAGGCACATTGCTGAACAAGAATGAGACAGCAAGGAATAAACCCATGGACTGGTTGTTTGTGTTGCCATCATCATTTGTGAAAGTGGCATGGCTGGACCATGTAAAATTTGGGGATTCGTGTGGATGCTGATAACCACGCCATTGAGTGCCCCCTAACCAGGTATCATCATCATCATGATAGAATAAAACACTGAATTCATCATGAACTGTGAAGAACGATAAACTAATTATCGTTATCCCATCCTGCAGATATGCTGCATCAATCTCCACTAGATTTTGTGTGTTGTGGTTGGCAGGTGTTACTAGAGGAGGCCAAAATGCATGCGTTTTAACTCACGCAGGCTGGCGTGAGGTCTGGAACAGGACAAGGAAATTAGAATTTAGAAAAACTGACTTAGCTGGTGGAATACTTAACTTTAATCCATTAATGATGAACGTCTGTCTTGATGGTACATGATTCACAATATCAATAGTAACTGATATGGGCCCCTTGCTAGGTTGTAGCAAATGAGGTAGCTGAAGGCTATGCTAAACTATCGTCTCGGCAAATGAGAGCGTATTTTGTCAGTGAACCATCACTACAAAGACGATTGTACAGCTTGGGCGAGTGCTAGTCAGTCTCTCTAGACCTGCCGTGTGGTGGCGCTCGGTCTGCAATCACTGATAGTGGCGACACGTGGGTCCGACGTATACTACCGGACCGCGGCCGATTTAAAGGCTACCACCTAGCAAGTGTGGTGTCTGGCGGTGACACCACATTATGCACAACAGAGAAGGGTATAAAAGTTTAAAGCCATCATTTGAATTAAAAAAAAAAAAAAAAAATATCTCTTTGTGGTGGTGACCATTGTTCATCGGTACTATAGACATTGTGAAATGTACACCTTTACTAAAGCGATGTGTTACACCATAGTTGATACTCATTAAACATGACAATAAATATTCCTTAAAATCAACGCTTACCACTTACTGTTGTCTAAAATGCTTACTGATTGCAGTTGGGAACTGAGATTTCTCCATTTTTGAGCAAATATCACAAACACAAATGACAGGTACTCGCAATCGCAAACACGTTTCAAAATACCTTTCTAGAATTATATCAGACTCATTCTCCTCCATACATTCATGACCTGTCATACTTCCTAAACTCTTCTGAAAATACTTTCCTGCTTGTGAAATAACTACCAAGTGAACTACTTTGAGAGGTATACTTGTCATAGTGTTTGTTATGTTTGACAGATGTTGATTAGTAATTCAATAAAACTACCTTAGTGTACTTGAGCAAGTGCATCACAAATTGTGCAGTGTGATTTCAAAGTAACTGTTTAGTTACTTTTGTCATTAGGGATTTGCTTTCAGTAACATTAATATAGGTCTCTGGTACATTAAACAGAATTGAATGATCATTCTTGTGATCTTTCAGATCTTGCATTGACTTACTTCCAGCGCCCATTACCATGGCAAACAGTCCTTTATCCAGTAAGTGGTTTCTTTTTCATACATCTTGTTGTTTAGGACCAATCTGTGGCACAAATCTTAAAGGACAGGAATGTGTCAGATAAAATAAAATGTTTAAGAAACCAAAAAAGAGGAGCCATAAGTTTATGTAAATGCAGTCAAGAATGTAACACAGGAATGGCCGCTGAGGTGCCACCTCTCCATTTCTTCCCTCCTCCTCTTTCCTAATCATGACATTATTCCAATGGAATATTGGTGGCCTTTAATCCAAAAAGATGACTTGTGGCTGCTCTTGGAATCGCAGCCTCTGCTAGTTCTGTGCTTGCAGGAAACAAAATTGCATCCTCCTGACTGATTTGAGCTTTTGTATTTCTTCCCAGTCTGCTTTGACTCCCTCTCTCCAAAGATGGCATTCCATATCGTAGGAGGAGAGAGGGGAGTCATGCTGCTCATATGGAAGGACGTTCAAAGTCAACATTTCTCCCTGACTACCCAGCTTGAAGCTATTCCTGTCCGTGTTTTACATTCCTCTCCTGAACTTTTCCATATGTACTGTTTACATCCCTCAGTCATTCCGTGTCATGGACACTCTTCATCCAGCTTACTGGCCAACTCCCTCACCCCTTTCTGCTGCTCGTTGACTGTAATGCACACCATTCCCTTTGGAAATCTCCCAGAACCTGACAGAGAGGTGCCCTCTAACTACATGCACTCCTACCCATATCTGGAAATCTCCTGCACTGCCCAATTTGCCCATCATCTCATCACTGTCTCTAGTACGTACTCGAGCAACCATTTACCATTTGCTATCCATTTTCTGACTCCTACCCCACATATATGCACACCCAAATGGCAAATTTCTAGGGATGACTCGAGATTTACTGTTCCCTGGCACCCTTTGAGTAACATAATTTCTCCAGTTGTGATGGCCAGGTAGAGTATCTTACAAATGCCATCATTACCACCACACAATATTCCATTCTCACCCTTCATCTTTACTGTGCCATGTCCCAGTGCCTTGATTGACTGAGCTGTGTTGTGACTCAACTCACATGCAGAGATGTGTTCTCCATGTTTTTAACCATCATTCTATGATGGCAAACTGCATTCATTATGAACAGTTGCATGCACAGTGTCATTGCACCCTTCAGGATAGCAAAAATCTAGCTAGATTTCCTTAACTAGTTCTTCTAACAGTTCCACTACCTCATCTGTTGTATGGGCCCTGCAGGACCAAGATCCATTGGGCTGCTATTCTGCGGAGATTTCAAGCTCCACCCACTATCATTCTGCCTTCCTCCACCAGAAACAAGTGGAGGAGGCTTGGGTAGTACCCTTATTTTGGCAGATTAGCGAGTGCTACAAGCTGCCTTTAGTATGAGGGGGCGAGAACTTGCTCTCACTTCCTATCGATCCTCCAACACAGTGCTGGACGATGTTTGCATTCAGATGTTGCTAAACCTTTCTTTTGTGGGCAAGCACTTGCTCTTTCTTATGTACAACTGCATCTGGGCAGAGGGCGCCGTTTGCCAGATGCCAGCATAAAGACACTCATTCCCATACCCATACCCAAGCCCAGTAAGGAAAAATACCTTCCTTCTAGTTACTGCCCCATTTCTCCCACAAGCTGTGTTTGCAAACTGATGAAACATGTAATTCATGCCTGGCTGGTATAGTGACTAGAGTGTGGCAATTCACTGACCACTGTACTGTGCGGATTTTGATCAGGCCGTCCTGCAGCTGACCATCTCATCACTTTGTCAACGCGAATGGTTTTCTGTGGATATATCAGACACTGCCAGTGTTTTTAAATTTGCAGAAAGCCTGAAACACCTTCTGAAGGATGGGTATTCTTGATCTCTCTACATGTGGCACTTCTGAGGCCACATGCCCCATGTCCTTCAGATATTTTTAAAGTATTGATTTTTCAAGGAATGTTGGTACTGCCTTGTCAGACACCTTTACCAGGAAGTTGGTGTGCCTCAGGGTACTGTTTTGAGTGTGACCCTCTTTGCTATTGCCTTTAACCTTATTATGTCCTGTCTCCTGCAGGTCATCTCCAGCAGTCTACTGTTGCCCACCCCTACCCTGTTACCCTCCCACACCCTCTGTCCCAGCCTCCTCCTTACCCCCACATGATTGCCTGTCTCATCATGTGCAACTGCTCGCAGCCTGGCTTCAGCTGCCAGAGAGTGTGATCACGTGTGTGAGAGTTGCATTTGCGTGAGTATGTGAGTGTATGTTATCTATATATAACAGAGGCCTTGTTCACTGAGAGCTCACTTTCTTACAGTTTTTTTTTTTGTCGTGCCTGTGTGCCTTCCATGGTATTGTTAAATTCATTTCTGAAGAATTGCGATGGCTCGGGGCATTGAGGTGCTGAGGTAGGGGTCAGTATACACTCATCATCAAACAAACAATTGTGCCTTATTAGACAAAAGCCAGGAAAGATCAGACCATTTGGCAATAGTGCCGTAAAAACCAGACCAGGGATTGATCTTGGGGAGATGAGTGTCATTGGTGTGGTAAATGTGAGGTGTCTGATACTCAGTATTCATGTATGCCCCATATGCTAGTGATCGTTTACTTAACTGCATAGGTTATGGACCTGACTCTCGGAAGGTTCAAATGACTGACATAAGCACACTCTTAGCCTTAGTATATTTATTGGCATTCAGATTCTAAGTGCTCACTGTCTACCATTCAAGCAACTAAGAATGGAAGACCAGTTTTACAAACAAGTTTTTTGTATTCCACTGCCACTCATATTCTTCATTTTGCAGCTTGAAAATATATCTCTGCATGTTTTGGAATGAAGGTTAAGGCCTCAAAATTACCTGCTCTTCCCAAATCCATTCTCCATGGTGAAATGAGAGAAGCATTGCATGGTAACTTGAAGGTGCAGAGTTCAAAGTTACACATTTCCATTTTTTAATTGTTTTTGCAAATTCACTAGAAAGAGAGACAGATTTTTTGGACATTTATGCAAATAATGGAATTGAGTGTCTGAGTAATGAAATAGCTGCTCTTGTTGTGTATGGGCTTCACTCTGTTTCAGATACATTTATTAAACTACCTGTAGCTAAAGTCATGAAAGTTATAATGTTTTATGATAGAGAAAATAACCAACAACAAAAGCAACATTTGAAGAGCTCTTCTTAAAAGACAGAATGAAACATGATACCTTTAACAGTTCATGATAAGAAATATTACACACTACTACAACCACACTTAATACTTACCATCCTTAAATGTTTAAAGCAGTGGTTAAAATTTCCCAGAGTACTTTGACAAAGTGTGAACAAATAATGATGTACTTTTGCACCTACATACAGCCATTAAAGCTCTAATGAATGGGCAGGCAGCATTATCAAATTAGTTATCAACATTACTGGGTCAGCTACTTGTCAGAGAATATTAACTATAATCTATTAGATCTATTATGAACTACCAGAAAGAAGAATGCCAACAATTAAAAGCTTCCAGATGCATTTGAACTTGGATGCTGGCATCTTAAGTACTCACTTATGTGCCTTTACTGATGTAGATGTAGAATGGGTGCCAAGTTTGATATAGCTATTTGAACACAAACCAGACCTCATGGCAAAGAATAGAAACAGTAAAACTAATGATTCACAGTATCATCCAGTTTCAGGCCTAGGTAAGCAAAGTGTTGCAACAAAACATTTGATCATATTCCATCAGATCTCATCTGTCACATGTGCCAAACTATAACTTCACTTTCCATTACAGTGCTTGTATATAGTCCAGCACAATATCAACATTGTGAAGTGCACTTCCACAAACATTTCTACAGCATAAAGAGATCAAATTTCTTCACGGGGTTTACAATACTATTCAGGTTTTCATCACACAATGTTTGTCTTATATGGGAGTCCTAGTGTACTGCATATCGTGCTCGAAAAAGGGAATGGGGAGAAGGGGAAGATAAGGAAGATGATGGCGAGGTGAGTTGCAGTCTTGTGTTAGACCATCATAGCAGCAATAGTTGCGGGCACAGATCAGCGCAATTTCCCTAAATCGCTCCAGGCAAATTACGAGATGGTTCCTATGAAAGGGCACGGCCGACTTCCTTTCCCATCCTTCCCTAAACTGATGTGACCGATGACCTCGCAGTTTGGTCTCTTCCCTCAAAACAGCCCAGCCAGCACAGATCAGTGGAAGATGTCATGGAAGGTCTTAGAACATCACTGAGGCCCTAATTACAAGTAACAGACATAAGAAATAAATGAATACACCTTTGGTTGTTGTTACCCATGCCCTGGCTCCAACTCAAACCATTAATGTTTGCTTGACTGTGATGTTCCTGTGGTGCTGCTTGTGAGTGGATGACTGTAACTGAGGTATTGTCAGAGGTGTTAGTCATCAGAAATGGCATATTAGTCAAATGCTGATTCCTCTCTTGTCATGGTGATAAATGGCAAAAATGTTTAAGGACATTTTGTTCAAATATGTGGCCTGTCCTCAGTGTAAGCTGTGCAGGGTTCAGCAAACGTCTGCAGTATGCAGATGATTTGGCTTTCCAACCATTCTTGTCACGTATCTGGCAGAGTCGTGAATTTCTATGTATCCTGTGTTGACAGGACAAATGTTAAGGGGTAGTAACGTGCATTTTTAAAGCTATACAAATTCACCCCAAGGGTGACTATGGGAATGGAAGTTGCCTGAGTATTGGGAACTTTGGATAAAATATCAACCTGTGTGATTGATGAATCTTTGGAATGTCAGAAGTCTACCCCTACTGAAAACAGAAGTTTAAAGAATTTTGTTGAAGGAGGCACTATCAGCAGAATGCCTGGCTCAAGATATGAGCACACAGCAGGATAACACATAGCTTGCCTGTAAGAGCCAAGTAATCCCTCCCCTAGATACGAAGCAGTTGTAGTGAGTGACCAACTTCCCAGTTCCAATGATGCAGTTAGTTGAGGGCCAAGGAAAGCTGTACTGCACGCACAATGATCCACTATAAAACAGGAACTCAGTGAGGAAATGTGTTACACTGGCTGGCAGCCACAGAGCTCCATCTGAATGCAATGTGTAAAAATGTACTTTTCACAGATAAGTTGTCTTACCAAGACCAAACAGTACTTTAGCAGTCCAGACATAATGGCAAATAAGTGGTGACAACAGGTAGTACTAGCCGATTGTCAGTTTCCTGGGGGCGTTGGTTTCCCCCATAGGGGGCGTTGGTTTCCCCCGTAGGGGCGTTGGTTTCCCCCGTAGGGGCGTTGGTTTCCCCCGTAGGGGGCGTTGGTTTCCCCCGTAGGGGATCTCATGCTACAGGAAGAATATTCACTTGTGTATAGGTATGCTCATTCAACTGCAGCTGTCCAAGATAGACATTAATGTAATGGACTTGCTGTGAGACACTGCTCACATGAACACAATGGAAATTATGTGTGTGTAAGTAGCAGGAACACACAGAGAACTGGCTGTGAAACACACCATTTATGGCTGATGCTCTTTTGGACTGCTTTTTTTGAAGCCTCGGTGGGGTTGCCTCTTCTGACAAATGCTTCCAATGCTCACAGATTCATTCCCAGGGTGAATGACTGAAGTCAGAAATAATGGGGCATTCTGGATAAAATGTTATGGACTGAGAACATTTTACTTTCTTTCCTTGTTCTGCTGTGCAGTGTTCTGCCAGTGAGAGCCAGCACAAAATCTCTTGGCGACGGAAAAATATCAAAGATGAGAGAAGGAAATTTGAGCTAGTTCTAGTTGGCATTATCCTTGTACCTGAAATAAATTTATTTTAATTTAATATTTTGAGTATTACATTCTCTATTGCCGCCCATCAGACTCGGCCAAGTATGTGCAAAATACATCATCCCTCTCTCTCACTCTCTCACTCTCTCACTCTCTCTCTCACACACACACACACACACACACACACACACACACACACACACACAGGCAAATTACAAATTGGAAAGTCTCTCATGATCAAATAAGAAAACAGGGCAGTAGGATAATTTGTAGTTTCTAAATGGTGTTTATATATAGAAATTGGTCTGTATGCTGCATTTATTTGATGGAGTACATGTGTTTCCTCATGCTGTATGTAGAATAAGAAACAATATGACATTTAATTTCTGTTGGACAAAACGTGTTTTTTTTTGTCTGAATCCTGGGCTACAGCAATGAACTTTGTCCACGGATTGTTCTTCCTTCATGTAATGGAGGAAAAATGCAACTGTGGACACTGCATCATGTAATTTCCCCATGCATCCTCCACAGCCTGACTAAACACAGCTTTGTTAGAGGCCATCTGATCTCGACTGTCAGTCATTTGTCCCAATCAGTGCTACCTAACAATAGCAAGACCGTGCACTCAATTTGCTTACTAAATCACAATCTGTCTTACATCACTGCACCCTTCAGTAAGAGTGACAGATTTGGTTAGTGGGAAGTAACTATACTGCCAGTCATCTCAGACATTTCATACTTGCAGAACTGCAGTGCGAAAGGAGGGAGGTAGGGTGGGTGGGAGGGAGGTAGGAGGGAAGTCAGTATGGAACTGATGCAGCAGAAAATCAGTTTGTAAAGTAAACACCACTTGGTGTTAGGCTCATACTCACTCAGTTTATGGACTGCAGTTGTTCTTGTTCTTGTTGTTGTTGTTGTTGTTGTTGTTGTTGTTGTTGTCAGTCCGAATGGGGTTTCATGCAGTTCTCCACTCTGGTCTACCTTGTGCAAGCATCCTTGGTTCTCGGTAACCATTATTAAATTCATTATCATGTGTTTAAATCTGGTAGGAGGCATACAGTAATGATTGTAACACAGTACCACGTGGAATGACTTCAGTGCAGTCACCACCAGCAACTTCTGTGCAAATGACTGGTCAGAGAATTCCTGTGCAAATGACTGGTCAGAGAATTCTGTACTGCCTTCACAGAGTGAATAAAAGTACTTCTTTCTCATGAGGTACTGCAGTGCTGGAAGTTAAGCCACATCCTGTTAGCAACTGACACAAGCTGAGTGGACCAAAATCCATTTAGTTAACTTTCAGAGGACTAATTCCAGACCACTGCTGTAGCCCCTCAATGAGCTATGGACATTTGTGGCCGTGTTTAGTCAGATGTTTTTACCTATTTTTCCACTTTTTGTTTCCATTTTAATTTCTTGTATTTCCTTTGTTTTGACTGCCATTGGGACCCTAGTTGTTGGGCTGCCCCAGTCCAATTATGCTCTTACTCAAGTCACTACTCGACAAAAAATTCTTATTTGCAGTTTCCTCTTTATTGGATGTGTTCACATTAGTCACATTGTGTTGCTGCTGTCATAATATCAGCTTCCATCCCTGTTAGCCATGACCACAGAGATATGCATGGCCAAAATACAAAGTTGCTTCAAAATTGTCCACAGCAACTGCTCTAACAGCTTCCCAATTAAATGTTCGAATATACCAAAATGGGATAATGATGCATTGCCTGTAGTTCTGTCAAACTGTGCTCTTACAGATTACTTTAAAGACTTCAGTTTTGAAATTTCCTTTCCCCTCCAAGTGATGTAGGACTTGCCTTATGCATGTCAAGGAATCCAAATTTACACTGCAGTTGGATTTTGTGTAAATGTTACATTAGTTTCTTGTAAAAGTTGTAACAGCAGTCCCTGACAGGAATGCCTGATGTTAAGTCATCAGTACTGAGTACCACACTTGTTGATGATAGTTTTGTTGGTTAAGCTGTGTATCCAAATTGGCATATAGTTCCTTTAGTTGCTGGATATAAAATTTTCCAATTGTTTAAACTCCCACACCTTTATGCTGGTTCTTCATGCTGTCATTGTTGCTCTCTGCAGTGTTGCTATGAACATGTGCTAGGCTGTTACAGTATTTGTGATTTATGATGCCATATATCATTGCTACCAATGTCACATAGTACACTTCAAGACACCTACACTATCTTCTTTGTAAATTAGATATACTTTTCTGCATATCACCTTAACACTGTCCACAGTATGAAGTGGCTTCCACTAGTCATTCACTATGAAACACACAAGTCTCACTTGTTCTGTGTGTACAGGTACAAATCAGTGAGGCTGATACACTGATGCCAGTTGCCACCGATGCATTTTTACAGGAGAATGCCATCAATAGCGATTTGGATGCCTACAGTGCTATATTTCAATCACATTGCAGTCTGCTGTAGCAGTGTGAACAACAAGAGCTATTCAGTGTAGTTTGGGGGCTAACTGAGCATGTGCTAATAAACACAAAATACATAGAAAATAACTATCCAAACCCTAACCAACAATGTACCTAGAACAAACTGCTTGCATCTGTAAGAAGCTCCCTAACAGGGTAGTGTGACTCAATTGAAATGAAAACTTATGTGCTGGCCACGCATGTTAAGTATCTGTGGGCATACCCTCGACACATTAAACCTCCTTACCACTGGGGCAGCTATTAGCATGTTGGAATCCAAAATATGAACTTTGATGAAGAATTACTCTAACACAACAACACTCTGGAACAGGTTAGTACACCCCTAAATAGACAAAGCTCATAAAATCATAATGTATTGTTGAGGCCAGTGTCCTCCAGTTTTGTAGGTATGCAGTCATTACAGTACTTGCAGATAGTTTACTAAAGTGTTTCGATCAGGATTCTCGGTGAGTCACATAGTTGTAAGCTGCCACAACTCTGCTACACTACATGGCATGTCATTTGCGACGTGTGCTACGTGAACTGCTGTGGCTCATCACTTTGGGATCTGCTGGTTCTCAGTAACTTGAAAGCCAATGGAGACACTATCAGAATTGTACATGACATAATTTCTCTATCTCCTAACTGTGACAGTCTGTAATTTTATAATGGTCTGTTATTCCTTTCCCCTTTCATGAGGGGTGTTCAATCCAGCAAACTAAGCTGTACCATTATTTCGGTCACTGGCAGTGTCCTTACACCAGCCTCCAAACACCAATGTTGCCTTGCTTTTTGTGGGCACCTTTGTCCTTCTCTGTGACAGTGGCTGTATATGGCAGCTGTAATGAATTCAGACAATTAAAATTAAAATATTTTGTGGTTCTTCACTTGGATCATTATGCAGTTTTCATCAATCTCACTTTTATAAAATTCCACATGTATGTACATGCCACAGCACCTGATTCCTTATCTCCATCACTATTTTAATTTAGCAACTTCTTGACATTAAAATGAGCATGTGCAGTGAGAAGACAACCACTGCCACATATCAAGATGTTTGATTTACACTCAAATTCTGTTGATGTAAAGTTATTCAGCTTCTTAATATTTTTGCAGATGCCGCAGAAGTTGAGGATGGAGGAGCTGTTGGCAGGTGAGATATTTGCTTTCTTCAGTAGCTTAATTACACATTAAAGTTACGACTTTAATATTTTATTATGTGGTACTTTATTTTTCATCTTTTTCTTTGACATTAATATTCCATTGGTGGTGTGCTAAATAATTTTTGTGAAACAGTTTTTAAAAACTCTATACTATAACTTAACACTGGATGTTAATTATGTCATACATAATTCATACTGAAAATTGGCGGTGTTATTGTAACTACGAAAGATTGGTTACAAATGTGCAGTTGCATTGAAAATGTGTACTGTGGTAAATTGTGAGGGAAATGTGGTCAAAGAGAAAAAAGACAAATTTTTAAGTACCAAATTGACATTTAGAAATTTGTCATTGTAATGTTAAGCAAACATTACAAATAGGCACACTACGATAAGTAGTAATGAATTTTGCCACCTGACTGATGTGTGAAATAGCCTGACCCATCTGGGTGCCACAGTTACTCTCAATCCCCCGCCTGCCAAGAGTGTTGTTGACTACCCGGTGACAACATGCTACTGAGTACAAGGTGGCTGACTTGTTGGTGGCTTCACAACTTGTGTACTGCATTCTCGAGACCCAGCAGATCCCAACAGACATCTTGCAGATATAGTTCCAGAAAAACATCCAGGAAGACTGTGTGAAGTGGTGCTATTCCACAGTAACAGTCACCAGCATTCTGCTAGACTGGCAACAAACACTATAGAACAACTGGGTTGAGAAGTCATTTTGCACCCACCCTTTTCATCTGATCTTGCACCCTCAGATTTCATCTTCTATGCTCTCTGTTCAATGATCTTGACATACTTCTTTTAGGGGCAAAATACACTTTGAACATGGCTCTTTGCTACAAAACCACATGATTTCTACAGTTGTGGATCCAGAAAGTTATCCCAACAGACTGAAGTGAACAGCGAAACAAATTATGTTATTTATGATGATTTAAGTCTCCAGTATGTATAGTCTGAGTTTTTTAACTTGTAGGAAACACTACAGTGTTATGCATCAGCCTAAGACGTTCGATTGGCCATGAAAGGGTTAATCTGGAAATAAGCAGTAAAAGGCTAAGCCTGGAATAACATTGTTGCGTTCTGTCCCTCTGCCAACCAGATAAATTGTCATAAACCTGCAGGCCAACTGCGTGAGGAGTTGTGGTGGACAGATTTAATGCAAATGTCATAGAGGTGATGGGGTGGCAGAGGGTGTAACATAGGAGGTACAGGTACAGGTACAGGTACAGGTACAGGTACAGAGCTAGGCATGGGAAAGGGCAGTGTAGGGGTGGCTAGTACTGAGGGCAGAATTGTGAAACTTAAGTTAAGGGGAACTCCAAAATTGTCAAATTAGTGAAGCTGGTATGGCAGTAGAGGGGGCAAGCAACTCGTAGTACACCACATGGTCACCTACATCTAAATCTACATGATTACTCTGCAATTCACATTTAAGTGCTTGGCAAAGGGTTCATCCAACCACAATCATACTATCTCTCTACCATTCCACTCCTTAACAGCGCATGGCAAAAATGAACACCTAAACCTTTCTATTGGAGCTCTGATTTCTCTTATTTTATTTTGATGATCGTTCCTACCTATGTAGATTGGTCTCAACAAAATATTTTCGCTTTCAGAAGAGAAAGTTGGTGATTGAAAATTCATAAATAGATCTCGCCGCAATGAAAAACGTCTTTGTTTTAATGACTTCCATCCCAACTCGCATATCATATCTGCTATACTCTCTCCCCTATTACGTGATAATACAAAACGAGCTGCCCTTTTTTGCACCCTTTCGATGTCCTCCATCAATCCCACCTGGTAAGGCTCCCACACCCCGCAGCAATATTCTAACACCGGACCTCTGCACAATATCCATAACATTATCTTGTGTGGATGCTCAAATGTCTATGTGGCACTGCTGCTCTGTTTGGACTAAAGCATTCCTTTCCGTTCTTTCTCTTACATTAGCATAAAAACAAAATTTCTAGTCATCAGTAACAATACAGGTTAGAAATGGTCAGTGGTATTCACCCACTAATCAAGAACAAGCAAGAGGGTAATGTACATACGGCCAACCACTGATTTATATGGTTTGGCATGTGGTACCCGTATGATTTATTGTTGAACCTTCTCCTTTGTATTCAAATGCTGCACAGTGACGGAATGGTCATACTTCATCACATTTTCTGGTTCTTGAGTGCAATGATGTGCATCATCGTGGATTAATGCATCCAGACGATCTTCATCAAATGCTGAAGGTCTTTCTGAAAATGGAGGGTCAATAATGTCAAAACACTCATCCTTTAAATTAGAATATCTTTCCTTGCCATGCTCTGTCCCATGGCATTATCCCCATACATGGTGAAAACGTTACCATTGAAACCACATATTCATAAACTCCACTGTTCTCATTTTGCCAACTTAGCCATTTTAAATTAAAATGTAGCAGTGCTTTGTGTCAACATAATATTCATAGAATGACAATGTACCTAAAAGAATGTGTCCACATTAAGTGAGAACAAGGTAATGTACTTCGTAAAAATGGTGGAAAAGACAACTGTATCCTTTGATCCCTAGGCATATGAACTTGTCTTAGATCACATGTAATGCCCCCAACAACACAAAACACAATGATGGGAAAGGCTGACTTAAAGCATACATTGTGTGCTCACTCTTACATTATTGGTATCGGCTGCATAAGTAACAATAACACAGTGCACAGTGTTCACTTAAGATGTCTCTCTGTTTTTGCTCCCAACATTTAATGTTCTAATGATGTACCAACATCATAATGCATTGATGGTGGGTGGTTTAAATAAAAAATATGTACAAATGAAATGAGCTTCGTGACAAGGCTGAAGATATATCGGTACATAGGACACTGCATAGAACTGTATGGAACATTGTAGATGTAACTGTAGATGTGCTTCCAAGGAAGTGTGTGGGGCCCTTGATATTGATGTTTTATATTAAGGACATCACAGACATTCTTCTTCTTTTTGTTTTTCTGTTTGGGGTATCTAATGACCACATACTAATTTCAATGCTTCCTCCTTTGTTCTTCTTCCAGGTTTCCTTCGTCTTCACTATCTATCCTTTTTTCTTCCTCAGACCATTCTGACCCTGTCTTCCTCTTCTTCTTCCTGCCTTGGAATGCTTCCATTTGCAACACTTTCTTCTTGAAATCCTATCATTCTGCTGGGTCTTTTTCTTGTATTTCTTTCCAAATCTTTCCTAACTACTTGAATCTGTCCTGTTGTTGACATCTTGTCCCAAAGATGCTTAACAATCTGTTTGGTTAACCTGTTGCTGTTCACTCTGTATAAATGTCCAAAAAATAGTAGTCAGCTCTTCTGCAGCATTTCAATTGTTTTTCCTATGCTGCAATATACTTCATTACTTCTTAATATTCATACTCATGGATTTCCTAGCAGCCTGAGTATTTTTCAAATGATTCTTAATTCTAGGACTTGAAGTTTGTATAACTCATAATTCAACATTAAACATTCACTTGCATAGAGACATTCTGGTTTTACTACTGTGCTGTAGTGCTGTATTTTCAAATTTTTAGACACACACATCTTGTTGTAAATGTTCATGTTTATATCATATGCTTTCTCCATTTTACATTCTATTTTGACTACAGCAAATATTTTTGAAGCCATTGCCTTGAATCTTTCTACCCAAATATTTAAATTTATAAACCCTCTTTATCTGTGCATTATCTGTTACTAGGATTTCTGGGTCATTATTTTAAGTTTGTCCTAAAAAATTTTTCTACAGCAACTTTTAAAGCTGCTTTGTTACGTATTCCATCTAAGAGGTTGATTTGTATTTCTGAATTTGTTATATTTTTATAAAGAATGGCATAATCATTTGCAAATACTAGACACTGAATTTCAGTATCTCTTTTTCCTGAAGTCTCCAGTCTCATTGTGACAGCTTATGTTCTTTGCCTTTTGTTTCAATTATCTTACTATTTCCTCTAAGATGCAGTTGAGGTGGTGTGGAAACATGTTGTCACCCTGCATTTCACCTGTTATTTTGAGTGCCTTAGGTGTTTCACACCAAAACTTTACTTATGCTTCAGTGTGTGGGTGTTTCACGAATAAGGTTTGCTAGTTTAGTGTAATGCCAAGTTCTCGAGTCACTTTACCCACTGTTTACCTGTCAATCAAATGCTTTTCTAAAACCTGTAAATGTTAAAACTATGTCTTAAAATTCGTATGGACTAAAAGTTGAAATTCTGTTCTGCACCAGATTCGATCTTTCTAAATCCACTCTGATATTCTCCCAAATGGCTGTCAAGTGTTACTTCTACCTTGTTTAGTAATATTGTTAAAAATATAATACAGCCCACTGGCAACAGATATATACCTGTGCAATTATTTAGATAATGCCTATGACTTTTTTGTGCACAGGATGGATAGGATCCACTTTCCAGTCTTCTGGAATCTTTTGTTTCCCATATTTCTTCAGACATAATCTGAAGGTTAGTTGTCATTACTGCTTGACACCAGTTATGGTTGAGATGATTTTATTTCTTCTCCACTGGCTTTGTTGTTTTTCAGGGTTTTTGTTTGTTTGGTTATTTGTTTGTTTGCTGTAGGTGGTAGATCTGCTTCCATGTTTTCCTCAAATATCTGGAAATTCTAGCTAACAATTCAGTTATCTACAGTTCAAAAATTGATCAAAGTACTTTCTTAGTAATTTACATGTGTGGTTATTGCTTAGACCTATTTTACCATTTTTGTCTCTGATGTAAATACATTGGAGCATGATAGCCCTTTTTGAATAAAACCATGACTGTATGTATGAGAGCATTTTTTCTGCTGTAGTACACAGTGATTCTTTTTTATCACTAATTATGATGCTCGTGTCATCTGCAAATAGTAGAATTTTGGCTGGGCTGTCTGGAGCCTGTATGTCATTGATATAAACTAGAAATAACAATGGGCCCAGAATGCTGCCCTGAGAAACAACTATTTAAATTTGTTTTGGTTCAGATATGGGTTTAAAATTGTGAAGATTGTTGGAGGACCTCAGCTCAACAATTCTTCTTGCGATATTTCAGAGAAATGGCTATTCGCAACAGCAGATTAAGAATGCCCTGCAAATAAAAACTGCAGAAAAATCACAGGAAAATAATGAGGAAGTGGAAAGTGAAGTGAAATCTACAGCCTTTCTCCCATACATGGGTGATATTTCTTCTAAAATTGCTAGAATCTTGAAGAAACATAAAGTGGATGTGATATTCCGCCCACCCGCTAAGACTGCCGGCTTGTTGGGATCTGTTATGGATGATCTGCTCTTGCAAAAGGTGGGAGTTTATGAAATCCCTTGTGAGTGTGGAAAATGTTACATAGGGCTACCACATGCACTGTACAGGAACGATGCGTCGAACACTAGCGGTACACACGTGTTCTTCAGTCCAACAAATCAGCAGTTGCTGAACATTGCATTTCTACTGGCCATGCCATGGATTATATAGATGTTAAGATTTTAACTACTGCTTCATCTTTCTGGGACTCAGTTGTTAAGGAAGCTGTAGAAATACAACTAGCCGACAACCTGCTAAACCATGACGAAGGATTTCATCTTGACAATGCTTGGAAACCACTTATTTCACACCTTTGTTCAGAAAGAATTTCTGCATCTTCACTTCTGACAGATGTTACCTCTTTTAAAAACTAATTATTTATTTACAAGCACGGTGGATTCGCAGCAGCACTATTTTGTTTGCACTCTGTGCTTATATGTTTATCTTTGCTATATAAATCTTAACTATGACTAGTGCAGTAGTGGCGACTTTGATATCTTTGACGCATGCGCTTTTAATCCTCAGCAGCTTTGTATCACCTGACTCTCCATATAAATAGGCATGCGCAAATGCTATGAACTCAGTCTCCGACTCGCCTTGAAGACTGCTGGGAGGTTTCTAGCTTAAATATTACAAGGAGAATTGTCGCTGTCCCAAGTGCACGCCCGAAAGATGATGGAACAATTTAGTTGTTTACAGTTCAAGAGTTGATAAAAGTACTTTATTAGTAATTTACAGGTGTGGTTATTGCTTGGACTTATTTTACCATTTTCATCTGTGATGTAAATACATTGGAGCATGGCAGCCCTTTATAGAATTTTTAAATGTCTGACACAGAGTTTGGAAGGATAACAAAGATTCTCCAACTCATCTTTCCTGCAGACATTATTGGTATTGTAGTAGTAGTAGTAGTAGTAGTAGTAGTAGTAGTTGTTGTTGTTTTTTAACAGTCATAGAACACACACACACACACACACACACCCTAAAAGACCACTTTCATTCATTCAGTATAAAAGAGAGAATTGTTATAATTCCAACATTCCTCTTCTTTGTCTCACTGCATGTATAATTTATTGAAATAACTGCCCTTTGGAAGCCTATGCATCAGCAGGACAATGTGGTGACCCACGGAGTACCTATTACCACAGCCAAGCACATAGTTTCTCACTGAAAGCTGCTGTTAAAACTCTCCAGTGCTGAAGGTGCATATTGTTCCATGTCGAAAATTCACCATATAGAAAATGAAAATAAATCTAATGAACAATATGACAGGTTGTTTTATGTTATTATTTTCATACTGTATTAATGACATTTTTTAAAATGTCATTCATTAAGAAGGCATCACTCCTTTGAAGTGGTATGTACAAGCATATTCCATGAAAGTTGTGTGCTAATTGACACTGTCTAAAAGTTTCCTTTTTACACAGACCATGAATGTGGCTTTCTGTTTCTTTGTAATGTCTTCTGAGATTGATTAGAGGCTCAGTATGTCAACAGTGTGTGTTAAAATTAACATATGTTCCAGTCATTGCAGCCATAATGTGGAATTGTAGAAGGAGCACATCACTAAAGCAGTAAATAAAGTTATTAAGAGATGCTTTCCTCTTTGTGTGTACAGTTGCAGCTGCTGGAAGACGGCGGCAACTCGAGGAAGATGCCGTACCCAGTAAAGAAGCGAGAGCTAGAGGTGCCAGGCACTCAGTGGGTGAGTAGTAGTGAAAGCCCACAGTGGGAGGCTTGTGAATCAAATGTATCAGGACAACTATTAGTGGACATTAAGATGGAGTGTGTCCACCCTTCTCCTTTACGGTGGCTTGAACTCTTCTGTTTGTACTTTCATTGAGACGTCTGAACCTCTGTGAAGGAATGGCAGCCCATTCTTCCTCGAGAGCTAAACCCAAAGAAGGTAGAGATGTTGGACATCAGGTTTGGAATGATGTCACCATTATGACTCGTCCCGAAGATGATCCGTTGCTTTCAGGTTGGAACATTGGCACCCAAGTTCACTTCAGGAATGTCATTGTCCATAAACCTTCGCCTCACAATGCTGCTTAGTGACAGGCGGCATTGTTGAGCTGATTGTCAGTCTTTGTGTCTGAACACTTCCTTTGCTGTAGACAGTACACTACCGTCAAATACATAATTGTCCTTCTGAATTTAGCATTTTTTAAAGTGCAATAAGAGGACAAGAAGTTAACAATGAGGAATTGCATACTGTAACACTGCCTCCTCTTCACATGATTGTTGGTACTAAAGATGATGGCAGGTAAAGTTCAGCCAGCATTCAGCTAACCCAAATCCTTCAGTCACATTGCCATGGAATATAGAATGATTTGTCACTTCACTCCTAGTCCCCTGCTTCCAGTTGTCCACTGTCCAGTGGACATTGCTCATTACGTGACCTTCAGTATTGTTTAGTGTTGACAACAGGAGTGTGCGGTTTTGAGAAACTGCTCAGCCATTGCTACCAGGACTGCAGAGAGTGAGGGGTGGCCATGGGGCAAGACACATGAGCCCCACCTAAAAATATAGCAAACCAATTTTATTAGCAATGTAATGTAAGTGGAGTGGCTCCAAATGTTTGTATAAGTTAAACGTGTGTTTGTGTGTGTGTGTGTGTGTGTGTGTGTGTGTGTGTTTTTCTCATGCCACCACTTGGTAGCTTGGTAACACTGCCCCCCCACCCCTCCGGGGGCACGCCATTCCTTGGTGGGTTCATTCTTGGCTACCATGGGGCCCCAGGCTTTGCAGTACCTTTTCCCTTTTGTGTTGTATGTCAATCATCTTGCTGTTCTTTTTCCCCTTGGGGAACATGTCTGGGGTATTCTTGGGAATTTCCAGCATTCTATCACTGATGTACAAACATCTCACCTTTGTCTTCCGCTCCATTTTCCTTTCTCTGTTCCCCTTCTCTTGTTCCTCCGCTTCTGCGTTCGAGGGTCCTCTTTTTCTCTTCTTGCTCCCTGTGTGCTCCTAAAGGCTGGCCCATGCATCTGTGCATAACAGGTAACTGGGTGACTCATAATTCCCAGCCCCGTGTTGACAGGTCGGATTCTCTCGTTCCTCCTGCTGTAGGCCAGTCTCGGGGTGGGGTGTGTGCTTGAGCAGTAAACTTTCCAAATTGCCATACATTCCAAACCCAATGTGCTGCTACCAATGTCATCATTTTAACCACTCTATAACATCTTGTCAACACCAGCCACATGTCACCTGTGGTAGGGATGCGCACGAGGGCGATCGTCCACCTCTATCTCCCTGCTGTATCAACTGCAAATGCGGCCATGCGAATTCATCTTAGGAGTGACCAGTGTATCTTGGTGTGCACGTTGTTCAAGAGATCCAGTTGAAGGAAAAGGTGCCTTATCCAGTTACTGGGTAGTCACAAACCGTGTGTTCTCTGTCTGGCATCTATTTCTGCTTTTGTTACCCCTTACTCCATGAAAGACGTGGCCAGGCTGACATACAACCTCCAATTCAACTCTGAGGACATGAAATTGCCCAGTGTCAAGGTAGCATCGCCACCCCTCCGTCCTGCTTTGCAAGAAACCGTCGAACTCTTGCCTCAAGGGTCCAAGCAACCAGCTACACAACCTGTAGGCCGGAAAGGCCAGAAGGAGTGCTCCCATGAAGACTTACTCTGTCCCTCCAGCCAAACAACACTGGAGTCATCAACTGGGAGGGCTCAAAGAAGTCCTCCAAAGGCAAACAGTCCTCCTTTTGCCACCCTGAAGATCCTCTTTGATGGTGTCGGCACGTAATACCTTAGCCCGGCCAGCCACCATGATGCCGATGTTAACTAAAGACTGTTTTTTGGCACTGGACTCCACAGACAGCCCACACAAGCGATCTGATGTTTCTGTCTGACTCCATGGAGCAGGATCCTCCTGTGTCTGCACTCTGTAGTAGCACCTCTTCCTAGGCTGTCACTCAGCATCTGCCAAGGTGACACCCCAACGTCTGTTCATCATGACTGTTCTCCAATGAAACATTCACCACCTTCAGTCCCACAATGAGGATTTGCGACTGCTTTTAGTGTTGAAGCACCCCCTTGTACTCTGCATTCAGGAAACGAAATTGTGCCCTCATGACCGCTTTGAGCTTTCAAATTTCTTACTGATTTGCTTTGATCTTCCCTGTTGTAACCATGACTGGAATGGCTGCAGGTATGCTGTCAATGAAAGTGCAGTGGTACCGAATGGGAGCAGTCTGCAAACAAACAAGACAGATGAACAGGAAAGGAAAAACAGACACAACGACAGATGACTGAGCAAGATACTGAGACACAAAGACCAACAACAAGCAATAAGCAACGGTGTCACAAGTGAAAACCTCATAAATCGACAAAGGCCACTCGTACATGGAAAGGACAACTGAGGTGTTCATGATGGCCAACCCAGAGGCCATGGCAGCTGAGGGAGATGCCGATCCACCTGGGGGCGGGGAGGGCTGGTGTCAGGCTGGCAGGGAGGCAAGAATTGGGGCAGTGGTGGTGACTCAAGGACCACATGTGTACCTGAAGGAGGTAGTGGTTGAGGAGTTGGTGCGGGAGTCCCGCAGGGGAACGTGAGCGGAGCTGGTTATGATGGCGGCACTACAACCCTTTCAGCATGTGCACTGATGTCACATACCACCCATGGGTTGCGATGACTGGCAGGTGTCCAACCCGCCTTGCTCCTGTAAACGCAGGCCCACACTACTGTGCTGGAGCCGTAATGCTGAGAGGGCCAAGAGCGGGGGCAGGAAGAGGATGGCATCAGCAAATGCAGCAGGGTCTGTGGCTGTCACCCATGGAGGATTTCCTCTGAACTACGTCCGTCAATTGGCATGGTGTGATAGGTGCTCAAGAACAGGGTGAGGGCCGATGTGGTTGGAGATGTTCAGACTGCCTTTGTCAGCTGTATAAACGTGTGGCCAAGCCTCTCTGCTGCACCATTGGAGGATGTGTTTGATACCATTGGCCCTCAGTGGTGAGAACCTGGGCCAGGGCCACGAGTGTGGCCTCCTTGGTGGTGGCCGCCACACGGTCAACATATGGGTATTTGGAGTAGGTGTCAATGATAAGTAACCACACAGACCCCAAAAACGGGCACTCAGAATCAAGATGGGTGCGATGCCATGGCTGGTAAGGTACAAGCCAGGGTGCAAATGACTGAGGAGGGGCTTGCCTGGTGACGCGCACGCAAAGTGCACCCACGGATGAGCCGGTCAACATCATCATTGATGTCTGGCCAATGCATGTGCGAATGAGCCAAAAATTTCATGTGGGACATACCCCAGTGCCCGCAGTGTAACAAACTGAGCACTTGATGCCACAAATCTGGAGGGATGTCCACCTGATGGGATCAGACTCCATGGCTAACAGGAGGACATCATCGACCGTGGAGAGACTGTGGTACAGTGGGTGCCAGGGGCTGAAGTTGGTCCACATCCAATGAGTAATATAGATGGGCTACCAGTGGACCACATAGCGGAGGACCTGCCACAAGACAGGGTCTCGGCATGTAGCTGTGGCAATGTGAGCAGCCATAAGAAGCAGAGCATTCAGCATGTCCTGGTGGGTGGAATCAATGTGGAAACAGAGGACCATCTGTTCGTCAAACACAATTTCAGGACCTGCTGGGAGATGTGACAAAGCGTCTGCATTAGCATCATAGGCGGTTGGCTTATACTGGATGGTGTAAGTGTAATTCCATAAAAATAATGCCCAGTGCTGGATACGATGAGCCGTCCACTCTGGAATGTGGGAGTGGAGCCCAAAAAGCATAACTAAGGGTTTATGGTCTGTTAGGAAAGTTAACTTTGCTCCAAAGAGATAGTTGTGAAACTTTTGGACGCCGAACACTATTGCCAGGGCCTCCTTCCAATCTGGGAGTAGTTGTGTTGTGCTGGGGTAAACATCTTAGGATCATAAGTGATGGGCTGTTCAGAGCCATTGACATTCTGATGCATGAGGGGGGGGGGGGGGGGGGGGGGGGTCCCAATGCTGTATACTGATGCATCAGCTGCCACAACCAAGGGGTGGTCCGTAAAGAAAGAAGGAAGTAAGGCAAGGGGCAGAGTTAAGCATCACCTTTAAACAGAGAAAAGCCTGGTCACAATCAAAATGTACCCCTTTGTGACACAAGTGAATTAGGGGTTGAGCTACAGAGGCAGTCTGGGGTAAGAGCTTCAAGTGACAAGTAACCTTGCCCAAGAACACCTGGAGTTCAGATAAGTCCTTGGGATGAGGGGGGGCCTTCAATGGCCACAACATTATGACCTGAAGGGCAAATGCCATCTTTGCTAAGCCAGTGGCCTAAGTATTCCACTTCTGGTTGAAAGAAAAACATCACATGTCTAGCTGACAGCGTAAACCTGCAGACTGCTGAGTGTGAAGTAAGGCACTGAGGTTTTGCAAGTGTTCCTGGCGGGAATGACCTGTACCCAAGACGTCATTCAGACAATTCCTGCAGGGCTGCCTAAGCTGCTCCAGGAACTGCTGGAAAATGGCTGGCACCAAATAGTCAACAAATGGTAGGTGCTTGTACTTGTACAATCAGAAAGGCATGTTGATAATCATGATGTTCCAGGAATTGGCATCTGAGGGTAACTGGTGGTATGCCTCAGCCAGGTCGATCTTTGAAAAGTTCTCTCCCTCGGCAAACTTGGTGAGAAGGTCTTCCTGTCAGGGAATGGGGTAAGTGTCTATGAGGGACTGAGCATTGACAGTAGCGCAATGTCCCCACTCAGCTGAAGGGACCCATTGGGTTTCTGTATGACCACCAAAGGTTTCGCCCAGGCACTACAAGTCACAGGCTCCAGAATGCCAGTAACCTGGAGCCGATACAGTTCCTACTTGACCGGAAGGGGTGGGGCCCAGAAAAAGTGAGGCTGCACTTCCAGCCGAAGTGTGATGTGTGCCTGAAAATCTGAATCACATCAGAGATCAGTGACAAACAATGGCACAGAAGCTGAGCACAGATTGCCCAGGTCCTGAAAAAGAACAGCTGTGGAAACGACCTCAACTTCATCAGAAATTGAGAAGTTAAACAGTTGAAATGCATCCAGGTCAACAATATTCGAAGCCAATGGATAGTAGACGACAAATAGGGTAAGGAGCTGGGGAACGTGTTTGTAAATTGCCTGGACAATGAACTGCCCATGAAGGGGAATTGAACCATCTCTGGAGGTGACCAACTGCCGAGAGGTAGGTGACAACTCAAGAGAACCCAGTCGCATGTATGTTGCCATATTAATCATGGAGACAGTGGCCACAGTGTTGACCTGAAAATGTCATCCTCCGTGAAAAGGCTGAATGTGAGGAAAAGCTAAAAGCTACCGCACCTATGGGTCATCCAGTGGGACAATCGATTGCAGAGCATGTATGGTATCTTGAAGCCCAGGAGGGGCAGGACTGAAGCGGGTCGAGCAACTGCGACAAGCCGATTGGATGTGGCCCTTGTTGTCACACAGCATACACGTTTTTGAGTGGTGGGAACATTCAGCTCGAGAATGTGTGGTAAAGGACTGTGGGCAAGATGGAAGTGGACCGCCCGACCGGCGACTGGAGACACAGATGCCATAGACACATCAGGCAAAGAGGAGTCCCAACATAACTGGCCTCTGTTGGCTGGGTCACAACAACTCACGAGGGTGGTTGTGGCATTGGCCGTGAAGGAAAGTGCGGTGGAACTGAAAGGGAGCAGCCCGTGAACAAACAAAATGGGGGAATGGGACAGGAAGGACAAGCATGACGACAGATGACAGAGAAAGACACCAAGAACAACAAGCAATAAGCAACGGGGTCACAAGTGAAAACCTCACAAAATCAACAATGTTCACTGGTACATGGAAGTAAGCAAAGTAAATGTGATGTCTGTAAGCCAGATATCGAGAGACTTAGGCGAATATCGGACTGCTTCATTGAGTGAGAGGCAGGCACTTAAATACATGATAGGGTATGTCACTATTGGCCGCTACCTTCCCCACTTTTGCTGCTTGGTGACTTTAATGCAAATCATCCCTTTTGGGGTTCCCCAGGACCTGTCAGAGAGGTGCCATCTTGGCTGACCTGCTTAACGAACTTAACCTCTCCTGTGCCTTAATACTGGAGCACCCACTTCCCTGTCCAACTCCTCGCACACCTATTCCCATTTGGACCTATCCTTCTACACTGCCCAGCTTCCCCATCACAGCTTTCTAGGGCTAACTGCCAGCTTTACTCCTCCCTTCCTCCCTGGCAACCTTCAAGGAATGAGATTTCCCAGTTTTGATGACTAGGTCGAATATCCCACATTTGTGGGATATGTTATCCTTACTGGGATATGTTATCCTTACTGCTGAAGAACGTTCCATCCCCCACACTTCCTCTCTACCATGTCGTGTCCCAGTCCCTTAATGGACTGAGGCATGCTGCGATGCAGTTTGCACATGTAGATGTGCTCTCCACATTTTTAACCCCCACCCTAGTCTGGAAAACTTCATTCATTATAAACACATGCGTGCAAAGAGTCATCTTGTTCTTCAGGATAGCAAAAGAGCTAGCTGGATTTCATTCACTAGTTCTTTTATCAGTACCACACATTGCTGTGTCATGTGGGCCAACATCAGACGGCTCTCTGGAACAAAGATCGATTCCCAGTTTTCTGGTTTAACAGTAGCTGATGATCTCATTGTGGACGCTATTGCTATCTTCAACACCTTGGGATGCCATTTTGCAGAAGTTTCCAGCTCTTCCTACCACCACCCTACCTTCCTCCATCAGAAACAATTGGAGGGGGCTCAGGTGAGACACTTCCCTTCTCGGAATCATGAGTGAGTGCTACAAACCTGTCTTCACTATGACAGAGCTAGATCATACTCTCAGCTCATCCTGATCCTCCACCTCAGGGCCAGACACCATCCACATTCAGATGTTGCAGCACCTTTCTCTTGTGGGCAAGTGCTTTCCACTAAAAACCTCCCTTCTGGCTACCCCCCCCCCCACCCCACCCCCATATATCGTACCAGATGCATTTTCAAGGTGATGGAATTTGGATGATTCATGACTGGCTCGTGTGGTGGCTTGAATCTCACAATTTACTGATGGATGCTCAGTGTGGATTTAGAGTGTGGCGTTCTGCAGTTGACCATCTCATTACGTTGTCCACCCATTTTATGAATGGTTTTCTGTGAAAATCCTAGACTGGGCTGTGTTTTTTGATTTGGAGAAGGCCTAAAACACCTGCTAGAGAACTGGTATCCTCTGTACTCATAAAATGTTGGGCTTCCGTAGGCACCAACCCTGATTTCTTCAGGTATTTTTACAAGACTGAGTTTTCAAGTTGCATGAGGGTTCTGCCTTGTTGGACATCTTTATCCAGGAAAATGGTGTGCCTCAGTATTCCACCCTGAGTGTCATCCTCTTTCTTATCACCATTAACTCTGCAATGGCCCGTATCCCGCCAGGCATCTCCAGTTCTCTTTTTGTAGACGACTTTGCCATCTATTGCAGTTCTCCATAGACCTGTTTCACTGAGCAGTGTCTTCAGCACTGTCTTGATAGTCTTTACTACTGGAGCATTGACAATGGCTTACGCTTTTCCCCTGATAAAACCATCTGTATGAATTTCTGGCAGCAAAAATGATTTCTCCCACCATCTCTACACCTTCGTCCTGTTGCTCTTCCATTCATTGAAACTACAAAATTTTTGGGGCTCATGATCAATAGGAAACACTATTGATCCTCCCATGTGTCTTACCTGGCAGCCCGCAGCTGTACGAGGTTCCCCAGTCTCCTACATGTCCTCAATGATACTTCATGGGGTGCCGATCAAACCACTCTCCTCAGTTTGTTGCGGACCCTTGTCCATTCGAAACGCGACTATGGGTGCTTTTTTTAGGAGTTTGCACACCCATCCTTCTTATGCTGTCTCAACACTATCCACCATCATGGCGTCTGTTTGGCCAAGGACACCTTTTACACCAGCCCAGTTTAGGGTCTGTATGCTGACAATGTTGAACTACAACTGTCCTACTGTCATTACTTTCTCCTCAGCAATTATGCATGCCATTTGTCTGCCAAGCATGGCCACTCTGCCTATGCATCCTTCTTCAATGATACCTTTGATCATCAGTACGGGACTCGTCCCTCTTCTGTTACCTCCTGGAGTCCACTTTCGCCACATGCTATGGCGATTTAACTTCACACTACCGGCAACTTTCCTAGTGGGTATGAACTGTTCATCACCTTTCCTTTGCAAAGTGGCCCATGTTAATCTCGGCCTTCCTTCATTTCCAAAGAACACTACTCCAGCCTTGATCTGTTGCCTTCAGTTTCATGACCTTTGAATGGAATGTCGCTATAGTACTTTTGTATACACTGATGGGTCTCAGACTAATCATGGGGTCAGGTATGCCTTCGTCATTGGCACCCGTGTCTTTTGATATCGGTTGCCGGCACACTCCTCAGTATTTACAGCCAAACTTTTCGCCTTGTATCAGGCCACGGATTACATAGGGGACACAGCCTTCACAATTGTGTCCTTCGCTCAACTCGCTCACTGCCTTCCAAAGTCTATGTGCACTGTACACTGCTCATCTCTTAGTGCAGCAGTTCCAGGTAAACTGTCACTTGCTCACTATTGGTGGAACCAGTGTCATGTTCCTGTGGGTCCCTGGTCATGTCAGTCTGCCAGGAAACAAGGCTGCTGATGCTGCTGCCAAGGTTGCAGTCCTTGTACCTCAGCCTGCAATTACCTATATTCTTTCCAATGATCTCTGTATTGCCACCTGTCAGGAGGTGCTGTCCCTTTGGCATTGTCAGTGTTCATCCCTTCACAAGAATAAGCTTTGGCTTATTAAGCCTCTGCCAGTGCCTTGAATGACTGCCGTGGAGATTATTTTAATTGGGCTGCATATTGGGCACAGCCTTTTTAGCCATTGTCATTTGCTAAGTGGAGCTACCCCACCACTTTGTTCTCATCACCCCCAAATTTTAACTGTCCACCACTTCCTGCTGGAATGCCCTTTTTAACAATTTACATTCCAGCCTGGGTTTGCCATCTGATTTATCAGCCATTTTAGAGAATGATGCGAGAGCTGTCAACTGCGTTTTACTTTTCATCCGCCGAAGCACTATGACGAAGGCCAATTAATTTTTAGTTTCGGACCTCCATTTCTGTATGTTTTTTTTTTTTGCCTTGTTTCCATGTGCCTGGTTTTAGCTGTCTCCTGTTCTGTCAATTGGGACAGATGTGAAGTTGTTTAACTCCTCTCTGTGTTCGTGGTCTATAGTCTTGACTTGGGTGCGTATGACCCCAGTTGTTTTTTGTGTCCTAAAGCCAAATGAAACAAACAAAACAAAACTGCTTGGTGAGTAGATTTTTTCCTATCCAATTACATTATGTTGTAAAAATGGATTATTTTTTGTTGTTATAGTAATTCAATTTAATTTTTATCTTACAGAAAGTTTGACATGAAACATAGCATAGTCAGGAATTATTGGTGATACAGAAAAAATACTCATTGAGATAGAATGTAGAGTAAATGTAATTTCTTACTAAACACTAAACTTATCTTAACATCTTGTTCTCTTGATTTATCTCTGGTGCCAGTGCCTTGCTCATAAAATATTTCCCATCAGTACTTTCACTACAGTCTGTTCCCAGACCAATCTGTTTGTGTTCCTGCCTCACCTCTTTACAGGGAGTCCAGCAGGGAACTCTCTTGCCCCATCTACCACCCACACTCGTGGTCATACATTTCACCTATTGTGGATGATCTATGCACAAGGAGAGAAATGTGCTGAGTTTGTCACAAACATAAGAACCTCATTGCTACAAAGAAGACGCATGATGATGTTGGGCAAGTGCAACAGATTTCCAGTGAAAGCCACCTAAAAACAGTGCTGATACACTTTCAGGTTCTCACTAATATGAGACCAACTCTGTAAGGTGTAAGTTGAGCACTGCAAGCTACGCTGGTGATGTCCTAGATTCCAATGATGTTGCACTCAGAGGAAAAATTGATACTGTAACAACAGCAAAAATATGACAACTCTCATCCCCATGGAGGAGATAACAATGCCATCCAGGAGGCACACCTGGAAGAAAAATACAGGAAATGGCTAGGACATCATTAGGGAGGAACGGTGTGGTGGAACGGTGCAGGCAGAAAAACATGAGAATGAAGGAATGAAGTGACACAAGACAGAGACAAGTTAGAACAAGTAATTATAAGGCAAATAATCACAGAACATGGGAGAACAATTGTGCAGAGTCATCTGCAACCCAAAGGAAATGTGAAGAATGTTTTTTGAACATAGAGCAAAACCATTCAACCACTGTCAAGAAGCACTTGAACACAGAGATGAACTCTACCTAATGAAACACAAGACACTGGTAAGAAGTTTCCAGAGACAAAAAAGTAATAAAAAAAGCCAAAAAGAGAGATGTTCCTGAATAGCCAAAATGAATAGTTTTTCATTGCGACACAGATTGCACATGCCAACATGCAGCAAATGAAACAGCTCTCTGGTGAAGGCAAGGTAGAGAATGCCCTGATCCACTAAAAGATGTCGCTAATATGAAAACTATTCTTTAAGCTTTCACTTGAGCCCTCTGTCTGTAATAAGTCAGAAACACTCCTGTAGGCACCTACAGTGTAGGTTGGACTGGCAATGCCAATATTGTGGGCTGCATTCTTGTTAATATAGTCATGGCACTCATAAGCAGATACTTGATATCGAGTCTGGAACTTTGAATGGCAAGTGAGCCACTGTGAATTGACCTACAAAGTCTGTGCAATGGAGAAATGCTGTAAAGCCCAGTGTCACATGGCTCAAATGTGGAAACTATGCAGTGGCTGTCATGGGAAAGATGAGCTGCACTGAGTGTGAGTTTCAGTTTCAGCCCTGTTAGCATGCCAGCAACTGAACACCAGCCAGATGCTACACCACACATTTCAACCTCATTCCTGTTATGTCTCCTCCTCCATTCTGTTGCCATACTCATCATCTTTCCTTTCTGACTCACTTCTACAAAGAATCCTCCTGAGAAGTACCCCACCTCATCTGCCACTCATTCTCCTGGCTACTTGTACCCATCTGTAAGTAAAGAAAGGCGTGTTACATTGTATGCATTTGATGTGGCAATTTTAAAGTAGAACAATGAAAATATAGTAATTGGTAAGCATTTTTGCTATTGCTTTCTGTGGGATCTCTCTGAGAAAGATTCATGATAATTTGAAATTATGGGTGAAGTTTTTTGGAAGTCACTAAGTGCTCTCATTGTCAAATACCAGATGAATATAATGTCGGTATATGCCTGCAATGAGTGAAGCTGCATATACAGGCATAGACACAGTTCCTAACTGTTAAACTTGCCACAGTGTGTTAACCATGTAACATAAGATTATATGTTTTAAGTAACAGATTATTACAGCATTTTAAATTTTGATCAGCAATTATGTGAAGTGTTGACAATGAAAGTTTATTTTCCCCTGATTGTCTTCAGATAGCAGCCTGCAACTTCACTGAGTTCCAGAAAGACAGGGTTTTTTAATGTTCACTGTTGTACATAATTGAGTAGATTAGATGCTCAGTTATTCACTGATTAGTAGGCACTCTACAAGACTGAAATAATTGATTCTGTTCATCATCATTCCATGTTGAAACACTATTAGTTAATCAATTATTTGTTTTACTTTTGCAGATAGAGTTTTTTTATATTAACTCAAAATGTTTTCTGTCAATCAGGTACAATTCAAAGCGTTCTATCTCCTATTGCTGAGGAGAGTGAAAGTGGAAAGAGCACCGGTACAACTGATGGAGCCATGGTATGTTTCACCAGTAGCAGAAAGTTCGATTTTGTGGCCTGTAATTAACACCACACTACTTCCTGGCCTCCTTTCAGGTGCTCACAAAGTTCATTACATTTGGCCTTTTAGCCATTACAATACTTCCTCCTCTTCTGTACTGCCACGCACTCTACACACTTACTTAAATAAAAAAAAAACTACTTCCTTCATATCCTATTCATTTCCATTTCATTCTCATTACATCTCCCATGCCAGTTTGTTTCCTGACACCACAAACATCACAACTTCTTTTCCAATGGAAACTGAAATGCTATCTCAAGTCTAAATTATCTGCTGAATGATCCAAAACATTTCTCAAAGACCAATCATATACTGGCTCTTAATTTAAAACAAGTAACTCTCTTTAATAATTAATGTCAAGTCGTGTGTCATTGGTTAGTATGCAGAATCTTAATGACAGCTCAACTTCATCTTTGTTCTCCTGTGTAATGGTAGTTGTCACAGTGCTCACAGATTTAGGGGGAATCCACAATGCTGAACCAGAATGAAACAGCAAGGAATTAACCCAAGGAGAGATATCATCAGTAGGGAGTAAACCACTCAAATCATCATGTACTGTGAAGAACGACAAAGCAACTATTGTCATCTCACCCTGCAGAAATCCTACATCAATCTGCACCAGTTCTCATGTGCAGCACAGAAAGCTCCTAAAGTGTGTAAAAGTTTAAAGCCGCCATTTGAACTAAAAAAGACTTTATGGTGGTGACCACTATTCATCAGTACTATAGACATGGTGAGGTAAACAATTTACCAAATCAATAGGTCATATCATAGTTGTTACTCATTAAATATGACAATTAACATTCTTTCAGAATGACAACTACCACTTACTGTTGTCTAAAATACTTACTTATTGCTGTTTGGAAGTGAGTTTTTCTCATTTTTGAGCAAATATCATAAACACAAATGATAAGTGACTCATTCTCCTCCATATAATCATGGCATGACAAACTTCCTGAAGTCTTCTGATAATACTTTCCTGGTTGCTAAATAAGTACCAAGAGACTACTTCGAGAGATCTACTTGTCTTAGTGGTTGTTGTGTTTGACACGTGTTGGTTAGTAATTCAATGGAACTACCTTAATGTACTTAAACACATGTGTCACAAATTGTGCAGTGTGATGTAAAAGTAACTGTTTAGCTACTTTTGTCCTTTGGGATTTGCTGTCAGTGATATTAAGATAGGTCTTGGTACCTGAAACAAAATCAAATGATAACTCTTGTGATGGTGTTTCAGATCTTGCATTGACCGTGGCAAACTGTCTTTCATCCAGTAAGTGCTTTAATTTTCATACACCTTGTTTTCTAGGACCAATATTTGGTACAAATCTTAAAGGTCATGGAATATGCCAGATAAAATAAAATGTTTAAGAAACCAAAAAAGAGGAGCTATAAGTTTATGTAAATGCAATCAAGAATGTAACACAGGAATCAGCTTAATTTTTCAAGGAAATCCTCAACACGATAGGAAACTCTTCAATTTTGATTTGAAACTACATGGATTACTGCTAAGAGGTTTGAATTCCTGTGGTAACTTACTGCAAATGGATGCCGCAGTGTACTGCACGCCTTTCTGCTCAAGAGTCAAGAAAGTGTGCCCCATAGGCAGATTGGATTTCTTCCTAGTGTTAACTGAGTGAAAGCTGCTATTTCTTGGGAATAAGCTGACACTGTTAACAAGAAATGACAGCAAAGAATGTGTGTTTATTGAGAGGCCTATGTCAGATTACCCAGACTAATTAACATGGGTCAGCAGGAGTAACATGAGCTTATACAACTTAATGCCTGAACCACCCATTTCTGAGCCGAAACATCCTTTGGGAAATGGAAGAATTACCCCAAAATATACCACCATACCTCATAAGTGAATGATAATAAACAAAGTATACTAATTTTTGTGTCACACTGTCATTTACTTCACATACCATTCAAATAGTAAAAATGCCAGCATTAAGTCTTTGAACAAGATCCTGAACACGAGTTTTCCACAACAGTTCACTATCCATCTGAACATATAGAAATCTGAACTGTTAAGTTTCACTAATCATACAGCCATTCTGTGAAATTAAAATGGCTGGTTTTGTTGAATTTTTTGTTAGAAATTGTAAAAACTTATTTTTGCTGTGATTTAGCATTCGTTTATTTTCTACAAGCCATGAACCTATATCTCAAACTGCACTACTTGAAACAATACCAACATTCCACAAAACATTCTTTACTACCAAGCTAGTGTCATCAGCAAACAGAGGGCATACCATTTATATAAATTAGGAACAATAGATATATTACAGAAAACGCACACCACTCTTACGAGGTATGTTGGCCTCAATGAATGTGTTTTGTGACAGCTGAATTCGCTCCCAAAGATAACATGTAAATATATAAACACGGAGCCATAAACTTTGTTCATTAAACATTATACTAGTACAGACGACAGTTTTGCATTGGTGATTGAACAGCAGGTGGATGATCCGTGAAAATTCGAGAAGCGCTTTGAGTCTCATGATGTTACATATTCCCTCCAGTGAGTGGATGCCCAATGGTGCACTAAATTTTCTCACAATACATTGAGAACATCCGAAATATCCTAGCAATTACAGTAAAATATGCATTTTTAAAGTTTTTAATGATGTATGTTGAGAAGATGTTCTCTCCCAGGAGTTGAATAAGGTTAGGCTTGAAACCTATTCAGTACCCTCATCCTCAGGACATTGGAATGTGCAAACTATACAAAGGAAAAGGGAGGGTGAACTGATACTTCTTAAATTCTATGGATATTTATACCAGTATCAGTGTGACTTTAGGCTGTACATGGATACAGGCAAAGCAAGCTCCTGGGAACTATTGAAATCCCTCAAGGTTGGCAGCAGAAAAAGCATCATTACTCATTTAAGAGACAGTTTTTCCAAGTTCCTATTTTTATTGCAGGTGAAAGTTAGGTAAATTCTAAGAACATTGAAAAAGTATCATCCCTTTGTTCCACTAGATGATGATAGAGAGAGCTGTGTAGGTCAAACAGAGGTAAGGCCAAAAATGTCTTAAATTCTGTAGTCATTGTGATGTGTTAAATAACTTCATCAAATCAGCAGTTTCCCTGGACATTTTATCTGATGAGCCTAAATATAAAGTCCCTCCAGCACATAGACATAAACTTCACAGAGCCCTATTAAGTATGGTGTAGCCATTTGTTCCCTTCTTGTGCTAAGTTCATCCTTGCTACTTTTCACATATGCTGCAGATGCTCTCCTATTATGGTGCCCAGAATGATACTTCTGCTTAATTCCAAAATTGCACCTCCCCTGGCTTAAAGAATGTTTCTTCCTACTTGGTGTGCAGATTTTGACTGAATATGCATGCTGTTTCATTCCAGTTTGGCACAGAACTTTTCTTGAACAAATTTGGCACAGTGCAAATTTCTTATCGCCTATAATCTTCTTACTTTTATAACTTTTTGGCTTTCTGGAATACACACAGGACATCTTGTGACTGAAATATGTTATTTGAAATGAAAAGAAAACAGTGACTGACAAACAGAAAAAGCCTGTTTGTAGAAAGTTCATGGATAAACTTTTTATTTATTTATTTTTTCTCCTGTGAATAGTTCATCTGAGGAACACATTCCAATTTTAGATCCTCACGGTTTGTTGTTTCCTTTTCTTCCATTATGATTTCATTTGTTCACTATATTCTGTCTCTTTGCAGACCATTTTGAACCAGTCTTTTTAGCTACCCTGCCTCGGAATAATTTTATTTTCAATACTTCTTCCTGAAAGATTTCTCTGTTAGCATCTTCTGTCCTTATATAGTTTTTTCTAATTTTTTTTTTTTACTTCACTGACCCAGCTATTTCTGTACTGCTTATCCCACAGCTATTTAAAAATCTTATTTGTAAATCTACTGTCTTGTGTTTGTGATGAAGCAAGCTGGGATAGTTTTACTCCCATTCTTGTTTTGCCATCTGCCTCCTTAAAATTCATTTTGTCACTTTTGAATTAAGTACTATTAACATATGTCAATATAATCTGCATTTTCATAAGAGAGAAACATTGGCCCTCAGTTTTAAAGAACTTAACATCAGATCAAATTTTGTGCTTAATTTTATGTATGTAATTGAATTCCCAGTTTATTTTGACTATTCCTTGTCGGTATCTTCAATTATTAGGTGAAATCAGTAATTGTTTCATAACTTAAATTCTATTGTTGATGTATAAACAAATCTAAATTCTGTACTAATTATAAACATTTGGGAGACAAAATACTAGTAATCTTAAAGTATCTATTTGGCTCTATTCAGAAACATGTTAGCAAAATTATCTGTTATTTAATCCCAAAGTAATTAATAGCTTTGTCCAAAGTATTGTTTGCATACATTAATTTGTCAATTTGATTATTTAAACAAATAATTCTGTCTAACTCTTGTAGTAGAAGAAACTGTTAAAAAGACGGAATTTTTCGATGTAATCAGTCAATTTAACGAGTTAAGATTTAATTGTAATCTCTGTAAATTAAACTTCAAACAATGTGTAGTTTCAGTACCTATCATTGTGGTAATGTATAAGGGCCTGATTTCTGGTCCTGAGACAGTCAGTCCAGGGCCAAGTTTGAGACGTGGAACCTGTGTTGGTTAGAGCGACAATAATGTATCAACTTAACAGTGAACCTATCTATTTGGACCACATCGGTTTTAAAGGATTTTCTAGCATTCTTAACATCTCCCCCTCCTCCCCCCTCATGCTGTAGAAATCCTTAAGCCACTTCTACTGGCTATTTCCTCAAGGAAATTCGTTTGTGTTACAGCAGATGCCACATTTTCGGCAGGTATAACAAAATCACCTCCAAATTGATTTCGACCTTTTTTCTTCCTCCTCCTAATCTTATTGGAAAAATGCTGAGTTCAATACATTCTTTGTAAGAAATTCTTACAATTTTCCCTAATACAGTATTAAAATGATGGATACAGGCCGTCACCTTGTGGTACATGTGTTTTTATTTTGAAGGCTGTGAAATTTCTCCCATAAGATTTACTTTACAGAGTGGTATCTGTAAGTGTTTCATGGATTAGGTTTGTCAGTTTAGACCTTACACCAAATCCTCAAATTATTTTATCTGTAGTTTTTCTGTCAACATAATCAAAAACCTTCTTGTTATCCACAAACATAATACAATATCTTTTGAATTTAGTAATTGGTGATGAATTAGTGACTTGAGATTAAATATTTGATCTGATCATGACCTTCCCTTCATCTAAAGCAAGCTTGATATTCACATTAATGGCTGTCTAGTGTTGTTTTTTATTCTGCTTGATAAAATTTTGGAAAATACTTAGCTGCTACTGACAGTAGAGAGGTTACTATGTAGTTGTTTCCATCCTGTTTATTATCTTTCTTATGCAGTGGATGTATCAAGGTAACTTTCCACTCCTCTGGGATATTTTTTTTCTGTTTTTCAGATTTCATCAAAGAGTAAATTTAGCTAATTTGCCTTATTTGGCAAGGACCACATCAAAAGTTCAGCTAAAATACAATCTTCTCCACAATCTTTCTTATTTCTGAGGGTGTTAATTCCTTCTTCAGTTTGTTGTATAGCTTGTGGTAAATCTTCTTCACAATTTTCATTACTAACTGAGATTTGAAAGTCATGAAAGATCTTGAAAGCATTATTTAACCCAATTTGGCCGTTTTTAGTTTAGAAACATATTTGCGGTTTGAAACCTCTTCAATTTGTTCTTCACAGTTTGATATAAAAAACAGGGGATTTATTCCTGTCTATTTGCAAAAGTTTCTCTTTCTCAAGCTTTATTTGGTATTTCTGATTAATCTGGTAGTTTTCTTTCTTTGTTGTTTAGATTGATCATGATCTAGAATTTTCTTTCAGCATTTTTGCCTTACTCATCTTTTATCCATCTCTGGTATGGTTTCTTTGCATATTTCATTCCACCACATTTTACCTTTATTTTTTATTATTGAATTATTTTTGGTGCTGTGAATATCTTTTTGCAAGCTGCCATGCTTAGTCACTTTAATTTCATGTTGATAGCCTTTAACTGATTCCTTAGTTAGTGAGTCTATCTGCATTATGTTTTAGTAACCTTTGTGAGTTTCTTTGTTCTTTGTTAGACAGAAGTTTTACTTCAAAGTCACCTTTCCTTACTACTTTCAAATTCATAACTTCCATTGTACTTCTTTGTGAAATAGGTACATGACCTAACTGATTTTTTTTCTGACATTTTGTTGTGAGATATCCATGTTTTAGCTTCCCTTGGGAGCTTCCTAAGGTGGGTTGACATCAATTTCAAGAGACAGCTTTGACACAAAATGATTGACCTCAAATGTGTTGGTTCTTCTGTGAGGTGGGTGATATACTACTTGATTTATGAATTTCTTTACTTTCTGTTCATTTCATTGCTATCATGATTTTGGCTTCAAGCCCTTAATGAGCACAGAAAAATATGTGGCAGACAGGTGAAAAACATATTCTTTGAGCCACAGAATTGACAAAACATTCGTTACATGTGCTGTTTCTCCGAATATGTTAAGAAATCACTGGGCAGTTTGAGGCCAGTTTGGTTTCAACATTGTAGTAGTTACAATAAAAATATCTCCCTCCATCATTTGGACAATTCTCATTTGTCTGAGGAGGTCCATTAGCAGTTCGTCTCCTTCTTAAATTACTTTCAGCTACATTTGTGGAAATTCTAAAAGGCCTTGAATTTTTGTGGTGGTTCTTCATTTACAGACCTGCATATCAATATAGTCTGGCAGCCTTGGCAGAATCGCCAAAGCCTAACCCCTCCTCTTGTCCAGGCCAAGTAGGAGTGTCGCAAATATTGCAAGAAAATTTTGATATTTAGATAAACATCTCTTAGCCCGTACTTCAAAATGTCTAATGGAGAAGCCTTGTCAGTGTTTAGTTCTGTGCTTCCAGGAGTCCTGCCGAGTTTTCAACATTTTATGCACAATATTTCGATGACATATTGTGCAGGCTCTTTCAGGTACTGCAAGTCTGGAGTTATACGAAATTGGTGCTAGGTATTCAATCTCTCAAGGAACCATTTATTGTATGTCATGCACCAGTGTATATAACAGAGTTTGATTGCTGGTACCCACTGTGCAATTTCATGCTTTTTGTTGGTTGGGGCCCTCACTGATATTCTGTAACACGCAAATACTGTGTGTTTTTCAGCAGCTCCTATCTCATACCCTTCTAATAGATCTAGATGCAGACACATCCCACACATCCTCCCTCCACCAACTCCACCTACTGAAGTCCAGCTAGAAACATTACCTATCCCTTCAGTGGTGGGCAACCTGTGAAACACGTCATGTGATCTAAATGCTAGGCCGTAGCCAACCACTGTACTGCATTCTAGGAGGGCAAGACAAACAAGCAGTTACTGTCTGCATAAATGGCACACCACCAAACCCAATGCACTGCTACCAGTGTCATCATTATGACCACAGTCAAATGTCATGGCGACGCCCAGCCAACTGTGTAACCTGGCTACCTTGCCCTCTCTGCTGCACAAGTTGCAATGGTGATCATGCCACCTCCTTCCGAGATTATCGCGTGTATCTCAATGACTGGGTGTCCAGGAGATCTGGATCAAGGAAAAAGATGCCTTACCAGATCACTCGCGAATTGTTGGCTAGTCAGTGACCCTGTGTTCTACCATCAGGCAGTTACAGTACCATTGCTGTTACATCTCACTCCATGAAGGATGTGGACATCCAGATGTGTGATGCGAAATACAGCACTGTGGTTGTTGAATCACCCAGTGTCATAGCAGCTGTGTCGTCGTCGTCGTCCTACTCCTACTCCTACTCCTACTCCTACTCCTCCTCACCAGCTGTGCAAGAAGCCTCAAACTTTTGTCTCATGGGACAAAGTCACCTGCTACACAACTGAAAGCCCAGGAGGGATGGAATGAATACTCCCACAAAGACTTTCTATGTCCCTTCAGCCAACAAACATTTCAGTCTTCCTATGCCAACCAGGAAGGATCCAAGAAATCAAACAAAGGCAAACAATGTGCTTCTGTATTGGCTCACAGTTCCTCCTCGATGGTGTGGCCAAATGATAACCTTTGCTGACTGACCACCTTGTAGCTGGTATGCATCTCCAGGCGTCTTTCTGCTCTGGACCTCAAGGACAGACAGAATGAGAATGCCAACACCTCTGTAGATCTTACAGAGGCTGATTCTCCAGCCCTTCTGCCCTGTAGCAGTGAGCTTTCAAAAGCTGCCACTCAATAGTCATTGAGGTGACACCCCTGCATTTTTCCCTTCTCCCCTCTCCTAATCATGACAATCCACCAATGTAATGTTTGCTGCCTTTGATCCAACAAAGAGGATTTATGGCTGCTCTTGTAATCACAGCCTCTGCTTGTTCTCTGCCTCCAGGAAACAAAATTGAATCCTCATGACCTGCTTTGAGCTCTCGCATGTATTTCCAGTCTACAGTGACATCCCCCTAACCTCACAGCATCATCCAAGGACCGATTCAATGTAATTGGGTGGAGTGATACTGCTCATCAAGGATGATGTTCATAGTCTTCTTGGAAACCCAGCTTCAAGCTATTCCAGTCTGCATTTTACTTCCTATCCTAAACTTTTCCATATGTACTGTTTGCATACCTCACTCAGTCTGTGTCACTGGACAGTCTTCATGCTTACTGGCCAACTCCCTCACCCCTTTTGGCTGCTCGTTGACTGTAATGCACACCATTCTCTTTGGGACTCTCCCAGAACCTGTTGGAGAGGTGCCTCTTGGCTGACCTTCTCAGTCACCATAACCTCATTTGCTTTATTGTTGGAGTATCCACCTGCCTTTCACACTCCATGCACTCCTACCCCCATCTGGACCTCTTGTGCACTGCCCAATTTACCCATCATCTCATCATTGTCTTTGTTATGCACTCAAGCGACCATTTCCCATTAGCTATCCATTTTCTGACTCCTACCCCACCTACGTGCCCACCCAAATGGCAGCTTTCCAAGGATTTCTAGAGATTTGCTGTTCCCTGGCACCCTTCAGGAAATATTGTTTCCCCAGTTGTGATGCCCAAGTAGAAAATCTTAAAAATTCTATCATTACCACCACACAATGTTCCATTCTCACACTTCATCTTTACTGTGCTGTATCCCAGACCCTTGTTTGACTGAGCCATGTTGTGACTCAACTCATATGCAAAGATGTGCTCTACATGTTTTTAACATTCTATGAAAGCAAACTGCAGACATTGCAAACTGTTGCTTGAACAGTGTCGTCACACCCTTCAGGATAGCAAGAAATTGGCTGGATTAAATTAACTAGTTCTTTTAACTGTTCCACTCCCTCTTCTGTTGTGTTGGCCAACCTCAGGTTGCTCTCTGGGACCAAGAATCAATTTCAAATTTCTGTCCTGGTAGCAGCAGATATAGGCATAATAAACCCTATCACTATCTCTATGATCTGTAATTTTATAATGGTCTGTTATTCACTTCCCCTTCCATGATCCTTCAGACTACTCCACCAGGTCATATTTGAGGGGTGTTCTTTCCAGCAAACTATTCTGTACTTCTATTTCAGTCACTGGCATTATCCTTGCACCAGCCTTCATGGATCTAGCAGCTGTAGTCTACATTCCCACCATGTTGACTTGTTTTTTGTGGGCTCCTTAGTCCTGCACTGTGGCAGTGGCTGTAAGTGGCAGCTGGCAGCTCTAGTGAATTCAGACAGTTATGCTCAATTGAAATAGAAATATTTTGTGATTCTTCATTTGTATTATTATGCAGTTTTTGTCAATTGCACTTTAATAAAATTTCACATGTATCTACTTGTCACTGCACCTGATTCGTAATCTGTCATTATATAATTTACCAACTTACTAACACTGAGATGAGCATGTGCAGTGAGATGACATACCACTGACACATTTGAAGGTGTTTCATTTATGCTTAAATTCAGTTCATGTAAAGTTATTCAGCTTTTTAATTTTTTTTTTTTTTGCAGGAACAGGAAGAGGTACACCCAGAGGAGGTACTGGCAGGTGAGATTTTTGCTTTCTTCAGTAGCTTAATTACATGCTAAAGTTATCGCTTTAATATTTTCTTATGTGGTATTTTTTCCATATTTTTCTTGCTAAAGTATTTCAGTGAAACAGTTGTTCAAAATTTTATACTTGAATTTGACACTGGATGTTAATTACATGGTACATAATTCATACTGAAAATTGGCAGTGCCTTTGTAACTACAAAAGATTGGTCACAAATGTGCAGTTGTGTTTAAAATGTATGCGGTGGTAGATTGTGAGGGAAATGTGATGAAAGAGAAAGAAGACAAATTTCTAAGTACCAAATTGACATTTTAAAATAAGTCATTGTAAAGGTGAGCTAACATTACAAATTGGCACACTACAATAATTAGCAATGTTAAGATCACAGTCCCCTTATTCCGTAGTCGTGGCTCATATTAAAATTGTCACCTTGAGATAAATATATTTATGTATAAAACAATCACTCAGCATAGTTGAGCTTCTTAAAGAGAAAAATTGCCAATCTTATTGGGGACTGGATCAAGTTAACCACATTCATGTCCAGTGATTTGAAACCTCATCATCATGTCTCGAAATGAAGAATATTGTCCCTGTAATCCTCCTTCTCTCCTGAATCAGTATTTTGCAACCTCACTGACGTGACGTGTGAAATAGCCTGGGTGCCCCAGTTATCCCTCACCTGCCAAGAGGGTTATTGACTACACATTGACAATATGCTACTGAGTACAAAATGCCTGACTTGGTTGTAGCTTCACAAACTGTGTACTGCATACTCGATACCCATCTCCAATTCTGTCACCCCGTCCACTCCCATATCAACTTCCCTAATTTAAACGTATGGGAGTTCCCCTTAACTCATCCTTAAGTTCCACAATCCTCCCTCCCTCATTACTCATTACCCGTGTGCTGCCTTCCTCAAGCATAGCTCCGTCCATATCCCCGTATCTGTCCCTGTGCCTTCTATATTACATCCTGTGCCACCCCACCCCATCCCCTCACTGACATTCTCACTCAATGTGTCCACCACAACTCCGCACAGAGTTGTCCTGCAGGTTTAAGAAAATCTATCTGATTGAGAAAGGGACGGAGTGTGGCAAATGTTATTCAAGGCTTAGCCTTTCACTGCTTATTTCCATAGTAACTCTTTCATGACAAACAGAACATCTTAGGCTGGTGCATAAGACTGTAATGTTTTCTGCAAGTTCAAAAAACACACACTATACATAATGGAGACTTAAGTCATCATAAATAATATAATCTGCTCCACTAATCACTGCAGTCTGCCAATGTTGGGGTAACTTTCTGAATCCACAACAGTAGAAATCACGTGGTTTTGTAGCATTGCTGCCTTGTTTAGACAAAAGCATTCCATTCTATTCCTTCCCTTAAATTAGCACAAAGACACATTTTCTAGTCATCAGTAATGGTGCTGGATAGGAATGATCAGTGGTGTTCACACACTAATCGATGACAAGCAAGTGGATGATGCACATAAGGCCAACCAGTAATTTTTCTGATTTGGCTTGTGGTTCTCATATTCTTCATTGTTGAACCTTCTCCATTGCATTCAAATGCTCCACAATGAGGGAATGAGCATGAGGGACACAATTGTGGGGGTGGGGGATGTTTTAAAACCAATTTCCATCAATTGACTTAAGAGTGTGCTTTTATTTTGCACAATAATGCCATTGGCTTCATAGCCATTCTTGAATGCCTGTTGAAATGTTAATATGTATGTCATGCTGTGTTGTTCTGTTATTGAAAAAAAAAACATGTTTCTAACTTTATAGACCCATTTATAGTTTTCAACTGTGCACAATATCAGCCACATCACATATCTTTCACACATACTCATATCCTGCAATAGAACACACCTTACAAGACCAAAAGTATATTTTTTCAGTAACTCACAGACTGGTCAAACAATCTTAATTTTTCAACATGATCTTCAGAATGGGTATAAAGTTGAAATCATGACTGTGTAAACAAATGAACAAGTAATATTCAAATCATGGAAATTTCTTTAAAAAGAAAGGTAAATGAGATACTGGTAGTGAGTGAGACAGTGTCAGTAAAAGAGGAGGAGAGATTTGTGAAGATAGAATCAGTGGGAGGAAAAGAGATAGGAGCCTGTGTAGACAAAAAGGAAGACTTAGGGACACCATAAATCAGCTTCTTGGTATACATGAACACATAAGTGTGGGAGAGAGAAAATTTTGGTCTGAGGTCTTACACTCTAGTGTATAAGGAAAAACAACTAACTTGGATGCCCCAGAATTATTTTTGATCTGTTAAGGAGTTGTGAAGTCAGTGAACTTATCAAAGAAAGACAAAAACAGACAGTGTAATTGAGAGAGGTGACATTGTCAGTGGGATATACTGTAAATCAGTGGGAGAAAAATGAGACAGTGGGGGAGAGCCATATACATAGACAGTGACAGTGACAGTGAGGGGGAGGTGGTGAGCATGAAGGCTTCACTAGAGGGAGAGACCGGATGAATGAATTTAGGTAATTGCGTGTTAAAACAGTGGGAATATGTTCACATTGCAAAAACGTTTGGTGAGGAAGGCAAAATGTAGACTGGGGCAGCTGGTTCCTCACTCTACTGTCAGTTTTTTAAAGAGGAAAATATTCATCTTTCATGTGCTCCAATAGGGGCATTTTACCAGTTGTTTGCCCTATGGTACTATGTGTTGCATGAGATACTGCTGGTGGAACTAGAGTTTTTTTTTTGTTGTTGGTGATGTAGTAGGTTGAATCAGAGAATGTGGTAGTTTAAAAAAGCGTATTGTTGAGACACTATTGAGTGCACTACCTTCGGTTGCATGTTGCATGGAAAGTTAACCTGTATTGTGGAACATGTGGACACTGAAGTGCATAATGTTCTCATTGAGTAGAGGACAGGGATGTAATAAACATTACTTATCAATAATACAGTGTCTGCTAATGCTTCATTTTCTGTACAAAAGGTAATGTTCATCACTCTGATTTTAGATGCTTTTGCTTCATCTGTATTTCTTCCCACAGGAACAAAGCATCAGGTAAATTAGTATCTTGTGTAAAATTTTCTTATTTCATTTCAGGCATAAAAATACATAAGTGTTTTTCTATGAGAGTGTGGAAAGAGAAAAATTCAGGATGGAATGTAACAGTATTATGGGAAGGGAGGTTGCTACTCACCATATAGCAGAGATGCTGAGTTGCAGATAGGCACAACAAAAAGACTGCCATTAAGACCTTCATCAACAATAGTCTCTCTGTTGCGTCTATCTGCGACTCAGCATCTCCGCTACATGGTGAGTAGCAACATTCCTTTTCATAGTATGGAAAGACAGGCTTCCTAATTACAGAACTGACACTGAAAACTAAATTTGCTACCTCCAATAGGTATTTTTTCTTTTTTTCAAAGCACATTTTCTGAATCCATGCTACTGGTACCAACACACATTTTCAGTCAGAATTAGATTTTGCTATTATCTACAGATTTGAATAACATTTAAAAATGTATTTGCAATTTCCACTGTAATTAATTATGATAATTTCACAGAAAGAAAACAGTAGCATGCCCATGTGATGAGCCCTTGCTAAGTTCACACTCTTGTCAAACAGTGTAAGTTAATTGGATAGATAAAAACATCTAATCACCCATCACATTCTTTCGTGTGTGTGTCTGTGTGTGTGTCTGTGTGTGTGTCTGTGTGTGTGTCTGTGTGTGTGTCTGTGTGTGTGTGTCTGTGTGTGTGTGTGTTTTCTGCTGCTGCTTGGCAAGTAGATTTTTTAATCTATCAAATAATTAAATTGTAAAGAAGAAATAGCTCATTTAAAATTAAACACGAAATAGAATTAGACGCAACTGATGTGAATGACTCATAAAACTGAAAAAGTGAATTGAAACAAAGAATATTATGAAAAAGAGTCGCTACTCACTATATAGTAGAGTTGAAATGAAGGATGTCAAGTTGGGCAGCATGCTTAGCAGCAGGGTATCAACTTGTTTCTTGCCACAGTTTGTATGTGGCCATTTATGTGGACAGACAGTTTGTTTGTTGTCATGCCCACGTATAATGCAGCACAATGGCTGCATCTTAGCTTATATAGCACATGACTGGTTTCACAGGTAGCGCTGCCTTCAATGGGGTAAGTGACCTTTGTGACCAGGCTGGCGTAGGTGGTGGTGGTGGTGGTGGTGGTGGTGGTGGTGGTGGTGGTGGTGGTGGTGGTGGGATGTATGGGACAGGTCTTGCATCTAGGTCTATTACAGGGATATGAGTGATTAAGTATGGGTTAAAAGTTCTTCCTAAACACCCAGAATCCTAAAACCCCTCCCCTCATTCAGATTCATTGAAGACATCTTTGTGATCTGGAGCGAGAGTGAGGACACCCTATACGCATTCCTCCAGAACCTCAACAGCTTCTCCTCCTTTGCTTCACCAGGACCTTCTCAAGCCAACAAGCCACGTTCGTAGGTGTTGATGTACACTTCAAAAGACGGCTACATCACTGTTTGTGCCTATATCAAACTAACTAACTACAAGTAATACCTTCATTTTGACTACTACCACCCAGTCCATACCAAGAAGTCCCTCCCATACAGCCTATCCACCCATGGTTGCCACATCTGCAGTGATGAGGGGCCCCCCTCGAAATATACCGGGGGACTCAATGAAGTGTTCAGACAATAATTATCCTCCAAACCTTGTACAAAAACAAATCTTCTGTGTCTTATCTTTGCAGTTTCCCATGACCCCCAAAGTCACACAATCTGGCCACAGAGGATTATTCCCCTCGTAACTCAGTACCACCCAGGACTGGAACAACTGAATTACATCCTCTGCCAGGGTTCCTACAAACTGTCACTGTGCTCTGAAATCAGAAATGTCCTGCCTACTATCCTTCACACCCGTCCCACAGTGGTATTCCTCTGTCCACCAAACCTACACAATATACTCGTCCATCCCAGCACAATCCCTGCTCACAAACCCTTACTTCACGGCTCATATCACTGTAATAGAAGTAAATGCAAGACCTGTCCCATACATCTTTCCACCACCACCACCACTCCAGTCTGGTCACAAACATCTTATATCCCACCAAAGGCAGGGATATGTGGGAAACCAGTCATGTGATATACAAGCTGAGCTGCAACCAATTTGCTGATTTCAGCATGGGAATGACAAGAAACAAGCTGTTTTTCTGCAAGAATGACCAGTGATAAACTGTGGCCAGGAACTCTCCCTGCAGTATATCCAACGTTCCTGTAACCCTCCTTGCTTTAACCTTCATTAGTCAAATTTCTCACCCATTCAGACCCTTCCTTGTCTCCATTCCAGTGCTACATAGCCCTCATATCACCAACACAAGAAGTCTTCTGAACTCCTTTTGTAGAAATAACTTCCAGGATTTTGCTTTTTTGTGGGTGGCAAAGTCAGTGAAGATATTACTTATCTTTATGACATTATTTGCTAGGTATATACTATTAGACATATATTTTCACTGATAACTTATTCTTGAAGAGAAGTGATGTCTGTGTCTTGTAACTAGTGTGTTCAGAAAAATTAGTGTTTTGATCACTCCTTTTATATTCAAAGCTACGTTTTTACATTTATAATAGCTACCACAGCTAAGGCTAAGTATCTATGGCTGGATGACATGACTGGCATTGCAGTAATAGAGCTTACAAAACAACTTTGCTAATTAATGCAAGTATCTATTAAACCTGACTCTGTCAAAATCCTGACTGTAGTTGGAGATTAGCCATCACAAATGTACAGATACCGTTTTTCGATGTACTATTTTTCTTCCTCCTCATGAGATGGTGTACTGGAGACAATTGCATTGTTTTCCTTATTTTGTCTTCGCTGTCTTAGTAGTTTCTTGGCATAATTTAAGTGTTTACAATTATTTATGGAGCTGTGTTTTGAATACTGGGAGAGAGGGGGATTTATGAAGAATAGTCAGCAAGAATAAGGTTTCTATGCTTTACTTTATGACATATGAGAGCTGATTACCTCTGAAATTAAGAGGCTACGAGAAAATAGTGTAGTAGAAACAACTGAAACACATAGGAGAAATGTGCACACACATTTGGAGAGAATTTCTAATAAGTATCCGAAGATAATGTACGTACAGTATCACTGTCCCTTTGCTCTTAATATATTTCCCATTAAGACTTTCACTACAGTCTTTTCCCAGACCAATGTGTTTGTCTTCCTGCCTCACCTCTCTACAGGGAGTCCAGTAGGGAACTGCATTGCCCCATCTGCCACCCACTCTCATGGTCATTCATCCCACCTATTGTGGATGATCCATGCACAAGGTGAGAAATGTGCTCAGGTTGTCATGAACATCAGAACTTCATTGCAACACAGAAGGCACATTATAATGTTGGGCATGTTAAATGGCTTCCTAGTGCAAAAAAACATCACAATAGTCCTGTTATGCTGTAAGGTTGTCACTAATATGAACTAAGCTGAGCACTGCAAGCTGCACTGATGATGTCCTAGATTCCAATGTTGGTGTGCTCAGAGGAATAGTTGTGAATGTTAAAGCAAGGCAAGGTAAAGAATGCCCTGATCCAATGAAAGATGTTTGATAATATGAGAACATTTCTTGAAACTCTAGTTCAGCACTCTGTCTGTAACAACTGATAGGCACTGTTGTAGGTATCTAAAGAGTAGGTTGCACTAATGATGCCAATATTGTGGGCTGCATTCTTACTAATATAGACATGGCACTCAGAATTAGATAGACGATGTCAAGTCTGGGACTTGGGTTGGCTGGTGAGCCATTGTGCAGTGGTCTATGAAGGCTGTGAAGAGCACAGGAATACTGGAAAATTGTCCAGTGTCATGTGGTCCCTATACAGAAACTATGCAATGGCTGTCACGGGCAAGATGATCTGCTCTGAGTTTGTTTCAGGTTTATTAACATGCCAGCAACAGGCAGCACTCTGTTGAATGTCTCAAGACAGCATTGTGAAGTACCAGTCAAATGGTACACTTCCACCTCATTCCTATGATGTCTTCTACTCCATCCTGTTCCCATACTCATAAAATTTCTTCCTGCCTCACCTTTACGAAGAATGAACCTGAGAAACAACCCACATCATCTGCTACACAGTCTCCTGGCTATGTGTATCCATCTGTAAGTAAAGAAAGGAGGATTACATTGTATGTGTTTGATGTGCAATTTTACTGCATGAACAGCAAAAATGTGGTAGGTGATAACATTTTTGCTGTTACCTTATGTGGGGTATCCCTGAGAAAAGTTAATGATAATTTGAAATTCTTGGTGAAGTTTTCTGCAAGTCACCAAGTGCTCTCATAGTCAAATACTGGATGAATAGAATGTCAGCATACGCTTGCAGTGAGTGAGGCTGCATATACAGTCATACACACAGTTCCGAACCGTTAAACTTGCCACAGTGAGTTAACCCTGTAACATAAAATTGTATATTTTAATAAGCAGATTACTACAGGATTTTACATCATAAAATTTCGTCAATAATTATTTGAAATGTTAACAATAAAAGTTTATTTGCCCCTGGCAGTATTCAGATAGCCAGCTTGCAACTGGAATAAAGTTCCGGCTTTGTGGAACTCGGTTAGTAATTTTCACTGTCGTACATAATTGACTGGATTAGATGCTCAGTTATTCACTGATCACTAGGCACTCTAAAAGATACAAATAATTGATTCTGTTCTTTGTAATGTCATGTTGAAACAGCCTTCATTTATTAACTGTTTGTTTGACTTTTGCAGATTAAGTATTTTTTATATTAACACACAATTTCCTTTTTTGTCAATCAGGCCCTGTTGCCGACGAAGCCCCACGTCCTATAGCTCAGGTGAGTGAAAGTAGAGGAAGCACAACTGAGACTGTCAGAGAGAGAGTGAGTTTCACCAGCAGCAAAGAAGTTTAGCTTTTTGGCATGTAATGAAACCCTCCCCCCCCCCCCCCCCCCCCCCCCCCCCCCTCTGTTTCCTGGCCTCATACCAGGGTGCTCACAGTTTTCATTAGCCCATGGGTTTTAGCCCTTCTGTGGGCTGCCCTGCACACCCCATTTTAATTAATCAACTCCTTTCTACATATCCTATATATCTTCACTTCATACTTATTATTTTTTTCACTCCAATCTTTCCTGACACCACAACCTTCGCAACTCCATTTGCACTGGTAACTCGGGTCTATTATTACAATGTAATTACCTACTGAACAGTCACAAAAATTTTTCAAAGAATACTCGCATACTGGCTAATGACAGTAATGGGTGCAACAGATCTAGGGCATGGCACTTCACTGAGCAAGAATGAGATAGCATGGAATGAACCACTCAAATCAGCAGGTACATTGAAGCCTGATGAAGGAACTATCATTGTCACACTCTGCAGAAATTGTTCATGTATTTGCAGCAGATTTCATGCAAGAGAAAAAATTCTGAAAGTGAATAAAAGTTTAAACCCACTATTTGACCTGGAATATGACTTTCTGGCAGTAACCATCATTCATTGGTACTATAGACATTGAGAAATATGTAACATTAACCAAGAGATCGGTTACACCACAGTTGATATTCAGTAAACATGATAATTACCACCTACAGTTGTCTAAAATATTTAGTTATTGCAGTTACATGCCAATTACCTTTTTAAACTGATAATGGAGTCACTCTTCTTGCTATTATCATAGCCAGATGAACTTGAAAAAAATCTTATTAGAATACTATCTGAACCATTAAATAGATTTTTCGTGCACTTCATAGAGAGGTCTTCTTTTCTTTGGGTATCATATGTTTAACTTGTGTCGCTTAGTAATTCAATAAACCTAACATCATATTTGATAGCTCATATATCACAGGTTGTGCTGGGAGAAGTAAAAGACATTTAATAAACATACATTTGTCAAAAATTCAGAGCAGGCTGAGAGCTAGAGCAGAGAGCTATCACAGTCAACTAGGAATGAGCAGCCAAATTCCCCAAGTGGAGTTAGCTAATGACTATGCACCAAGGTAAATGTCGACAGTTTACACTGGTAACTAACAGGTTTTAAACTTAATGTATTTAGAATTGGTAATAAGGATGCAACATTTAAGCGAGTAATTAGTTATAATGAGCAGGAACCTCAGACTCTATAAATGTACCTTATCCTCCTGAGCTCAATAAATTCACCGAATTGAACAGACTACTGGTTCCTGCCCAAATTGCGGCACTCTGACATCGAGCATGTCAGATGAGCAACTTCGCTTCACTCGAGTGACTCGTAGGGGCAGCAGACTGCCAGTCAACTCAGACGCCGTGCGACAACAGAGGTGCCACCATAGCAAAAGGCAAACATGCCTCTGCTCTGGACACAGGGAACAAGAACACATCATTTCCTGCCAAAGCTACCCTGCCAACACACACCAATGGGAACAGAATTCTGCACAAATAAAGCTTCACACAAGAAGGGGCAGGAAGTAGAAAATGTGAACAAAACGCACAAGTGACTAGCAATGTAATTGACATTGTTTAAAATTTCTGTTATTCAGAATTGAAAATATCAGCACCTGCTGATAAGATAACTCAAGTGTACACATGTACCAAGATCACTTTGCCTCTGACATAGATCACGTTACAATTTATTCCCTTCATGAGACTTACAACAGGGAATACTCTTACACTTGCATGACATATTACCTGGAACACAAATTGTAATTAATAACACTGACTGATGATCATGCACTCAGTCACTCATAGGTGCATTAATGTAACAGATGCAATTTTAGATAACACAAATATAAAAGAACAACACTTTACTCCACTCAGTTGTGAAGGAGCCATACATTGCAGGATTCCAGCCAGGGTATTATTGCATCCTACACACTCAGGCGATCATTGAGGAGCCATAAAATTTAAGCTTGTAGAGTAAGCCAGTTACTTGCCAATCTGGTTGCTTGCAATGTCCGTATGTCTTCATGCAGCTCACCGCTATCTGGCCTTATGACTGATTCAACCTTCAGCAGCATCTTGGGACCTGCACCGGACAGTGGGAGTCTGCCAAAAGCAACAACTTGCCAGCCACATGTCCACACGCCAATTGTTCTTCAGGACCCACCAAACCAACACACATGTGCAAGTGTTGCTACGACTCAGACATGATTTAATCCTTCTGTCTTCCACAGTTTGTTCAAGAAAGTCGGTGTCAGTTTTCACAAAGCGTAATATGAATGGCCACCTTGAAAACATTTTGTGCTCTACCATTTGATACTCCTTCACATACATAATCCAACACAGTTCTGTCTCTTAAAGCACTGGATGATCAGTTCTTACGGAGATATTCCTCGCCTTCTGAATGTACAGAGAAACTTTTGCTCTCAGCAACTTGTCGATCTTGCCAGGTGACCGAAATTCTAGAGCGATAAGTTTTATATGTGTCAAATCCAACACACTGTTTAATTTTGCTGAAGGTAACTGACATCTTGTCTTGATCCCAGACAGAAGGTGAAATGAAGAGGTTTATACAGAAGTCAACTTAAACAGAGACGTGCTGCTTTGTTTCTGATATGATTCCACCTGTTCCTTGAATGTATACTCTACTGTGCCATCCGTGAAGTCAGAGGCACTACTATCTATCAACCATGTTGTCACTGTTGTAAGCAGCACTTGTTTGTCTCGGATGATTATAAGTGAGCAGTAATGCAATGTACTTGATGGATGTATACCATTTTTTGTGTTTCATGTCACTAGGACAATCCTTCCTTGTTCCATCTTGTGTGTTTTATTTCTGTGTGTAGCAATGTGTGGTGCCCTTTTTGACAAGCATGACGGCATACATAAGTGCAACTAGAAGCCCTACAATCACCCTTTGAACAATTGTTGAACAATTTGTTCGGCATCACTATAGGTTTGTGTTCACTACACGTGGCTTGCCTGAATTTGCTGCACTTCTGCAAAGCTTGAGTCAAGTGACGCATGACATACGCAACACTAGCAGCGACTAGATTCATCTCAAACACCCTAAGTGCTTGACATTGCAGGTGGTCCGCTGTTTGTTCCCATATGTGCTGTGTCATTGTAGTACTGTAGCCTTGATAATTTCAGATTTGCATTTATTTTTGAGAAAAGCACATCTCCATTCTAATGTCAGAAAGCTATTGAAACTCAGGCGGGTTTTAAATTTTGTTGTTACAGACTGGTCAACTTTTTTCTATAAAGAGCAGTGATGTAATTACATCTTGAAAGGATACATTTAGTTGTAATGCCATCAGCACATGAATATTGCTTGAAGTAGTGCATTAAGTTCACTTGCACCTTCCCCAGTTGCTGACAGAAATGGTAACAGCTTCTTCAGATGTGCTGATGCAATCAGTCTAGGGTTATTGTATGTGTTGCAAACTGTATCAAATGGTTATTTAGCAGTGTCCTGTAATTCATAATTATTTACCACAAGACTCAAAAATGTCACTAAAATGCCTGCACTACTTTACATTATCATTCCCTCTAGGCAGACAATAGCCACCCCCCCACCCCCTTCCCAAGGGGGTTACAGTTCCTTCGTGTTAGTTCATGCGTGGTGCACATGTGGCTCTGAGCTAATGCAGCCTATTCTTCCTTACTGTCCACATTTGTCACCCTGCCCTCCCTCCCTATCCTTGCTCACTCCCAGTTACCTTCTCCTACCCCTTTCTTGGTGCTCTGATTCATCTTGACATGGCTATCCACCTGGTTTCCTTTATTGTTTACAATTTGCTTTCCTCTGCCTGTTCATTCATGTTTCTTGGTTTTTACATCCCCAATTGAGTTTTACCTCCACTTCAAAATTTCCTGTTTCTGTTTAATGTGAGCCGTTTGGGGAACAACTCGCTCCCTGGCATCTGCGGTGTGGATTCCTCTTGCCTTCCCCCTGTTGCCCCCTTCAACCCAGCTAGGTCACCAGCACACATAGCCAGTCTGTGTGATGGGTCTGTTATGTACCCATCTGGCTGAGATCCCTGACAACACAGGAATCACTCTCCTGATTCCTGAATTGTTCACTCCCCATGTATGCCAAGGAGTGGTTGCTTGTCTTCTTGGAGCATCAGAACTCCCACCTATAGCCACCGTGCTAGATGGCCCTTGGTTTGGGTGGGTGGCACCCTTCGGGAGAGCCCATGGTCAGAATGGCTGGTATTTGGGGGATGCTTGATGCATGAAGCGTATGGAGCTGCAAAGATCTGGCCGATCTCAAATGGCTGCTTCTTTGAATGGTGAACAATCATTGAATGGTGCTTCATGTTACCCAGCAACCTCTGCTTCCCTGGCTACACCGTGGGAGGATGGCCAGGCTAGCCATCTTTGTATGATACACTTCCCCCATTACCTCATCTGTACGAGGACAGACAGGGACACATTCATTGCCACAATGCCATTGTTTTTGTGGAAAATATTGAGGAAAACTTTCTTGATCAGAGCATCTTCTGCCACCCAATCGGCAGCTCTTTGCACCTGTGATCATATTGGCAATGTCCCAGTTTCTTTTATCCCTCACTAATCTCTGAATATGGTGTAGAGAGTGATTTTTCATTGGGATCTCACCCTGCAAAAGGATTAGGAACTCTGGGCTAATCGGGAGAGGTGTGAATTTGGTTTGGCATGTGGAGAAGGGCCACAAAGACAACCGCATCCATACTGGTGCCTTCATTCTAGCTTTTTTGGGGGATACCCTCCCAGAGAAAGTCAAGGTTATGTGCCGAAGTTGTGATGTGAAGCCATACACCCCACCACCTATGCGGTACTTCTGGTGGCTGCAATTTGGGCATATGTTTTCCTGGTGAATGGTAGACCCTCTGTACACTCACTGTGGACAACCATTCCATGAGGGAAGCCCCTGTGTTCTGACACCTGTGTGTGACAAATGTACTGAAAGCCACTCCCCTCACTCGCCAAATTTGCCCGGCGTATAAGAGAGGAAGGAGATCCAAGAATACAAGTCATCGAATCGCCTGTCTTATACTGAGGGTTACCAAAAGTATGAGATACTCCATCCAGTGTCACTATCTTCAACTTATCTCTCTTTTACTTCATTTCCTCCTCCTACCTCTCCCTTGCCCAGCCCCATCCACCTATCCCCTCTCCCTCCCCCTACCCATGCAGTTGCCACAACCTCCTGTCTGGGTCTGCTCCCTCTCTCCAGCTGAAGAAGTGCGCCCCTTCTCTGGCACCTGCCAGTGATTGGGCTCCCTTACAAGGCCCCTTTGCCCAGCTCAGTTCAGGCTGGAAGACTCCTACCATCACTCACAGTGCGTTTGTTCATCCAAAGGTCACCCGCTCTCTTTCAGTCACCTGTACTCCCTCTGTGCTCTACCCTCCTCCAGCTCTGAAATAGGAATAGGAGGAGGAGAAAACGGACAGGAAGAAACATAAATCCTAAGACAAGGTGCCCCCCCCCCCCCCCAACCGCTGTCCCCAGTAATGCTACCTCCTGCCTTGCAACCTGTGCCTGAGATCTTATCTTATTTACGGATGTCACCTCACCCTTGTAGGTGAAGGCCACTGACCAAGTGACATGGTATCCTCATTTTTTTTTTGTGTAATCTGGATCTGGCCACACAGTCATCCACTGAAATTGCCAAAGTTACTATCCTCACCTACCAGAAATGCAACCTTCTGTCGGAACTGTACTGGCCCCAGGGAAGCATCTGGTGGGATCTGCACTTTGGTTCACTCCAATGTCGTAGTCACCGGATCCCACTAAGTGCCTACCTGGAAGCTATAGTGTTTAGAGTGCATATGTCTCTGGCAATCACCATTTGCAGTGTCGACCTCCCTCCAGGTACAATAATTCCTTACTTTGCACTGTGTACCTTAATCCAGCAATTCACACCCCGTTTCTCATCCTTGGGACTTCAATAGCCACCACCCAGTGTGGGAGAGTGACACTTCAATGGGTAGGGGTCTCCTAATTGACCAGCTTATTACGGACCTGAATTTGTGTCTCCTCAATGAGGGATCCCCTACCCAATTCAATGCTCTTAATGGCACCTTTACCACTATCAATCTCACGATCACCTCTCCTGCTCTCATTGCTTCCCTACATTTGTCAGCCCATGATGATGTTTGTGACAGTGACCACTTTCCAGTGGTTCTATTGTTCCCCCGCCGCCGCCAGGCAGACAGGCCCCCAAGTTACGAATTCCGCAGGGCCAATTGCCCTTTGTATACATCTGCTGTGCACCTCTACACCTCCCTGTCGAATTGCATTGATGTGGTCTGCAAGGCATCTCTGCCACTGTTCTTCACACTGCTGCCGCCCCCCAATCAACATGTCCCCTCATCGTTGATGGGTACTTTGGTGGGCCAAGGATGTCACAGTCACTGTTTATAACTGCTGACGTTCACTGCAGCATTTTAAGCAATACATTTCAAAGACGAACCTCTTCGCTTTTAAGTGTGTTCATGCGAAGGCTCATTACCTTATTAAGTAGTGTAAAAAGGAATGCTGGGAGAAATATGTGCCCCTCCGGGGACATACGCCTCTTCATTGCAGGTTCAGTCCAAGCTCCGTACTGTTCTTGGCTGCCAGCGACAGTCAGTATTCCATTGCCTTAACCTTAACGGTGATTTGTGCACTGATCCATCGGTCCTCGCAGAACACCTTGCTACACGACACTTTGGGACGGTATTGGCATCATCTTCCTGTCCTCCTACATTTCTCCAGCAGAAATGCAGTGTTCACTATGCCCCCCCCCCCCCAAACCAATCTGTTCATAACACACAACACTAAGTGAGTGCTATAGTCAAGCAGGCTCTTACCTCTTCATGGGACATGGCAGCTGGCCCATATTCTGTCCGCAACCAGATGGTCTATTATCTTCAACTGCATTAGGTTCACAGCTGCTTTTCTGTCACAATGATGAAACAGTATAGTTCTCCCTGTCCTTAAGGCCAGAAAGAACCCAATGGCCTCGACAGCTACCACCCAATTAACCAGACAAATGTACTACGTAAACTTCTCGAGAGGATAGTTAGCTACACATTATGTTGTGTACTAGAATCTCCGGGCCTTTTGTCCCTATATCTCTGTGGCTTCCAAGTAAAATGATCTCCAACTGATCATTTACTTGGGTTGGAAAAAGTTACGCAACAGGCTTTTACTCACCACCAGTGCCTAGTTGTGGTCTTCTTTTTACCTACATGTGGCACACAACATGGCTTGGTGCCATCACATTTTAGTTACCAACCATGACTGAGGCTTCCATGTGCCCCTTCAGATTTTTATCCATGAGTTTTCCTCTGAGCGGCTCTTCTGGTTCCAAGTTGGAACTTCCCTCAGCACCCCTGGAATTCTGCAGAATGGTATCCCACATGGTTCTGTGGTAAGTGTCACACTCTTCCTCCTAGCAGTCCACGGGCTTGTGACCCCTATTGGGCCTCTGGTTACTCTGGCATTGTACGTCGATGATTTTTGCATATGATGCAGCTCCCACTAAGTAGCATCTGGCGAGTGTCTGCTCTAAGATGCCATCCCATGGGCCTCTGCATGGGCCATCTCCTATTGGTTCCAGGATTCTCCCAAAAAAATGTGGGTAATGCATTTTTATCGCTGATTCACAGTACACCCCAACTCAGAATTTTATTTAGGTGAACAGCTTCTCGATGTTGTAGCACAGTCCTGTTTCTTGGGCCTTACTTTTGATAACCAGCTGACATGGCTGCCCTTCATTTGCCACCTAAATACTGTATGTATATGGAAGCTTAATGCTCTCCACCTCCTGGCCCTTGCATCTTGGGGTGCAGACTGTGTCACTTTTCTCCATCTTTACTGTGGCCTGGTCTTCTCCAGACTGTTGTGGTGGTCAGGTTTATGGCTCAGCAGCTCCTTCCACTTTGAAACTGCTTGACCCTCTTCACCATTGTGGGGTTCATCTGGCTATTGCTGGCTTTCTCAGTAGTCCCATTGATAGTCTCCTCACAGAAGTGGGGATTCCCCCTCTACACACATGACTGAGCAAACTACTACTTTCTTAATCAGTCATCATTCGCCAATTCCCTGACCATCCGATGTATCCTGTACTCTTCGCCATTGAGGACTGTCTCCCTCCTGACACCCGTTCTTGTGTGGGATTGCCGGTTGGCATGCGTATCACTTCCTTATGTCGGGATCCCCGTCTCCACTCGCTGTAATGTACTTCACATCTTTCCTCCCATACCCCTCCCACCCATGGATGGTAACTAGACCATGAATTATGACTGATCTATTCCAGGGTCCAAAGATTCGTGTCAACTCTTTAATTCTCCACCGTCTTGTATGTGCCATCCTTGGAGTGTTCTAGGGTCCCACAATTTTTCACACTGATAGTTCTAAGGCAGTAGATAAGGTGGGATACACTTTCATGTCTCCTACTGCCTTAGAACACCATTTTTTGTCAGGATCAATTAGTGTATTCACAGCAGAGTTTCTGGAAATTCACAGAGCCCTCCTTTTTTATCTCAGGCCTCCCTCCACAGTGTTTTAATCTGTTCAGATCCAACGAGCAGCCTGCTGGCCATCGACCTCATCCTTCGGTCTCTGCTATACGTGCCCTTCTCTTGGCCCACGAGTGTGCCACCTGTTCAGATGTCTTTCTCTGGGTTCCAAGTCATTTGAGCAACCCAGGGAATGGACTGGCTGACCGTTTGGCTAGAGAAGCAGATACTTACTGCCATTTCCTTCCATTATTCCAACTGTGGATATGCAGATGTTTCGGTGTTTGCGCTTTGGGCACATGTCGTCACGGTGTGAGGCTGAGCCCCTTTGTGGCGATTGTGGACGTCCTCTTCGTGAGGAACATACATGCACTCCACCACCTCGGTGCATCAATTGTCCTGGCATCCACTCACCTAGATCTATAGACTGCCCCGCGTATCAGATGGAGAAGAAGATTCAAGAATTAAAAACTTTGGATCATCTCTCTTTTTCTGAGGCCAGGAAGAAGTATAACCACCTCCATCCCGTGACGTTGGCAATATCGTTGGCCTCAGTCGTGTTGCCTCCTTGCACAGTATCCTCACCCCTATCCTGTCCCCCCCCCACCTCCTCACCCCATCTGGGGTTTATGCCTCCGCCTCCCAAATCCCTCCCTTCCAAATCCTCCTCCCTCGTGGCCCCTGCCCCCTCTGCCCCAGGGGCCACCCTTCCTCCTCCTCCTCCTCCCCCTCCACCACCTGAGAAGCGATCCTCTTCTCAGGCGTCCATCGGGCAAATGTTCCAGACCCCGGCTTCCAAGGTCCGTCATTCCAAAATGGAGCCCGCGCGTGAGGACCTTCTTCGGGTCCAGCATACCATCCCCGTGCCTCATCAGACTTCCAAGAAGGCCTCCAAGAAGAAGTCTTTATCCCCCTCTCCACCCCGGCGCGTTGACTGACCGTATTGCTTTTACCCACTATACCTCGGAGTGGTATGACCTCACCCCTGTGGACGGTATTCCAGCTCATGGTGGGGTCATGTTGCTCGTTCGGGACGATGTCTATTACCATCCCATCCCATTGACCACCCCACTCCAAGCAATAGCTGTCCGTATTACTCTTTCTGCCTTTACTTTTTCTGTTTGTACCGTCTACACTTCATCGTCATCCGCAGTTAGTCGGGCTGACATGATGCACCTGATTGTTCAGCTTCCTCCGCAGTTTTTATTGTTTGGCGACTTCAATGCCCATCGTCCCCTTTGGGGCTCTCCTGCATCCTGTCAGAGAAGCTCCCTCTTGGCGGATGTCTTCAACCATCTCAATCTTGTCTGCCTCAATACTGGCGCCCCGACTTTCCTCTCGGACTCTACTCATACCTACTCCCACTTGGACCTCTAGATCTGTTCTACCACTCTTGCCCGTCGATTCGAGTGGTATGTCCTTTCTGACACCTATTTGAGCGACCACTTCCCCTGTGTCGTTCGTCTCCTGCACCACACCCCATCCCCACGTCCTTCGAGCAGGAACATACCGAAAGCTGACTAGGGACTTTACTCCTCCCTGGCGACCTTTCCGGACCACGATTTTCTCAGTTGTGACAGTCAGGTTGAATACCTCACGGCTGTTATCATCAATGCTGCCGAACGTTCCATTCCTCGTACTACCTCTTCTTCACGTCACGTGCTGGACGACGTGTTTTACGCACCTTTCGCCGCCATCCTACGTTGGCGAATTGTATTGGATATTGGATACTAACGACTCCGAGCGCAATGCCGTAGAGTCATCAAAGACAGCAAAAAAGCTTGTTGGGCCTCTTTCATCAGCTCCTTTAACAGTTTTACTCCCTCTTCTATCGTCTGGGGTGGCCTGCGCCGGCTGTCGGGCATTAAGGCCCACTCCTCGGTACCTGGCCTGACCTCAGGTAATGAGGTCCTTGTTGATCCTGTGGCTGTCTCCAACGCCTTCGGCCGCTTTTTCGCGGAGGTTTCAAGCTCCGCCCATTACCACCCTGCCTTCCTTCCCAGGAAAGAGGCAGAAGAGGCTCGGCGACCTTCCTTTCACTTGCTGAATCTGGAAACTTGTAGTGCCGCCTTTACTATGCGGGAACTCGAACGTGCACTTGCACTGTCCCATTGCTCAGCTCCGGGGCCAGATGCCATTCACGTTCAGATGCTGGCACACCTTTCTCCGCCAGGCAAAAGCTTCCTTCTTCGTACCTACAATCACGTCTGGACCGAAGGTCAAGTCCCCATGCGTTGGCGTGACACCATCGTTGTTCCTATACCCAAACCTGGGAAGGATAGACACCTTCCTTCTAGTTACCGCCCCATTTCTCTTACAAGCTGTGTCTGTAACGTGATGGAGCGCATGGTTAACGCTCGGTTAGTTTGGATTCTTGAATCTCGACTGCTACTTACCAATGTTCAATGCGGCTTTCGTCACCGCCGCTCCGCTGTTGACCTTGTTGACATTCGTCATGAACAACTTGTTGCGAAAGCGCCAAACGGTAGCTGTGTTCTTCGATTTGGAGAAGGCTTATGATACCTGTTGGAGAGGAGGTATCCTCTGCACTATGCACAGGTGGGGTCTACGCGGTCGCCTGCCCCTTTTTATTGATTCCTTTTTAACAGATCGAAAGTTAAGTGTACGTGTGGGTTCCGTATTGTCCGACGTCTTCCTCCAGGAGAACGGAGTGCCTCAGGGCTCCATCTTGAGTGTAGCCCTTTTTGCCATTGCGATCAATCCAATTATGTATTGCATTGCACCTAATGCCTCAGGCTCTCTCTTTGTCGATGACTTCGCTATCTACTGCAGTGCCCAGAGAACATGCCTCCTGGAGCGCTGCCTTCAGCGTTGTCTAGACAGCCTATACTCATGGAGTGTGGCAAATGGCTTCCGTTTCCCTGAAGAGAAGACGGTTTGTATCAACTTTTGGCGATATAAAGCGTTCCTTCTGCCGTCCTTACATCTCGGTCCCGTTGTTCTCCCTTTCGTGGAAACAACTAAGTTTCTAGGGCTCACATTGGACAGGAAACTTCGTTGGTCTCCACACGTCTCTTATTTGGCTGCCCATTGTACACGTTCCTTAATGTCCTCCGAGTGCTTAGTGATTCATCTTGGGGAGCGGATCGCACTGTCCTGCTTCACCTGTATTGGCCCATAGTCCGATCAAAGCTGGATTATGGGAGCCTCGTCTACTTGTCTGCTCGGCCATCCCTCTTACGCCGTCTCAACTCCATCCACCATCGGGGGTTACGTCTTGCGACCGGAGCCTTCTACACTAGTCCCGTCGAGAGTCTTTATGCTGAAGCTGCCGAATTACCATTGACCTACCGGTGCGACGTACTGCTTTGTCAGTATCCCTGCCAGCTGTTGTCAATGCCCGACCAGCCCTCTTATCAGTCCTCCTTTGCCGATTCTCTCGACCGTCAGTATGGGTTGTATCTGACTGCCATGCTGCCCCCTGGAGACCGCTTCAATCACCTGCTTCGACAATTCGGTTTTGCCCTCCTTACCACCTTCAGAGAGGGTGAGAGCCCGACACCACCTTGGCTCCAGGCTCTGGTTCATATTTATCTCGACCTCAGCTCAGTCCTGAAGGAGGGTACTCCGGCTGATGTGTATTGCTCACAGTTTGTCGAACTTCGTGCACGACTTGCTGGTCACACCTTTATTTACACCGATGGCTCCAAAACTGACGATGGTGTCAGCTGTGCCTTTGTCGTTGGGGCCGCCACCTTTAAATACTGGCTCCTCGACCAATGTTCCAGCTTTACGGCCGAGCTTTTTGCTCTCCATCAGGCCGTTCAGTATGCCCGCCGTCACCACCATTCATCGTATACACTCTGCTCTGATTTCCTCAGTGCTCTTAAGAGCCTTGGAGCTCCCTATCCGGTCCATCCTTTGGTGCAACGGATCCAGCAGTCCCTCCATTCTTTCGCTGATGAGGGTCTCCTGTCAGTTTTCTGTGGGTTCCCGGGCATTTAGGAGTGCCTGGGAATGAGGCTGCAGTCCTCCTGCCTCGGCCAGCCTCCCATTGCGTCCCGTTATCTGACGTTCATGGGGTTGTTTGTAAGAGGCTTGTGGTGGGATGCTTGGTCATTCCTCCAGGGAAACAAGCTCCGGGCAGTAAAACCGCTCCCAACTGCTTGGACATCCTCCTCCCGACCATCTCGGCGAGAAGAGCTCCTTCTGACTAGGTTGTGGATTGGGCATTGCCGGCTTAGCCACCGCTACCTGATCTCTGGTGACCCAGCCCCGCAGTGCCCTTGTGGTCAAGCATTAACAGTGCGCCATGTTTTATTGTCGTGTCCCCGATTTTGTCAATCTCGTGTTGTCCTGTCCCTGCCATCTACTTTACCGGATATTTTAGCTGACGATGCTCGAGCAGCTGCTCGTGTTCTGCTTTTAATAACTTTGACTGGCTTGTCCAAAGACATCTAACTTTTATACGTCTTTTATCTTCATCTTTGTCAGGACTTTCTGGTGTCCCCCCCCCCCCCTCCCCTTGAGCTTTACTAGATTCCATGTGCTCTAACAACTGTGACTGGGCGCTAATGACCTAAGTAGTTGAGCACCCTTAAACCCCACCAAAAAAAAAAAAAAAACCGTGGATTACGTTTAGTATCTACAGCTTTTTACACCAGCCCTGTGGAAAGCCTTTATGCTGAGACTGCTGAACCTCCGCTGTCCAATTGGCGAGCAGTCCTTCTGAGTCTTTATGCTAGCCATTTGTCTTCCATGCCTGCTAATCCAGTCCATGACATTTTCTTCAACGCCTCCTTTGATGTATGGTATGCAGGCCACCCTTCCTCCATACTACCACCGGGAGTCCGCTTCCGTCAACTGCTCCATTCTCTTTCCTTCCGCTTTCCTAAAACTTTCTTGAGAACTGGGGGTACAGCACCACCTTGGCTCCATCCCCAGACCTGCTTGCTCCGTGATCTTTGTCAGTTTCTGAAGGATGGTACCCCTTCACTTGTTTATTGTCGGGCATTTTCTGCTCAATGTGCACAAATGAAGGATGCCACATTTATTTACACTGATGGATCAAATACATCATTTTGTGTAGGGAGTGCCTATATTGTTGGCGACACCCCAAATCGATTTCGGCTTCCCGATCAGTGTTCCGTTTATACTGCGGAGCTTTACACTGTTCTCCAGGCTGTCCAATAAATCCGTCACCATCAGCGGATACAGTATGTTATGTGTACAGATTCTCTCAGCTCTCTCCTCAGTCTCCAAGCTCTCTACCCTGTCCACCCACTGGTCCACCGGATTCAGGACTGCCTCCACTTGCTCCCTTTGGGGGCGTCTCGGTGGTGTTCCTCTGGATCCCAGGACACGTTGGTATCTGTGGAAATGAGGCGGCCGATATAGCAGCCAAGGCTGCAGTCTCTCTTCTTCGGCCAGCTATTCACACGATTCCCTTCACCGATCTATGGAGTGTTTTATGTCATCGTGTTCTTCTTTTATGGCATGCACATTGGTCAACACTTCCCCATAATTGCGGGCCATGAAAGCTCTTCCCTGTGCTTAAACCTCTTCCTCCCGAATGCGTCGTCGGGAGGAGGTAATATTAACTAGACTCCGGATAGGGCACTGTGTTTTTAGCCATCAACATCTTTTAAGCGGTGATCCTCCCCCACTCTGTCCCCACTGCTCTCAGCTGTGGACAGTAAGACACCTTTTACTCAAGTGCCCCTATTTTACTCTGTTACGCGCCCGTCTACAGCTGTCACCTGAAATATCGTCAATTTTAGCAGATAACGCGCTCAGCTGATCGCGTTCTTGAGTTTATTAGTGCCAGTGAGATGACGTTGGTCATTTGAAGCCCTTTTTGGGGACAACCAAACCCTTTCTCTAGTGGTTTTTCATGCTGTACTCCTGCTTTTAGTTTCTCCAATTTTTTGAGTTTCGCTCCCTTAGCTGCTGGTTCCATTTTCGTATTTTACTTTTACCTAAGTCACAGATTGGGCGCTAATGACCATAGCAGTTTTGCGCCCTAAAACAAAACAAAAAAAAACGCAAAACCAACTAAGGAAAATACAGGCGGCGGAAATGAGATCTTAAAGGAGTATTAAAGATAGTCTGAGGGTGGATACAATCCGAAATGAAGATATTAGGAAAGACTAAATATAGGATCAATATGTAATAAAACATTTAAAAAGATACAAAACCAGACTTTACACAGGTAATGTAGGAGTACACGCTGAGTGGCAGAAGAGTTGGAGGACAGCCCAGGAGATTGTGGAGACAACTGTAAAACCAGAGCGGGTAAGAATCCCTGACTCATAAAATGAAAATGAAGAAGAAGAAGAAGAAGAAGAAGAAGAAGAAGAAGAAGAAGAAAGGAAGAAACTGCAGCAAACTACCCATAAGAGAATAATGAGCAAAATGGATCATACAGACTCGAGGCCGGAAATCCTGTACAGTACATTACAGCACTCAACATGCTGAGACAAGACAACCGTTAGAGAACTTGTCCAATGTGGCTCCCACAGGCCTCTAAGCAAGTGTGGACATGATTCAGCTGCATCAGACACAAATTTTCAAATGTCCATTTACTAGTTCTCTTAACTGTTCCACACCCTCTTCTTTTGTGTGGGCCAACCTCAGATGGCTCTCTGAGACCAAGAATCAATTTCAAATTTCTGTCCTGGTAGCAGCAGATATAGGCATAATAAACCCTATCACTATCTCTATGATCTGTAATTTTATAATGGTCTGTTATTCACTTCTCCTTCCATGATCCTTCAGACTACTCCACCAGGTCATATTTGAGGGATGTTCTTTCCAGCAAACTATTCTGTACTTCTATTCCAGTCACTGGGATTATCCTTGCACCAGCCTTCATGGATCTAGCAGCTGTAGTCTACATTCCCACCATGTTGACTTGTGTTTTGTGGGCTCCTTAGTCCTGCACTGTGGCAGTGGCTGTAGGTGGCAGCTGGCAGCTCTAGTGAATTCAGACAGTTATGCTCAATTGAAATAGAAATATTTTGTGATTCTTCATTTGTATTGTTATGCAGTTTTCGTCAATTGCACTTTAATAAAATTTCACATGTATCTACTTGTCACTGCACCTGATTCGTAATCTGTCATTATATAATTTACCAACTTACTAACACTGAGATGAGCATGTGCAGTGAGATAACATACCACTGACACATTTGAAGGTGTTTCATTTATGCTTAAATTCAGTTCATGTAAAGTTATTCAGCTTTTTAATTTTTTTTTGCAGGAACATGAAGAGGTACACCCAGAGGAGGTACTGGCAGGTGAGATTTTTGCTTTATTCAGTAGCTTAATTACATGCTAAAGTTATCGCTTTAATATTTTCTTATGTGGTATTTTTTTCCATATTTTTCTTGCTAAAGTATTTCAGTGAAACAGTTGTTCAAAATTTTATACTTGAATTTGACACTGGATGTTAATTACATGGTACATAATTCATACTGAAAATTGGCAGTGCCTTTGTAACTACAAAAGATTGGTCACAAATGTGCAGTTGTGTTTAACATGTATGCGGTGGTAGATTGTGAGGGAAATGTGATGAAAGAGAAAGGAGACAAATTTCTAAGTACCAAATTGACATTTTAAAATAAGTCGTTGTAAAGGTGAGCTAACATTACAAATTGGCACACTACAATAATTAGCAATGTTAAGATCACAGTCCCCTTATTCCGTAGTCGTGGCTCATATTAAAATTGTCACCTTGAGATAAATATATTTATGTATAAAACAATCACTCAGCATAGTTGAGCTTCTTAAAGAGAAAAATTGCCAATATTATTGGGGACTGGATCAAGTTAACCACATTCATGTCCAGTGATTTGAAACCTCATCATCATGTCTCGAAATGAAGAATATTGTCCCTGTAATCCTCCTTCTCTCCTGAATCAGTATTTTGCAACCTCACTGTCGTGACGTGTGAAATAGCCTGGGTGCCCCAGTTATCCCTCACCTGCCAAGAGGGTTATTGACTACGCATTGACAATATGCTACTGAGTACAAAATGCCTGACTTGGTTGTAGCTTCACAAACTGTGTACTGCATACTCGATACCCATCTCCAATTCTGTCACCCCGTCCACTCCCATATCAACTTCCCTAATTTAAACGTATGGGAGTTCCCCTTAACTCATCCTTAAGTTCCACAATCCTCCCTCCCTCATTACTCATTACCCGTGTGCTGCCTTCCTCAAGCATAGCTCCGTCCATATCCCCGTATCTGTCCCTGTGCCTTCTATATTACATCCTGTGCCACCCCACCCCATCCCCTCACTGACATTCTCACTCAATGTGTCCACCACAACTCCGCACAGAGTTGTCCTGCAGGTTTAAGAAAATCTATCTGATTGAGAAAGGGACGGAGTGTGGCAAATGTTATTCAAGGCTTAGCCTTTCACTGCTTATTTCCATAGTAACTCTTTCATGACAAACAGAACATCTTAGGCTGGTGCATAAGACTGTAATGTTTTCTGCAAGTTCAAAAAACACACACTATACATAATGGAGACTTAAGTCATCATAAATAATATAATCTGCTCCACTAATCACTGCAGTCTGCCAATGTTGGGGTAACTTTCTGAATCCACAACAGTAGAAATCACGTGGTTTTGTAGCATTGCTGCCTTGTTTAGACAAAAGCATTCCATTCTATTCCTTCCCTTAAATTAGCACAAAGACACATTTTCTAGTCATCAGTAATGGTGCTGGATAGGAATGATCAGTGGTGTTCACACACTAATCGATGACAAGCAAGTGGATGATGCACATGAGGCCAACCAGTAATTTTTCTGATTTGGCTTGTGGTTCTCATATTCTTCATTGTTGAACCTTCTCCATTGCATTCAAATGCTCCACAATGAGGGAATGAGCATGAGGGACACAATTGTGGGGGTGGGGGATGTTTTAAAACCAATTTCCATCAATTGACTTAAGAGTGTGCTTTTATTTTGCACAATAATGCCATTGGCTTCATAGCCATTCTTGAATGCCTGTTGAAATGTTAATATGTATGTCATGCTGTGTTGTTCTGTTATTGAAAAAAAAAACATGTTTCTAACTTTATAGACCCATTTATAGTTTTCAACTGTGCACAATATCAGCCACATCACATATCTTTCACACATACTCATATCCTGCAATAGAACACACCTTACAAGACCAAAAGTATATTTTTTCAGTAACTCACAGACTGGTCAAACAATCTTAATTTTTCAACATGATCTTCAGAATGGGTATAAAGTTGAAATCATGACTGTGTAAACAAATGAACAAGTAATATTCAAATCATGGAAATTTCTTTAAAAAGAAAGGTAAATGAGATACTGGTAGTGAGTGAGACAGTGTCAGTAAAAGAGGAGGAGAGATTTGTGAAGATAGAATCAGTGGGAGGAAAAGAGATAGGAGCCTGTGTAGACAAAAAGGAAGACTTAGGGACACCATAAATCAGCTTCTTGGTATACATGAACACATAAGTGTGGGAGAGAGAAAATTTTGGTCTGAGGTCTTACACTCTAGTGTATAAGGAAAAACAACTAACTTGGATGCCCCAGAATTATTTTTGAGCTGTTAAGGAGTTGTGAAGTCAGTGAACTTATCAAAGAAAGACAAAAACAGACAGTGTAATTGAGAGAGGTGACATTGTCAGTGGGATATACTGTAAATCAGTGGGAGAAAAATGAGACAGTGGGGGAGAGCCATATACATAGACAGTGACAGTGAGGGGGAGGTGGTGAGCATGAAGGCTTCACTAGAGGGAGAGACCGGATGAATGAATTTAGGTAATTGCGTGTTAAAACAGTGGGAATATGTTCACATTGCAAAAACGTTTGGTGAGGAAGGCAAAATGTAGACTGGGGCAGCTGGTTCCTCACTCTACTGTCAGTATTTTAAAGAGGAAAATATTCATCTTTCATGTGCTCCAATAGGGGCATTTTACCAGTTGTTTGCCCTATGGTACTATGTGTTGCATGAGATACTGCTGGTGGAACTAGAGTTTGTTTTTTTGTTGTTGGTGATGTAGTAGGTTGAATCAGAGAATGTGGTAGTTTAAAAAAGCGTATTGTTGAGACACTATTGAGTGCACTACCTTCGGTTGCATGTTGCATGGAAAGTTAACCTGTATTGTGGAACATGTGGACACTGAAGTGCATAATCTTCTCATTGAGTAGAGGACAGGGATGTAATAAACATTACTTATCAATAATACAGTGTCTGCTAATGTTTCATTTTCTGTACAAAAGGTAATGTTCATCACTCTGATTTTAGATGCTTTTGCTTCATCTGTATTTCTTCCCACAGGAACAAAGCATCAGGTAAATTAGTATCTTGTGTAAAATTTTCTTATTTCATTTCAGGCATAAAAATACATAAGTGTTTTTCTATGAGAGTGTGGAAAGAGAAAAATTCAGGATGGAATGTAACAGTATTATGGGAAGGGAGGTTGCTACTCATCATATAGCAGAGATGCTGAGTTGCAGATAGGCACAACAAAAAGACTGCCATTAAGACCTTCATCAACAATATTCTCTCTGTTGCGTCTATCTGCGACTCAGCATCTCCGCTACGTGGTGAGTAGCAACATTCCTTTTCATAGTATGGAAAGACAGGCTTCCTAATAACAGAACTGACACTGAAAACTAAATTTGCTACCTCCAATAGGTATTTTTTCTTTTTTTCAAAGCACATTTTCTGAATCCATGCTACTGGTACCAACACACATTTTCAGTCAGAATTAGATTTTGCTATTATCTACAGATTTGAATAACATTTAAAAATGTATTTGCAATTTCCACTGTAATTAATTATGATAATTTCACAGAAAGAAAACAGTAGCATGCCCATGTGATGAGCCCTTGCTAAGTTCACACTCTTGTCAAACAGTGTAAGTTAATTGGATAGATAAAAACATCTAATCACCCATCACATTCTTTCGTGTGTGTGTGTGTGTGTGTGTGTGTGTGTGTGTGTGTGTGTGTGTGTGTGTGTGTGTGTGTGTTTTCTGCTGCTGCTTGGCAAGTAGATTTTTTAATCTATCAAATAATTAAATTGTAAAGAAGAAATAGCTCATTTAAAATTAAACACGAAATAGAATTAGACGCAACTGAGGTGAATGACTCATAAAACTGAAGAAGTGAATTGAAACAAAGAATATTATGAAACAGAGTCGCTACTCACTATATAGTAGAGTTGAAATGAAGGATGTCAAGTTGGGCAGCATGCTTAGCAGCAGGGTATCAACTTGTTTCTTGCCACAGTTTGTATGTGGCCATTTATGTGGACAGACAGTTTGTTTGTTGTCATGCCCACATATAATGCAGCACAATGGCTGCATCTTAGCTTATATAGCACATGACTGGTTTCACAGGTAGCGCTGCCTTCAATGGGGTAAGTGACCTTTGTGACCAGGCTGGCGTAGGTGGTGGTGGTGGTGGTGGTGGTGGTGGTGGTGGTGGTGGTGGGATGTATGGGACAGGTCTTGCATCTAGGTCTATTACAGGGATATGAGTGATTAAGTATGGGTTAAAAGTTCTTCCTAAACACCCAGAATCCTAAAACCCCTCCCCTCATTCAGATTCATTGAAGACATCTTTGTGATCTGGAGCGAGAGTGAGGACACCCTATACGCATTCCTCCAGAACCTCAACAGCTTCTCTTCCTTTGCTTCACCAGGACCTTCTCAAGCCAACAAGCCACGTTCGTAGGTGTTGATGTACACTTCAAAAGACGGCTACATCACTGTTTGTGCCTATATCAAACTAACTAACTACAAGTAATACCTTCATTTTGACTACTACCACCCAGTCCATACCAAGAAGTCCCTCCCATACAGCCTATCCACCCATGGTTGCCACATCTGCAGTGATGAGGGGCCCCCCTCGAAATATACCGGGGGACTCAATGAAGTGTTCAGACAATAATTATCCTCCAAACCTTGTACAAAAACAAATCTTCTGTGTCTTATCTTTGCAGTTTCCCATGACCCCCAAAGTCACACAATCTGGCCACAGAGGATTATTCCCCTCGTAACTCAGTACCACCCAGGACTGGAACAACTGAATTACATCCTCTGCCAGGGTTCCTACAAACTGTCACTGTGCTCTGAAATCAGAAATGTCCTGCCTACTATCCTTCACACCCGTCCCACAGTGGTATTCCTCTGTCCACCAAACCTACACAATATACTCGTCCATCCCAGCACAATCCCTGCTCACAAACCCTTACTTCACGGCTCATATCACTGTAATAGAAGTAAATGCAAGACCTGTCCCATACATCTTTCCACCACCACCACCACTCCAGTCTGGTCACAAACATCTTATATCCCACCAAAGGCAGGGATATGTGGGAAACCAGTCATGTGATATACAAGCTGAGCTGCAACCAATTTGCTGATTTCAGCATGGGAATGACAAGAAACAAGCTGTTTTTCTGCAAGAATGACCAGTGATAAACTGTGGCCAGGAACTCTCCCTGCAGTATATCCAACGTTCCTGTAACCCTCCTTGCTTTAACCTTCATTAGTCAAATTTCTCACCCATTCAGACCCTTCCTTGTCTCCATTCCAGTGCTACATAGCCCTCATATCACCAACACAAGAAGTCTTCTGAACTCCTTTTGTAGAAATAACTTCCAGGATTTTGCTTTTTTGTGGGTGGCAAAGTCAGTGAAGATATTACTTATCTTTATGACATTATTTGCTAGGTATATACTATTAGACATATATTTTCACTGATAACTTATTCTTGAAGAGAAGTGATGTCTGTGTCTTGTAACTAGTGTGTTCAGAAAAATTAGTGTTTTGATCACTCCTTTTATATTCAAAGCTACGTTTTTACATTTATAATAGCTACCACAGCTAAGGCTAAGTATCTATGGCTGGATGACATGACTGGCATTGCAGTAATAGAGCTTACAAAACAACTTTGCTAATTAATGCAAGTATCTATTAAACCTGACTCTGTCAAAATCCTGACTGTAGTTGGAGATTAGCCATCACAAATGTACAGATACCGTTTTTCGATGTACTATTTTTCTTCCTCCTCATGAGATGGTGTACTGGAGACAATTGCATTGTTTTCCTTATTTTGTCTTCGCTGTCTTAGTAGTTTCTTGGCATAATTTAAGTGTTTACAATTATTTATGGAGCTGTGTTTTGAATACTGGGAGAGAGGGGGATTTATGAAGAATAGTCAGCAAGAATAAGGTTTCTATGCTTTACTTTATGACATATGAGAGATGATTACCTCTGAAATTAAGAGGCTACGAGAAAATAGTGTAGTAGAAACAACTGAAACACATAGGAGAAATGTGCACACACATTTGGAGAGAATTTCTAATAAGTATCCGAAGATAATGTACGTACAGTATCACTGTCCCTTTGCTCTTAATATATTTCCCATTAAGACTTTCACTACAGTCTTTTCCCAGACCAATGTGTTTGTCTTCCTGCCTCACCTCTCTACAGGGAGTCCAGTAGGGAACTGCATTGCCCCATCTGCCACCCACTCTCATGGTCATTCATCCCACCTATTGTGGATGATCCATGCACAAGGTGAGAAATGTGCTCAGGTTGTCATGAACATCAGAACTTCATTGCAACACAGAAGGCACATTATAATGTTGGGCATGTTAAATGGCTTCCTAGTGCAAAAAAACATCACAATAGTCCTGTTATGCTGTAAGGTTGTCACTAATATGAACTAAGCTGAGCACTGCAAGCTGCACTGATGATGTCCTAGATTCCAATGTTGGTGTGCTCAGAGGAATAGTTGTGAATGTTAAAGCAAGGCAAGGTAAAGAATGCCCTGATCCAATGAAAGATGTTTGATAATATGAGAACATTTCTTGAAACTCTAGTTCAGCACTCTGTCTGTAACAACTGATAGGCACTGTTGTAGGTATCTAAAGAGTAGGTTGCACTAATGATGCCAATATTGTGGGCTGCATTCTTACTAATATAGACATGGCACTCAGAATTAGATAGACGATGTCAAGTCTGGGACTTGGGTTGGCTGGTGAGCCATTGTGCAGTGGTCTATGAAGGCTGTGAAGAGCACAGGAATACTGGAAAATTGTCCAGTGTCATGTGGTCCCTATACAGAAACTATGCAATGGCTGTCACGGGCAAGATGATCTGCTCTGAGTTTGTTTCAGGTTTATTAACATGCCAGCAACAGGCAGCACTCTGTTGAATGTCTCAAGACAGCATTGTGAAGTACCAGTCAAATGGTACACTTCCACCTCATTCCTATGATGTCTTCTACTCCATCCTGTTCCCATACTCATAAAATTTCTTCCTGCCTCACCTTTACGAAGAATGAACCTGAGAAACAACCCACATCATCTGCTACACAGTCTCCTGGCTATGTGTATCCATCTGTAAGTAAAGAAAGGAGGATTACATTGTATGTGTTTGATGTGCAATTTTACTGCATGAACAGCAAAAATGTGGTAGGTGATAACATTTTTGCTGTTACCTTATGTGGGGTATCCCTGAGAAAAGTTAATGATAATTTGAAATTCTTGGTGAAGTTTTCTGCAAGTCACCAAGTGCTCTCATAGTCAAATACTGGATGAATAGAATGTCAGCATACGCTTGCAGTGAGTGAGGCTGCATATACAGTCATACACACAGTTCCGAACCGTTAAACTTGCCACAGTGAGTTAACCCTGTAACATAAAATTGTATATTTTAATAAGCAGATTACTACAGGATTTTACATCATAAAATTTCGTCAATAATTATTTGAAATGTTAACAATAAAAGTTTATTTGCCCCTGGCAGTATTCAGATAGCCAGCTTGCAACTGGAATAAAGTTCCGGCTTTGTGGAACTCGGTTAGTAATTTTCACTGTCGTACATAATTGACTGGATTAGATGCTCAGTTATTCACTGATCACTAGGCACTCTAAAAGATACAAATAATTGATTCTGTTCTTTGTAATGTCATGTTGAAACAGCCTTCATTTATTAACTGTTTGTTTGACTTTTGCAGATTAAGTATTTTTTATATTAACACACAATTTCCTTTTTTGTCAATCAGGCCCTGTTGCCGACGAAGCCCCACGTCCTATAGCTCAGGTGAGTGAAAGTAGAGGAAGCACAACTGAGACTGTCAGAGAGAGAGTGAGTTTCACCAGCAGCAAAGAAGTTTAGCTTTTTGGCATGTAATGAAACCCTCCCCCCCCCCCCCCCCCCCCTCTGTTTCCTGGCCTCATTCCAGGGTGCTCACAGTTTTCATTAGCCCATGGGTTTTAGCCCTTCTGTGGGCTGCCCTGCACACCCCATTTTAATTAATCAACTCCTTTCTACATATCCTATATATCTTCACTTCATACTTATTATTTTTTTCACTCCAATCTTTCCTGACACCATAACCTTTGCAACTCCATTTGCACTGGTAACTCGGGTCTATTATTACAATGTAATTACCTACTGAACAGTCACAAAAATTTTTCAAAGAATACTCGCATACTGGCTAATGACAGTAATGGGTGCAACAGATCTAGGGCATGGCACTTCACTGAGCAAGAATGAGATAGCATGGAATGAACCACTCAAATCAACAGGTACATTGAAGCCTGATGAAGGAACTATCATTGTCACACTCTGCAGAAATTGTTCATGTATTTGCAGCAGATTTCATGCAAGAGAAAAAATTCTGAAAGTGAATAAAAGTTTAAACCCACTATTTGACCTGGAATATGACTTTCTGGCAGTAACCATCATTCATTGGTACTATAGACATTGAGAAATATGTAACATTAACCAAGAGATCGGTTACACCACAGTTGATATTCAGTAAACATGATAATTACCACCTACAGTTGTCTAAAATATTTAGTTATTGCAGTTACATGCCAATTACCTTTTTAAACTGATAATGGAGTCACTCTTCTTGCTATTATCATAGCCAGATGAACTTGAAAAAATTCTTATTAGAATACTATCTGAACCATTAAATAGATTTTTCGTGCACTTCATAGAGAGGTCTTCTTTTCTTTGGGTATCATATGTTTAACTTGTGTCGCTTAGTAATTCAATAAACCTAACATCATATTTGATAGCTCATATATCACAGGTTGTGCTGGGAGAAGTAAAAGACATTTAATAAACATACATTTGTCAAAAATTCAGAGCAGGCTGAGAGCTAGAGCAGAGAGCTATCACAGTCAACTAGGAATGAGCAGCCAAATTCCCCAAGTGGAGTTAGCTAATGACTATGCACCAAGGTAAATGTCGACAGTTTACACTGGTAACTAACAGGTTTTAAACTTAATGTATTTAGAATTGGTAATAAGGATGCAACATTTAAGCGAGTAATTAGTTATAATGAGCAGGAACCTCAGACTCTATAAATGTACCTTATCCTCCTGAGCTCAATAAATTCACCGAATTGAACAGACTACTGGTTCCTGCCCAAATTGCGGCACTCTGACATCGAGCATGTCAGATGAGCAACTTCGCTTCACTCGAGTGACTCGTAGGGGCAGCAGACTGCCAGTCAACTCAGACGCCGTGCGACAACAGAGGTGCCACCATAGCAAAAGGCAAACATGCCTCTGCTCTGGACACAGGGAACAAGAACACATCATTTCCTGCCAAAGCTACCCTGCCAACACACACCAATGGGAACAGAATTCTGCACAAATAAAGCTTCACACAAGAAGGGGCAGTAAGTAGAAAATGTGAACAAAACGCACAAGTGACTTGCAATGTAATTGACATTGCTTAAAATTTCTGTTATTCAGAATTGAAAATATCAGCACCTGCTGATAAGATAACTCAAGTGTACACATGTACCAAGATCACTTTGCCTCTGACATAGATCACGTTACAATTGATTCCCTTCATGAGACTTACAACAGGGAATACTCTTACACTTGCATGACATATTACCTGGAACACAAATTGTAATTAATAACACTGACTGATGATCATGCACTCAGTCACTCATAGGTGCATTAATGTAACAGATGCAATTTTAGATAACACAAATATAAAAGAACAACACTTTACTCCACTCAGTTGTGAAGGAGCCATACATTGCAGGATTCCAGCCAGGGTATTATTGCATCCTACACACTCAGGTGATCATTGAGGAGCCATAAAATTTAAGCTTGTAGAGTAAGCCAGTTACTTGCCAATCTGGTTGCTTGCAATGTCCGTATGTCTTCATGCAGCTCACCGCTATCTGGCCTTATGACTGATTCAACCTTCAGCAGCATCTTGGGACCTGCACCGGACAGTGGGAGTCTGCCAAAAGCAACAACTTGCCAGCCACATGTCCACACGCCAATTGTTCTTCAGGACCCACCAAACCAACACACATGTGCAAGTGTTGCTACGACTCAGACATGATTTAATCCTTCTGTCTTCCACAGTTTGTTCAAGAAAGTCGGTGTCAGTTTTCACAAAGCGTAATATGAATGGCCACCATGAAAACATTTTGTACTCTACCATTTGATACTCCTTCACATACATAATCCAACACAGTTCTGTCTCTTAAAGCACTGGATGATCAGTTCTTACGGAGATATTCCTCGCCTTCTGAATGTACAGAGAAACTTTTGCTCTCAGCAACTTGTCGATCTTGCCAGGTGACCGAAATTCTAGAGCGATAAGTTTTATATGTGTCAAATCCAACACACTGTTTAATTTTGCTGAAGGTAACTGACATCTTGTCTTGATCCCAGACAGAAGGTGAAATGAAGAGGTTTATACAGAAGTCAACTTAAACAGAGACGTGCTGCTTTGTTTCTGATATGATTCCACCTGTTCCTTGAATGTATACTCTACTGTGCCATCCGTGAAGTCAGAGGCACTACTATCTATCAACCATGTTGTCACTGTTGTAAGCAGCACTTGTTTGTCTCGGATGATTATAAGTGAGCAGTAATGCAATGTACTTGATGGATGTATACCATTTTTTGTGTTTCATGTCACTAGGACAATCCTTCCTTGTTCCATCTTGTGTGTTTTATTTCTGTGTGTAGCAATGTGTGGTGCCCTTTTTGACAAGCATGACGGCATACATAAGTGCAACTAGAAGCCCTACAATCACCCTTTGAACAATTGTTGAACAATTTGTTCGGCATCACTATAGGTTTGTGTTCACTACACGTGGCTTGCCTGAATTTGCTGCACTTCTGCAAAGCTTGAGTCAAGTGACGCATGACATACGCAACACTAGCAGCGACTAGATTCATCTCAAACACCCTAAGTGCTTGACATTGCAGGTGGTCCGCTGTTTGTTCCCATATGTGCTGTGTCATGGTAGTACTGTAGCCTTGATAATTTCAGATTTGCATTTATTTTTGAGAAAAGCACATCTCCATTCTAATGTCAGAAAGCTATTGAAACTCAGGCGGGTTTTAAATTTTGTTGTTACAGACTGGTCAACTTTTTTCTATAAAGAGCAGTGATGTAATTACATCTTGAAAGGATACATTTAGTTGTAATGCCATCAGCACATGAATATTGCTTGAAGTAGTGCATTAAGTTCACTTGCACCTTCCCCAGTTGCTGACAGAAATGGTAACAGCTTCTTCAGATGTGCTGATGCAATAAGTCTAGGGTTATTGTACGTGTTGCAAACTGTATCAAATGGTTATTTAGCAGTGTCCTGTAATTCATAATTATTTACCACAAGACTCAAAAATGTCACTAAAATGCCTGCACTACTTTACATTATCATTCCCTCTAGGCAGACAATAGCCACCCCCCCACCCCCTTCCCAAGGGGGTTACAGTTCCTTCGTGTTAGTTCATGCGTGGTGCACATGTGGCTCTGAGCTAATGCAGCCTATTCTTCCTTACTGTCCGCATTTGTCACCCTGCCCTCCCTCCCTATCCTTGCTCACTCCCAGTTACCTTCTCCTACCCCTTTCTTGGTGCTCTGATTCATCTTGACATGGCTATCCACCTGGTTTCCTTTATTGTTTACAATTTGCTTTCCTCTGCCTGTTCATTCATGTTTCTTGGTTTTTACGTCCCCAATTGAGTTTTACCTCCACTTCAAAATTTCCTGTTTTTGTTTAATGTGAGCCGTTTGGGGAACAACTCGCTCCCTGGCATCTGCGGTGTGGATTCCTCTTGCCTTCCCCCTGTTGCCCCCTTCAACCCAGCTAGGTCACCAGCACACATAGCCAGTCTGTGTGATGGGTCTGTTATGTACCCATCTGGCTGAGATCCCTGACAACACAGGAATCACTCTCCTGATTCCTGAATTGTTCACTCCCCATGTATGCCAAGGAGTGGTTGCTTGTCTTCTTGGAGCATCAGAACTCCCACCTATAGCCACCGTGCTAGATGGCCCTTGGTTTGGGTGGGTGGCACCCTTCGGGAGAGCCCATGGTCAGAATGGCTGGTATTTGGGGGATGCTTGATGCATGAAGCGTATGGAGCTGCAAAGATCTGGCCGATCTCAAATGGCTGCTTCTTTGAATGGTGAACAATCATTGAATGGTGCTTCATGTTACCCAGCAACCTCTGCTTCCCTGGCTACACCATGGGAGGATGGCCAGGCTAGCCATCTTTGTATGATACACTTCCCCCATTACCTCATCTGTACGAGGACAGACAGGGACACATTCATTGCCACAATGCCATTGTTTTTGTGGAAAATATTGAGGAAAACTTTCTTGATCAGAGCATCTTCTGCCACCCAATCGGCAGCTCTTTGCACCTGTGATCATATTGGCAATGTCCCAGTTTCTTTTATCCCTCACTAATCTCTGAATATGGTGTAGAGAGTGATTTTTCATTGGGATCTCACCCTGCAAAAGGATTAGGAACTCTGGGCTAATCTGGAGAGGTGTGAATTTGGTTTGGCATGTGGAGAAGGGCCACAAAGACAACCGCATCCATACTGGTGCCTTCATTCTAGCTTTTTTGGGGGATACCCTCCCAGAGAAAGTCAAGGTTATGTGCCGAAGTTGTGATGTGAAGCCATACACCCCACCACCTATGCGGTGCTTCTGGTGGCTGCAATTTGGGCATATGTTTTCCTGGTGAATGGTAGACCCTCTGTACACTCACTGTGGACAACCATTCCATGAGGGAAGCCCCTGTGTTCTGACACCTGTGTGTGACAAATGTACTGAAAGCCACTCCCCTCACTCGCCAAATTTGCCCGGCGTATAAGAGAGGAAGGAGATCCATGAATACAAGTCATCGAATCGCCTGTCTTATACTGAGGGTTACCAAAAGTATGAGATACTCCATCCAGTGTCACTATCTTCAACTTATCTCTCTTTTACTTCATTTCCTCCTCCTACCTCTCCCTTGCCCAGCCCCATCCACCTATCCCCTCTCCCTCCCCCTACCCATGCAGTTGCCACAACCTCCTGTCTGGGTCTGCTCCCTCTGTCCAGCTGAAGAAGTGCGCCCCTTCTCTGGCACCTGCCAGTGATTGGGCTCCCTTACAAGGCCCCTTTGCCCAGCTCAGTTCAGGCTGGAAGACTCCTACCATCACTCACAGTGCGTTTGTTCATCCAAAGGTCACCCGCTCTCTTTCAGTCACCTGTACTCCCTCTGTGCTCTACCCTCCTCCAGCTCTGAAATAGGAATAGGAGGAGGAGAAAACGGACAGGAAGAAACATAAATCCTAAGACAAGGTGCCCCCCCCCAACCACTGTCCCCAGTAATGCCACCTCCTGCCTTGCAACCTGTGCCTGAGATCTTATCTTATTTACGGATGTCACCTCACCCTTGTTGGTGAAGGCCACTGACCAAGTGACATGGTATCCTCATTTTTTTTTTTTTTGTGTAATCTGGATTCTGGCCACACAGTCATCCACTGAAATTGCCAAAGTTACTATCCTCACCTACCAGAAATGCAACCTTCTGTCGGAACTGTACTGGCCACAGGGAAGCTTCTGGTGGGATCTGCACTTTGGTTCACTCCAATGTCGTAGTCACCGGATCCCACTAAGTGCCTACCTGGAAGCTATAGTGTTTAGAGTGCATATGTCTCTGGCAATCACCATTTGCAGTGTCGACCTCCCTCCAGGTACAATAATTCCTTACTTTGCACTGTGTACCTTAATCCAGCAATTCACACCCCGTTTCTCATCCTTGGGACTTCAATAGCCACCACCCAGTGTGGGAGAGTGACACTTCAATGGGTAGGGGTCTCCTAATTGACCAGGCAGCTGGCCCATATTCTGTCCGCAACCAGATGGTCTATTATCTTCAACTGCATTAGGTTCACAGCTGCTTTTCTGTCACAATGATGAAACAGTATAGTTCTCCCTGTCCTTAAGGCCAGAAAGAACCCAATGGCCTCGACAGCTACCACCCAATTAACCAGACAAATGTACTACGTAAACTTATCGAGAGGATAGTTAGCTACACATTATGTTGTGTACTAGAATCTCCAGGCCTTTTGTCCCTATATCTCTGTGGCTTCCAAGTAAAATGATCTCCAACTGATCATTTACTTGGGTTGGAAAAAGTTACGCAACAGGCTTTTACTCACCACCAGTGCCTAGTTGTGGTCTTCTTTTTACCTACATGTGGCACACAACATGGCTTGGTGCCATCACATTTTAGTTACCAACCATGACTGAGGCTTCCATGTGCCCCTTCAGATTTTTATCCATGAGTTTTCCTCTGAGCGGCTCTTCCGGTTCCAAGTTGGAACTTCCCTCAGCACCCCTGGAATTCTGCAGAATGGTATCCCACATGGTTCTGTGGTAAGTGTCACACTCTTCTTCCTAGCAGTCCACGGGCTTGTGACCCCAATTGGGCCTCTGGTTACTCTGGCATTGTACGTCGATGATTTTTGCATATGATGCAGCTCCCAGTAAGTAGCATCTGGTGAGTGTCTGCTCTAAGATGCCATCCCATGGGCCTCTGCATGGGCCACCTCCTATTGGTTCCAGGATTCTCCCAAAAAAATGTGGGTAATGCATTTTTATCGCTGATTCACAGTACACCCCAACTCAGAATTTTATTTAGGTGAACAGCTTCTCGATGTTGTAGCACAGTCCTGTTTCTTGGGCCTTACTTTTGATAACCAGCTGACATGGCTGCCCTTCATTTGCCACCTAAATACTGTATGTATATGGAAGCTTAATGCTCTCCACCTCCTGGCCCTTGCATCTTGGGGTGCAGACTGTGTCACTTTTCTGCATCTTTACTGTGGCCTGGTCTTCTCCAGACTGTTGTGGTGGTCAGGTTTATGGCTCAGCAGCTCCTTCCACTTTGAAACTGCTTGACCCTCTTCACCATTGTGGGGTTCATCTGGCTATTGCTGGCTTTCTCAGTAGTCCCATTGATAGTCTCCTCACAGAAGTGGGGATTCCCCCCTACACACATGACTGAGCAAACTACTACTTTCTTAATCAGTCATCATTCGCCAATTCCCTGACCATCCGATGTATCCTGTACTCTTCGCCATTGAGGACTGTCTCCCTCCTGACACCCGTTCTTGTGTGGGATTGCCGGTTGGCATGCGTATCACTTCCTTATGTCGGGATCCCCGTCTCCACTCGCTGTAATGTACTTCACATCTTTCCTCCCATACCCCTCCCACCCATGGATGGTAACTAGACCATGAATTATGACTGATCTATTCCAGGGTCCAAGGATTCGTGTCAACTCTTTAATTCTCCACCGTCTTGTATGTGCCATCCTTGGAGTGTTCTAGGGTGCCACAATTTTTCACACTGATAGTTCTAAGGCAGTAGATAAGGTGGGATACACTTTCATGTCTCCTACTGCCTTAGAACACCATTTTTTGTCAGGATCAATTAGTGTGTTCACAGCAGAGTTTCTGGAAATTCACAGAGCCCTCCTTTTTTATCTCAGGCCTCCCTCCACAGTGTTTTAATGTGTTCAGATCCAACGAGCAGCCTGCTGGCCATCGACCTCATCCTTCGGTCTCTGCTATACGTGCCCTTCTCTTGGCCCACGAGTGTGCCACCTGTTCAGATGTCTTTCTCTGGGTTCCAAGTCATTTGAGCAACCCAGGGAATGGACTGGCTGACCGTTTGGCTAGAGAAGCAGATACTTACTGCCATTTCCTTTCATTATTCCAACTGTGGATATGCAGATCTATGCAAAATCTCTCTTTACCCAAAATCTGAATGACATCTGGTGTGCTACTGCACATAGTAATAACTCCCCACAATCAAGTAGTCTTCCCCCTGTGGGTGTGCGGTAAGAATAGGCCCGAGGTATTCCTGCCTGTCGTAAGAGGCGACTAAAAGGAGTTTCAACCATTTCGGCCTTCCATGTGATGGTCCTCCTTGGGGTTTGACCTCCATTTTCCAAATTCTACAGAAGTACGAACCTTTTGGGGAAGGACACCTTACGTGGTGTATCACTGGTCCTCAGTGCACTAAGACCTTGGCACTCAGCATTGTAACTGCATTGTAACCACACCCACTATTCCTCAAATTTGGCCTAAACACCTGATGGGTTGCACAAGTTATGCCCATAGTGCGTCCCCATTTGCACCTACGATGATGATGGACTTTCCATGGCACCCGAAATCCAGCACGGTAGCCAGCCCATTGTGGTGGGGTCGTCATGTACCCTCTAGGTTGTAGCCCCCTGACAACACAGGGATCGTACTGCCGATACCTGAACTGCACCCTCCCCACGTCGGCCAAGGAGTAGATGCCCGTCTCCTTGGGGCATCAGGACTCCCAGCAATGGTCATCCTGCCAGGTGGCCCTTGTTGAGGCTGGGTGGCGCCCGTGGGGAGAGCCCCTGGTTGGAGTGGGTGGTATTGGGGCGGATGTTTTGTAGATGAAATGTCAAAATGTATCAGGTCGATCTGCGGCCGAGTCTTTTGAAAAGAAAGGTACTGTCTCTGGTTCTGGTACTCCTGCCCTTTCCCCCTTGGCCACTCCCTGGGAGGAAGGACAGGCTCGCCGGCTTGGGGCGATATACTTCCCCCGCTATTTAGTCTGTTCTCGGACCGATGGGGGGGACGTTCGCCACCTCCAAGCCCATATTCTTTGTCCAGCACATCTAGGACATCTTTGGGGAAATCAAGGCTCTCAGTAAAATGCGTTCGGGGTCCGTTCATATAAAGACCACCTCCGCCACACAGTCGGCGGCACTCCAGCATGTGGCTGACTAGGGCACATCCCAGTATCCATTGTCCCGCATCTGGCACTGAATAGGATGCAGTGGGTTATTTTTCATGAGGACCTCCTGCTGCAATCTGATGAGGAGCTCAGGGCCAACCTGGAGTGCTGAGGCGTGCATTTCGTGCGGCGAGTCCAGCGCGGCTCCAAAGACTGTTGCATCGACACCGGGGCCTTTATCCTCGCAATCGAGGGGGACATTCTCCCGGAGAAGGTAAAGGTGATGTGCTACCGGTGCGACGTGGCACCTTACGTCCCACCTCCTATGCGCTGCTTTCGGTGTTTGCGCTTTGGGCACATGTCGTCACGGTGTGAGGCTGAGCCCCTTTGTGGCGATTGTGGACGTCCTCTTTGTGAGGAACATACATGCACTCCACCACCTTGGTGCATCAATTGTCCTGGCATCCACTCACCTAGATCTATAGACTGTCCCGCGTATCAGATAGAGAAGAAGATTCAAGAATTAAAAACTTTGGATCATCTCTCTTTTTCTGAGGCCAGGAAGAAGTATGACCACCTCCATCCCGTGACGTTGGCAATATCGTTGGCCTCAGTCGTATTGCCTCCTTGCACAGTATCCTCACCCCTATCCTGTCCCCCCTCCACCTCCTCACCCCATCTGGGGTTTATGCCTCCGCCTCCCAAATCCCTCCCTTCCAAATCCTCCTCCCTCGTGGCCCCTGCCCCCTCTGCCCCAGGGGCCACCATTCCTCCTCCTCCTCCCCCTCCACCACCTGAGAAGCGATCCTCTTCTCAGGCGTCCATCGGGCAAATGTTCCAGACCCCGGCTTCCAAGGTCCGGCATTCCAAAATGGCGCCCGTGCGTGAGGGCCTTCTTCGGGTCCAGCATACCATCCCCGTGCCTCATCAGACTTCCAAGAAGGCCTCCAAGAAGAAGTCTTTATCCCCCTCTCCACCCCGGCGCGTTTCGTCTGACGCTCCATCCATGAGTCGCTGCTCCCGGCCGTCCTCAGTTTGGCCGGGACGCTCTGCTGCCAGGCGCTCAGCTGGCCTCTCGTCGGCGAATGATACTGCCCCTCCTACGCAACCCAGGACAGCGGCCGCAGCTGGCGATGACTCGATGGAGCAGGATCCGCCTCCCGCCGGTTGTAGCGTTGTTCCCTCATAACCTGGCCCTCTGCGGCCGTCGAGGTGACCAGCTCTTCCCCTGTTTCATTCCCCCTTTTTTCTGACTAGCGATGGCTTTGCTACATTGGAACATAAGAGGTATTCGATCTAATCGGGAGGAATTACAACTGCTCCTCTGCCTGCACTGTCCGCTCGTCCTTGGTCTCCTGGAAACCAAGTTGACTGACCGTATTGCTTTTACCCACTATACCTCGGAGTGGTATGACCTCACCCCTGTGGACGGTATTCCAGCTCATGTTGGGGTCATGTTGCTCGTTCGGGACGATGTCTATTACCATCCCATCCCACTGACCACCCCACTCCAAGCAATAGCTGTCCGTATTACTCTTTCTGCCTTTACTTTTTCTGTTTGTACCGTCTACACTTCATCGTCATCCGCAGTTAGTCGGGCTGACATGATGCACCTGATTGTTCAGCTTCCTCCGCAGTTTTTATTGTTTGGCGACTTCAATGCCCATCGTCCCCTTTGGGGCTCTCCTGCATCCTGTCAGAGAAGCTCCCTCTTGGCGGATGTCTTCAACCATCTCAATCTTGTCTGCCTCAATACTGGCGCCCCGACTTTCCTCTCGGACTCTACTCATACCTACTCCCACTTGGACCTCTAGATCTGTTCTACCACTCTTGCCCGTCGATTCGAGTGGTATGTCCTTTCTGACACCTATTTGAGCGACCACTTCCCCTGTGTCGTTCGTCTCCTGCACCACACCCCATCCCCACGTCCTTCGAGCAGGAACATACCGAAAGCTGACTGGGGACTTTACTCCTCCCTGGTGACCTTTCCGGACCACGATTTTCTCAGTTGTGACAGTCAGGTTGAATACTTCACGGCTGTTATCATCAATGCTGCCGAACGTTCCAATCCTCGTACTACCTCTTCTTCACGTCACGTGCTGGACGACGTGTTCTACGCACCTTTCGCCGCCATCCTACGTTGGCGAATTGTATTGGATACTAACGACTCCGAGCGCAATGCCGTAGAGTCATCAAAGACAGCAAAAAAGCTTGTTGGGCCTCTTTCATCAGCTTCTTTAACAGTTTTACTCCCTCTTCTATCGTCTGGGGTGGCCTGCGCCGGCTGTCGGGCATTAAGGCCCACTCCTCGGTACCTGGCCTGACCTCAGGTAATGAGGTCCTTGTTGATCCTGTGGCTGTCTCCAACGCCTTCGGCCGCTTTTTCGCGGAGGTTTCAAGCTCCGCCCATTACCACCCTGCCTTCCTTCCCAGGAAAGAGGCGGAAGAGGCTCGGCGACCTTCCTTTCACTCGCTGAATCTGGAAACTTATAGTGCCCCCTTTACTATGCGGGAACTCGAACGTGCACTTGCACTGTCCCGTTGCTCAGCTCCGGGGCCAGATGCCATTCACGTTCAGATGCTGGCACACCTTTCTCCGGCAGGCAAAAGCTTCCTTCTTCGTACCTACAATCGCGTCTGGACCGAAGGTCAAGTCCCCATGCGTTGGCGTGACACCATCGTTGTTCCTATACCCAAACCTGGGAAGGATAGACACCTTCCTTCTAGTTACCGCCCCATTTCTCTTACAAGCTGTGTCTGTAACGTGATGGAGCGCATGGTTAACGCTCGGTTAGTTTGGATTCTTGAATCTCGACTGCTACTTACCAATGTTCAATGCGGCTTTCGTCACCGCCGCTCCGCTGTTGACCTTGTCGACATTCATCATGAACAACTTGTTGCGAAAGCGCCAAACGGTAGCTGTGTTCTTCGATTTGGAGAAGGCTTATGATACCTGTTGGAGAGGAGGTATCCTCTGCACTATGCACAGGTGGGGTCTACGCGGTCGCCTGCCCCTTTTTATTGATTCCTTTTTAACAGATCGAAAGTTAAGTGTACGTGTGGGTTCCGTATTGTCCGACGTCTTCCTCCAGGAGAACGGAGTGCCTCAGGGCTCCATCTTGAGTGTAGCCCTTTTTGCCATTGCGATCAATCCAATTATGGATTGCATTGCACCTAATGTCTCAGGCTCTCTCTTTGTCGATGACTTCGCTATCTACTGCAGTGCCCAGAGAACATGCCTCCTGGAGCGCTGCCTTCAGCGTTGTTTAGACAGCCTATACTCATGAAGTGTGGCAAATGGCTTCCGTTTCTCTGAAGAGAAGACAGTTTGTATCAACTTTTGGCGATATAACGCGTTCCTTCTGCCGTCCTTACATCTCGGTCCCGTTGTTCTCCCTTTCGTGGAAACAACTAAGTTTCTAGGGCTCACATTGGACAGGAAACTTCGTTGGTCTCCACACGTCTCTTATTTGGCTGCCCATTGTACACGTTCCTTAATGTCCTCAGAGTGCTTAGTGATTCATCTTGGGGAGCGGATCGCACTGTCCTGCTTCACTTGTATTGGCCCATAGTCCGATCAAAGCTGGATTATGGGAGCCTCGTCTACTTGTCTGCTCGGCCATCCCTCTTACGCCGTCTCAACTCCATCCACCATCGGGGGTTACGTCTTGCGACCGGAGCCTTCTACACTAGTCCCGTCGAGAGTCTTTATGCTGAAGCTGCCGAATTACCATTGACCTACCGGCGCGACGTACTGCTTTGTCGGTATCCCTGCCAGCTGTTGTCAATGCCCGACCAGCCCTCTTATCAGTCCTCATTTGCCGATTCTCTCGACCGTCAGTATGGGTTGTATCTGACTGCCCTGCTGCCCCCTGGAGTCCGCTTCAATCACCTGCTTCGACAATTGGGTTTTGCCCTCCCTACCACCTTCAGAGAGGGTGAGAGCCCGACACCACCTTGGCTCCAGGCTCTGGTTCATATTTATCTCGACCTCAGCTCAGTCCTGAAGGAGGGTACTCCGGCTGATGTGTATTGCTCACAGTTTGTCGAACTTCGTGCACGACTTGCTGGTCACACCTTTATTTACACCGATGGCTCCAAAACTGACGATGGTGTCGGCTGTGCCTTTGTCGTTGGGGCCGCCACCTTTAAATACTGGCTCCTCAACCAAAGTTCCAGCTTTACGGCCGAGCTTTTTGCTCTCCATCAGGCCGTTCAGTATGCCCGCCGCCACCACCATTCATCGTATACACTCTGCTCTGATTTCCTCAGTGCTCTTAAGAGCCTTGGAGCTCCCTATCCGGTCCATCCTTTGGTGCAACGGATCCAGCAGTCCCTCCATTCTTTCGCTGATGAGGGTCTCCTGTCAGTTTTCTGTGGGTTCCCGGGGATTTAGGAGTGCCTGGGAATGAGGCTGCAGTCCTCCTGCCTCGGCCAGCCTCCCATTGCGTCCCGTTATCTGACGTTCATGGGGTTGTTTGTAAGAGGCTTGTGTCGTTGTGGTGAGATGCTTGGTCATTCCTCCAAGGAAACAAGCTCCGGGCAGTAAAACTGCTCCCAACTGCTTGGACATCCTCCTCCCGACCATCTCGGCGAGAAGAGGTCCTTCTGACTAGGTTGTGGATTGGGCATTGCCAGCTTAGCCACCGCTACCTGATCTCCGGTGACCCAGCCCCGCAGTGCCCTTGTGGTCAAGCATTAACAGTGTGCCATGTTTTATTGTCGTGTCCCCGATTTTGTCAATCTTGTGTTGTCCTGTCCCTGCCATCTACTTTACCGGATAATTTAGCTGATGACGCTCGAGCAGCTGCTCATGTTCTGCTTTTTATAACTTTGACTGGCTTGTCCAAAGACATCTAACTTTTATACGTCTTTTATCTTCATCTTTGTCAGGACTTTCTGGTGTCCCCCCCCCCCCTCCCCTTGAGCTTTACTAGATTCCATGTGCTCTAACAACTGTGACTGGGCGCTAATGACCTAAGTAGTTGAGCACCCTTAAACCCCACCAAAAAAAAAAAAAAACCGTGGATTTCGTTTAGTATCTACAGCTTTTTACACCAGCCCTGTGGAAAGCCTTTATGCTGAGACTGCTGAACCTCCGCTGTCCAATTAGCGAGCAGTCCTTCTGAGTCTTTATGCTAGCCATTTGTCTTCCATGCCTGCTAATCCAGTCCATGACATTTTCTTCGACGCCTCCTTTGATGTAGGGTATGCAGGCCACCCTTCCTCCATACTACCACCGGGAGTCCGCTTCCGTCAACTGCTCCATTCTCTTTCCTTCCGCTTTCCTAAAACTTTCTTGAGAACTGGGGGTACAGCACCACCTTGGCTCCATCCCCAGACCTGCTTGCTCCGTGATCTTTGTCAGTTTCTGAAGGATGGTACCCCTTCACTTGTTTATTGTCGGGCATTTTCTGCTCAATGTGCACAAATGAAGGATGCCACATTTATTTACACTGATGGATCAAATACATCATTTTGTGTAGGGAGTGCCTATATTGTTGGCGACACCCCAAATCGATTTCGGCTTCCCGATCAGTGTTCCGTTTATACTGCGGAGCTTTACACTGTTCTCCAGGCTGTCCAATAAATCCGTCACCATCAGCGGATACAGTATGTTATGTGTACAGATTCTCTCAGCTCTCTCCTCAGTCTCCAAGCTCTCTACCCTGTCCACCCACTGGTCCACCGGATTCAGGACTGCCTCCACTTGCTCCCTTTGGGGGCGTCTCGGTGGTGTTCCTCTGGATCCCAGGACACGTTGGTATCTGTGGAAATGAGGCGGCCGATATAGCAGCCAAGGCTGCAGTCTCTCTTCTTCGGCCAGCTATTCACACGATTCCCTTCACCGATCTATGGAGTGTTTTATGTCATCGTGTTGTTCTTTTATGGCATGCACATTGGTCAACACTTCCCCATAATTGCGGGACATGAAAGCTCTTCCCTGTGCTTAAACCTCTTCCTCCCGAATGCGTCGTCGGGAGGAGGTAATATTAACTAGACTCCGGATAGGGCACTGTGTTTTTAGCCATCGACATCTTTTAAGCGGTGATCCTCCCCCACTCTGTCCCCACTGCTCTCAGCTGTGGACAGTGAGACACCTTTTACTCAAGTGCCCCTATTTTACTCTGTTACGCGCCCGTCTACAGCTGTCGCCTGAAATATCGTCAATTTTAGCAGATAACGCGCTCAGCTGATCGCGTTCTTGAGTTTATTAGTGGCAGTGAGATGACGTCGGTCATTTGAAGCCCTTTTTGGGGACAACCAAACCCTTTCTCTAGTGGTTTTTCGTGCTGTACTCCTGCTTTTAGTTTCTCCAATTTTTTGAGTTTCGCTCCCTTAGCTGCTGGTTCCATTTTCGTATTTTACGTTTACCTAAGTCACAGATTGGGCGTTAATGACTATAGCAGTTTTGCGCCCTAAAACAAAACAAAAAAAAAACGCAAAACCAACTGAGGAAAATACAGGCGGCGGAAATGAGATCTTAAAGGAGTATTAAAGATGGTGTGAGGGTGGATACAATCCGAAATTAAGATATTAGGAAAGACTAAATATAAGATTAATATGTAATAAAACATTTAAAAAGATACAAAACCAGACTTTACACAGGTAATGTAGGAGTACACGCTGAGCGGCAGAAGAGTTGGAGGACAGCCCAGGAGATTGTGGAGACAACTGTAAAACCAGAGCGGGCAAGAATCCCTGACTCATAAAATGAAAATGAAGAAGAAGAAAATGAAGAAGAAGAAGAAGAAGAAGAAGAAGAAGAAAGGAAGAAACTGCAGCAAACTACCCCTAAGAGAATAATGAGCAAAATGGATCATACAGACTCGAGGCCGGAAATCCTGTACAGTACATTACAGCACTCAACATGCTGAGACAAGACAACCGTTAGAGAACCTGTCCAATGTGGCTCCCACAGGCCTTTAAGCAAGTGTGGACATGATTCAGCTGCATCAGACACAAATTTTCAAATGACCATTTACTAGTTCTCTTAACTGTTCCACATCCTCTTCTGTTGTGTGGGCCAACCTCAGATGGCTCTCTGAGACCAAGAATCAATTTCAAATTTCTGTCCTGGTAGCAGCAGATATAGGCATAATAAACCCTATCACTATCTCTATGATCTGTAATTTTATAATGGTCTGTTATTCACTTCCCCTTCCATGATCCTTCAGACTACTCCACCAGGTCATATTTGAGGGGTGTTCTTTCCAGCAAACTATTCTGTACTTCTATTTCAGTCACTGGCATTATCCTTGCACCAGCCTTCATGGATCTAGCAGCTGTAGTCTACATTCCCACCATGTTGACTTGTGTTTTGTGGGCTCCTTAGTCCTGCACCTTGGCAGTGGCTGTAAGTGGCAGCTGGCAGCTCTAGTGAATTCAGACAGTTATGCTCAATTGAAATAGAAATATTTTGTGATTCTTCATTTGTATTATTATGCAGTTTTCGTCAATTGCACTTTAATAAAATTTCACATGTATCTACTTGTCACTGCACCTGATTCGTAATCTGTCATTATATAATTTACCAACTTACTAACACTGAGATGAGCATGTGCAGTGAGATAACATACCACTGACACATTTGAAGGTGTTTCATTTATGCTTAAATTCAGTTCATGTAAAGTTATTCAGCTTTTTAATTTTTTTTTGCAGGAACATGAAGAGGTACACCCAGAGGAGGTACTGGCAGGTGAGATTTTTGCTTTATTCAGTAGCTTAATTACATGCTAAAGTTATCGCTTTAATATTTTCTTATGTGGTATTTTTTTCCATATTTTTCTTGCTAAAGTATTTCAGTGAAACAGTTGTTCAAAATTTTATACTTGAATTTGACACTGGATGTTAATTACATGGTACATAATTCATACTGAAAATTGGCAGTGCCTTTGTAACTACAAAAGATTGGTCACAAATATGCAGTTGTGTTTAAAATGTATGCGGTGGTAGATTGTGAGGGAAACGTGATGAAAGAGAAAGAAGGCAAATTTCTAAGTACCAAATTGACATTTTAAAATAAGTCATTGTAAAGGTGAGCTAACATTACAAATTGGCACACTACAATAATTAGCAATGTTAAGATCACAGTCCCCTTATTCCGTAGTCGTGGCTCATATTGAAATTATCACCTTGAGATAAATATATTTATGTATAAAACAATCACTCAGCATAGTTGAGCTTCTTAAAGAGAAAAATTGCAAATCTTATTGGGGACTGGATCAAGTTAACCACATTCATGTCCAGTGATTTGAAACCGCATCATCATGTCTCGAAATGAAGAATATTGTCCCTGTAATCCTTCTTCTCTCCTGAATCAGTATTTTGCAACCTCACTGACGTGACGTGTGAAATAGCCTGGGTGCCCCAGTTATCCCTCACCTGCCAAGAGGGTTATTGACTACGCATTGACAATATGCTACTGAGTACAAAATGCCTGACTTGGTTGTAGCTTCACAAACTGTGTACTGCATACTCAATACCCATCTCCAATTCTGTCACCCCGTCCACTCCCATATCAACTTCCCTAATTTAAACAAATGGGAGTTCCCCTTAACTCATCCTTAAGTTCCACAATCCTCCCTCCCTCATTACTCATTACCCGTGTGCTGCCTTCCTCAAGCATAGCTCCGTCCATATCCCCGTATCTGTCCCTGTGCCTTCTATATTACATCCTGTGCCACCCCACCCCATCCCCTCACTGACATTCTCACTCAATGTGTCCACCACAACTCCGCACAGAGTTGTCCTGCAGGTTTAAGAAAATCTATCTGATTGAGAAAGGGACGGAGTGTGGCAAATGTTATTCAAGGCTTAGCCTTTCACTGCTTATTTCCATAGTAACTCTTTCATGACAAACAGAACATCTTAGGCTGGTGCATAAGACTGTAATGTTTTCTGCGAGTTCAAAAAACACACACTATACATAATGGAGACTTAAGTCATCATAAATAATATAATCTGCTCCACTAATCACTGCAGTCTGTCAATGTTGGGGTAACTTTCTTAATCCACAACAGTAGAAATCACGTGGTTTTGTAGCATTGCTGCCTTGTTTAGACAAAAGCATTCCATTCTATTCCTTCCCTTAAATTAGCACAAAGACACATTTTCTAGTCATCAGTAATGGTGCAGGATAGGAATGATCAGTGGTGTTCACACACTAATCGATGACAAGCAAGTGGATGATGCACATAAGGCCAACCAGTAATTTTTCTGATTTGGCTTGTGGTTCTCATATTCTTCATTGTTGAACCTTCTCCATTGCATTCAAATGCTCCACAATGAGGGAATGAGCATGAGGGACACAATTGTGGGGGTGGGGGATGTTTTAAAACCAATTTCCATCAATTGACTTAAGAGTGTGCTTTTATTTTGCACAATAATGCCATTGGCTTCATAGCCATTCTTGAATGCCTGTTGAAATGTTAATATGTATGTCATGCTGTGTTGTTCTGTTATTGAAAAAAAAAACATGTTTCTAACTTTATAGACCCATTTATAGTTTTCAACTGTGCACAATATCAGCCACATCACATATCTTTCACACATACTCATATCCTGCAATAGAACACACCTTACAAGACCAAAAGTATATTTTTTCAGTAACTCACAGACTGGTCAAACAATCTTAATTTTTCAACATGATCTTCAGAATGGGTATAAAGTTGAAATCATGACTGTGTAAACAAATGAACAAGTAATATTCAAATCATGGAAATTTCTTTAAAAAGAAAGGTAAATGAGATACTGGTAGTCAGTGAGACAGTGTCTGTAAAAGAGGAGGAGAGATTTGTGAAGATAGAATCAGTGGGAGGAAAAGAGATAGGAGCCTGTGTAGACAAACAGGAAGACTTAGGGACACCATAAATCAGCTTCTTGGTATACATGAACACACAAGTGTGGGAGAGAGAAAATTTTGGTCTGAGGTCTTACACTCTAGTGTATAAGGAAAAACAACTAACTTGGATGCCCCAGAATTATTTTTGAGCTGTTAAGGAGTTGTGGAGTCAGTGAACTTATCAAAGAAAGACAAAAACAGACAGTGTAATTGAGAGAGGTGACATTGTCAGTGGGATATACTGTAAATCAGTGGGAGAAAAATGAGACAGTGGGGGAGAGCCATATACATAGACAGTGACAGTGACAGTGAGGGGGAGGTGGTGAGCATGAAGGCTTCACTAGAGGGAGAGACCGGATGAATGAATTTAGGTAATTGCGTGTTAAAACAGTGGGAATATGTTCACATTGCAAAAACGTTTGGTGAGGAAGGCAAAATGTAGACTGGGGCAGCTGGTTCCTCACTCTGTCAGTATTTTAAAGAGGAAAATATTCATCTTTCATGTGCTCCAATAGGGGCATTTTACCAGTTGTTTGCCCTATGGTACTATGTGTTGCATGAGATACTGCTGGTGGAACTAGAGTTTGTTTTTTTGTTGTTGGTGATGTAGTAGGTTGAATCAGAGAATGTGGTAGTTTAAAAAACGTATTGTTGAGACACTATTGAGTGCACTACCTTAGGTTGCATGTTGCATGGAAAGTTAACCTGTATTGTGGAACATGTGGACACTGAAGTGCATAATCTTCTCATTGAGTAGAGGACAGGGATGTAATAAACATTACTTATCAATAATACAGTGTCTGCTAATGCTTCATTTTCTGTACAAAAGGTAATGTTCATCACTCTGATTTTAGATGCTTTTGCTTCATCTGTATTTCTTCCCACAGGAACAAAGCATCAGGTAAATTAGTATCTTGTGTAAAATTTTCTTATTTCATTTCAGGCATAAAAATACATAAGTGTTTTTCTATGAGAGTGTGGAAAGAGAAAAATTCAGGATGGAATGTAACAGTATTATGGGAAGGGAGGTTGCTACTCACCATATAGCAGAGATGCTGAGTTGCAGATAGGCACAACAAAAAGACTGCCATTAAGACCTTCATCAACAATAGTCTCTCTGTTGCGTCTATCTGCGACTCAGCATCTCCGCTACATGGTGAGTAGCAACATTCCTTTTCATAGTATGGAAAGACAGGCTTCCTAATAACAGAACTGACACTGAAAACTAAATTTGCTACCTCCAATAGGTATTTTTTCTTTTTTTCAAAGCACATTTTCTGAATCCATGCTACTGGTACCAACACACATTTTCAGTCAGAATTAGATTTTGCTATTATCTACAGATTTGAATAACATTTAAAAATGTATTTGCAATTTCCACTGTAATTAATTATGATAATTTCACAGAAAGAAAACAGTAGCATGCCCATGTGATGAGCCCTTGCTAAGTTCACACTCTTGTCAAACAGTGTAAGTTAATTGGATAGATAAAAACATCTAATCACCCATCACATTCTTTCGTGTGTGTGTGTGTGTGTGTGTGTGTGTGTGTGTGTGTGTGTGTGTGTGTGTGTGTGTGTGTGTGTGTGTGTGTGTGTGTGTGTGTGTGTTGTGTGTTTCTGCTGCTGCTTGGCAAGTAGATTTTTTAATCTATCAAATAATTAAATTGTAAAGAAGAAATAGCTCATTTAAAATTAAACACGAAATAGAATTAGACGCAACTGAGGTGAATGACTCATAAAACTGAAGAAGTGAATTGAAACAAAGAATATTATGAAACAGAGTCGCTACTCACTATATAGTCGAGTTGAAATGAAGGATGTCAAGTTGGGCAGCATGCTTAGCAGCAGGGTATCAACTTGTTTCTTGCCACAGTTTGTATGTGGCCATTTATGTGGACAGACAGTTTGTTTGTTGTCATGCCCACATATAATGCAGCACAATGGCTGCATCTTAGCTTATATAGCACATGACTGGTTTCACAGGTAGCGCTGCCTTCAATGGGGTAAGTGACCTTTGTGACCAGGCTGGCGTAGGTGGTGGTGGTGGGATGTATGGGACAGGTCTTGCATCTAGGTCTATTACAGGGATATGAGTGATTAAGTATGGGTTAAAAGTTCTTCCTAAACACCCAGAATCCTAAAACCCCTCCCCTCATTCAGATTCATTGAAGACATCTTTGTGATCTGGAGCGAGAGTGAGGACACCCTATACGCATTCCTCCAGAACCTCAACAGCTTCTCCTCCTTTGCTTCACCAGGACCTTCTCAAGCCAACAAGCCACCTTCATAGGTGTTGATGTACACTTCAAAGACGGCTACATCACTGTTTGTGCCTATATCAAACTAACTAACTGCAAGTAATACCTTCATTTTGACAACTACCACCCAGTCCATACCAAGAAGTCCCTCCCATACAGCCTATCCACCCATGGTTGCCACATCTGCAGTGATGAGGGGCCCCCCTCGAAATATACCGGGGGTCTCAATGAAGTGTTCAGACAATAATTATCCTCCAAACCTTGTACAAAAACAAATCTTCTGTGTCTTATCTTTGCAGTTTCCCATGACCCCCAAAGTCACACAATCTGGCCACAGAGGATTATTCCCCTCGTAACTCAGTACCACCCAGGACTGGAACAACTGAATTACATCCTCTGCCAGGGTTCCTACAAACTGTCATTGTGCTCTGAAATCAGAAATGTCCTGCCTACTATCCTTCACACCCGTCCCACAGTGGTATTCCTCTGTCCACCAAACCTACACAATATACTCGTCCATCCCAGCACAATCCCTGCTCACAAACCCTTACTTCACGGCTCATATCACTGTAATAGAAGTAAATGCAAGACCTGTCCCATACATCTTTCCACCACCACCACTCCAGTCTGGTCACAAACATCTTATATCCCACCAAAGGCAGGGATATGTGGGAAACCAGTCATGTGATATACAAGCTGAGCTGCAACCAATTTGCTGATTTCAGCATGGGAATGACAAGAAACAAGCTGTTTTTCTGCAAGAATGACCAGTGATAAACTGTGGCCAGGAACTCTCCCTGCAGTATATCCAACGTTCCTGTAACCCTCCTTGCTTTAACCTTCATTAGTCAAATTTCTCACCCATTCAGACCCTTCCTTGTCTCCATTCCAGTGCTACATAGCCCTCATATCACCAACACAAGAAGTCTTCTGAACTCCTTTTGTAGAAATAACTTCCAGGATTTTGCTTTTTTGTGGGTGGCAAAGTCAGTGAAGATATTACTTATCTTTATGACATTATTTGCTAGGTATATACTATTAGACATATATTTTCACTGATAACTTATTCTTGAAGAGAAGTGATGTCTGTGTCTTGTAACTAGTGTGTTCAGAAAAATTAGTGTTTTGATCACTCCTTTTATATTCAAAGCTACGTTTTTACATTTATAATAGCTACAACAGCTAAGGCTAAGTATCTATGGCTGGATGACATGACTGGCATTGCAGTAATAGAGCTTACAAAACAACTTTGCTAATTAATGCAAGTATCTATTAAACCTGACTCTGTCAAAATCCTGACTGTAGTTGGAGATTAGCCATCACAAATGTACAGATACCGTTTTTCGATGTACTATTTTTCTTCCTCCTCATGAGATGGTGTACTGGAGACAATTGCATTGTTTTCCTTATTTTGTCTTCGCTGTCTTAGTAGTTTCTTGGCATAATTTAAGTGTTTACAATTATTTATGGAGCTGTGTTTTGAATACTGGGAGAGAGGGGGATTTATGAAGAATAGTCAGCAAGAATAAGGTTTCTATGCTTTACTTTATGACATATGAGAGCTGATTACCTCTGAAATTAAGAGGCTACGAGAAAATAGTGTAGTAGAAACAACTGAAACACATAGGAGAAATGTGCACACACATTTGGAGAGAATTTCTAATAAGTATCCGAAGATAATGTACGTACAGTATCACTGTCCCTTTGCTCTTAATATATTTCCCATTAAGACTTTCACTACAGTCTTTTCCCAGACCAATGTGTTTGTCTTCCTGCCTCACCTCTCTACAGGGAGTCCAGTAGGGAACTGCATTGCCCCATCTGCCACCCACTCTCATGGTCATTCATCCCACCTATTGTGGATGATCCATGCACAAGGTGAGAAATGTGCTCAGGTTGTCATGAACATCAGAACGTCATTGCAACACAGAAGGCACATTATAATGTTGGGCATGTTAAATGGCTTCCTAGTGCAAAAAAACATCACAATAGTCCTGTTATGCTGTAAGGTTGTCACTAATATGAACTAAGCTGAGCACTGCAAGCTGCACTGATGATGTCCTAGATTCCAATGTTGGTGTGCTCAGAGGAATAGTTGTGAATGTTAAAGCAAGGCAAGGTAAAGAATGCCCTGATCCAATGAAAGATGTTTGATAATATGAGAACATTTCTTGAAACTCTAGTTCAGCACTCTGTCTGTAACAACTGATAGGCACTGTTGTAGGTATCTAAAGAGTAGGTTGCACTAATGATGCCAATATTGTGGGCTGCATTCTTACTAATATAGACATGGCACTCAGAATTAGATAGACGATGTCAAGTCTGGGACTTGGGTTGGCTGGTGAGCCATTGTGCAGTGGTCTATGAAGGCTGTGAAGAGCACAGGAATACTGGAAAATTGTCCAGTGTCATGTGGTCCCTATACAGAAACTATACAATGGCTGTCACGGGCAAGATGATCTGCTCTGAGTTTGTTTCAGGTTTATTAACATGTCAGCAACAGGCAGCGCTCTGTTGAATGTCTCAAGACAGCATTGTGAAGTACCAGTCAAATGGTACACTTCCACCTCATTCCTATGATGTCTTCTACTCCATCCTGTTCCCATACTCATAAAATTTCTTCCTGCCTCACCTTTACGAAGAATGAACCTGAGAAACAACCCACATCATCTGCTACACAGTCTCCTGGCTATGTGTATCCATCTGTAAGTAAAGAAAGGAGGATTACATTGTATGTTGACAATAAAAGTTTATTTGCCCCTGGCAGTATTCAGATAGCCAGCTTGCAACTGGAATAAAGTTCCGGCTTTGTGGAACTTGGTTAGTAATTTTCACTGTCGTACATAATTGACTAGATTAGATGCTCAGTTATTCACTGATCACTAGGCACTCTAAAAGATAGAAATAATTGATTCTGTTCTTTGTAATGTCATGTTGAAACAGTCTTCATTTATTAACTGTTTGTTTGACTTTTGCAGATTAAGTATTTTTTATATTAACACACAATTTCCTTTTTTGTCAATCAGGCCCTGTTGCCGACGAAGCCCCACGTCCTATAGCTCAGGTGAGTGAAAGTAGAGGAAGCACAACTGAGACTGTCAGAGAGAGGGTGAGTTTCACCAGCAGCAAAGAAGTTTAGCTTTTTGGCATGTAGCGAACCCCCCCCCCCCCTCTCCCCTCTGTTTCCTGGCCTCATTCCAGGGTGCTCACAGTTTTCATTAGCCCATGGGTTTTAGCCCTTCTGTGGGCTGCCCTGCACACCCCATTTTAATTAATCAACTCCTTTCTACATATCCTATATATCTTCACTTCATACTTATTATTTTTTTCACTCCAATCTTTCCTGACACCACAACCTTCGCAACTCCATTTGCACTGGTAACTCGGGTCTATTATTACAATGTAATTACCTACTGAACAGTCACAAAAATTTTTCAAAGAATACTCGCATACTGGCTAATGACAGTAATGGGTGCAACAGATCTAGGGCATGGCACTTCACTGAGCAAGAATGAGATAGCATGGAATGAACCACTCAAATCAGCAGGTACATTGAAGCCTGATGAAGGAACTATCATTGTCACACTCTGCAGAAATTGTTCATGTATTTGCAGCAGATTTCATGCAAGAGAAAAAATTCTGAAAGTGAATAAAAGTTTAAACCCACTATTTGACCTGGAATATGACTTTCTGGCAGTAACCATCATTCATTGGTACTATAGACATTGAGAAATATGTAACATTAACCAAGAGATCGGTTACACCACAGTTGATATTCAGTAAACATGATAATTACCACCTACAGTTGTCTAAAATATTTAGTTATTGCAGTTACATGCCAATTACCTTTTTAAACTGATAATGGAGTCACTCTTCTTGCTATTATCATAGCCAGATGAACTTGAAAAAAATCTTATTAGAATACTATCTGAACCATTAAATAGATTTTTCGTGCACTTCATAGAGAGGTCTTCTTTTCTTTGGGTATCATATGTTTAACTTGTGTCGCTTAGTAATTCAATAAACCTAACATCATATTTGATAGCTCATATATCACAGGTTGTGCTGGGAGAAGTAAAAGACATTTAATAAACATACATTTGTCAAAAATTCAGAGCAGGCTGAGAGCTAGAGCAGAGAGCTATCACAGTCAACTAGGAATGAGCAGCCAAATTCCCCAAGTGGAGTTAGCTAATGACTATGCACCAAGGTAAATGTCGACAGTTTACACTGGTAACTAACAGGTTTTAAACTTAATGTATTTAGAATTGGTAATAAGGATGCAACATTTAAGCGAGTAATTAGTTATAATGAGCAGGAACCTCAGACTCTATAAATGTACCTTATCCTCCTGAGCTCAATAAATTCACCGAATTGAACAGACTACTGGTTCCTGCCCAAATTGCGGCACTCTGACATCGAGCATGTCAGATGAGCAACTTCGCTTCACTCGAGTGACTCGTAGGGGCAGCAGACTGCCAGTCAACTCAGACGCCGTGCGACAACAGAGGTGCCACCATAGCAAAAGGCAAACATGCCTCTGCTCTGGACACAGGGAACAAGAACACATCATTTCCTGCCAAAGCTACCCTGCCAACACACACCAATGGGAACAGAATTCTGCACAAATAAAGCTTCACACAAGAAGGGGCAGTAAGTAGAAAATGTGAACAAAACGCACAAGTGACTTGCAATGTAATTGACATTGCTTAAAATTTCTGTTATTCAGAATTGAAAATATCAGCACCTGCTGATAAGATAACTCAAGTGTACACATGTACCAAGATCACTTTGCCTCTGACATAGATCACGTTACAATTGATTCCCTTCATGAGACTTACAACAGGGAATACTCTTACACTTGCATGACATATTACCTGGAACACAAATTGTAGTTAATAACACTGACTGATGATCATGCACTCAGTCACTCATAGGTGCATTAATGTAACAGATGCAATTTTAGATAACACAAATATAAAAGAACAACACTTTACTCCACTCAGTTGTGAAGGAGCCATACATTGCACGATTCCAGCCAGGGTATTATTGCATCCTACACACTCAGGCGATCATTGAGGAGCCATAAAATTTAAGCTTGTAGAGTAAGCCAGTTACTTGCCAATCTGGTTGCTTGCAATGTCCGTATGTCTTCATGCAGCTCACCGCTATCTGGCCTTATGACTGATTCAACCTTCAGCAGCATCTTGGGACCTGCACCGGACAGTGGGAGTCTGCCAAAAGCAACAACTTGCCAGCCACATGTCCACACGCCAATTGTTCTTCAGGACCCACCAAACCAACACACATGTGCAAGTGTTGCTACGACTCAGACATGATTTAATCCTTCTGTCTTCCACAGTTTGTTCAAGAAAGTCGGTGTCAGTTTTCACAAAGCGTAATATGAATGGCCACCTTGAAAACATTTTGTGCTCTACCATTTGATACTCCTTCACATACATAATCCAACACAGTTCTGTCTCTTAAAGCACTGGATGATCAGTTCTTACGGAGATATTCCTCGCCTTCTGAATGTACAGAGAAACTTTTGCTCTCAGCAACTTGTCGATCTTGCCAGGTGACCGAAATTCTAGAGCGATAAGTTTTATATGTGTCAAATCCAACACACTGTTTAATTTTGCTGAAGGTAACTGACATCTTGTCTTGATCCCAGACAGAAGGTGAAATGAAGAGGTTTATACAGAAGTCAACTTAAACAGAGACGTGCTGCTTTGTTTCTGATATGATTCCACCTGTTCCTTGAATGTATACTCTACTGTGCCATCCGTGAAGTCAGAGGCACTACTATCTATCAACCATGTTGTCACTGTTGTAAGCAGCACTTGTTTGTCTCGGATGATTATAAGTGAGCAGTAATGCAATGTACTTGATGGATGTATACCATTTTTTGTGTTTCATGTCACTAGGACAATCCTTCCTTGTTCCATCTTGTGTGTTTTATTTCTGTGTGTAGCAATGTGTGGTGCCCTTTTTGACAAGCATGACGGCATACATAAGTGCAACTAGAAGCCCTACAATCACCCTTTGAACAATTGTTGAACAATTTGTTCGGCATCACTATAGGTTTGTGTTCACTACACGTGGCTTGCCTGAATTTGCTGCACTTCTGCAAAGCTTGAGTCAAGTGACGCATGACATACGCAACACTAGCAGCGACTAGATTCATCTCAAACACCCTAAGTGCTTGACATTGCAGGTGGTCCGCTGTTTGTTCCCATATGTGCTGTGTCATTGTAGTACTGTAGCCTTGATAATTTCAGATTTGCATTTATTTTTGAGAAAAGCACATCTCCATTCTAATGTCAGAAAGCTATTGAAACTCAGGCGGGTTTTAAATTTTGTTGTTACAGACTGGTCAACTTTTTTCTATAAAGAGCAGTGATGTAATTACATCTTGAAAGGATACATTTAGTTGTAATGCCATCAGCACATGAATATTGCTTGAAGTAGTGCATTAAGTTCACTTGCACCTTCCCCAGTTGCTGACAGAAATGGTAACAGCTTCTTCAGATGTGCTGATGCAATCAGTCTAGGGTTATTGTATGTGTTGCAAACTGTATCAAATGGTTATTTAGCAGTGTCCTGTAATTCATAATTATTTACCACAAGACTCAAAAATGTCACTAAAATGCCTGCACTACTTTACATTATCATTCCCTCTAGGCAGACAATAGCCACCCCCCCACCCCCTTCCCAAGGGGGTTACAGTTCCTTCGTGTTAGTTCATGCGTGGTGCACATGTGGCTCTGAGCTAATGCAGCCTATTCTTCCTTACTGTCCGCATTTGTCACCCTGCCCTTCCGAGCTAATGTGGCCCTCCTTCCTTTCCGGGCTGCATACCTTCCCTTCCCTTTCCGCATCCCTCCCCGTCCCCCATCTTCGCCCCCCCCCCCCCCTCACCACTCTTTCCTTCCCTTTCTCCCCCTCTGGGAGTATGGTATGTGCCTACGTCCGGAGACGGACGCTCGAAACTGTTCCAAATTCCTTGCTTTTACACTTGCAAGTCCTCGTCCTTCCTCTGTCCTTCTCCTTTCCTTCCCTCTTCTCCTTGCCCTTTTCTCCGCTGCGGCGTTTGAGACCCCCTTTTCTTTCCTTTCCCTTTCTCTTTTTTCCTCCCTGTGCGTGTCTGAAGGCCGACCCACGCACTTCCATGCGTAGCCGGTGACGGGGTAACGCGTAATTCCCCGCCCCGGGTAGACAGGTAGGACACGTACGTACCCCCTGGTAACGGCCAGGCCCAGGGAGGGGTGATTACCCGAGCTGATACCTTCCGAAAGTGCCGATTGGTCCCTCCGTCCGTTTGTTGGGAGGTGTGACCTGAGGTGTGAACAATCACCTAAGGCGGGTGTGCCCTCGGTGAGGGCCCCCACAAGGGAGGAGCGCGCCATCGGAGACGCAGGTAATCATGGGGGATTCTTCCGCAATGGTTTCCTCACCTTCCACTATGTCTGCTCACAAACGTAAGTTCACTGAGTCTCAGCCACAGACGGTTCTTCCATCGTTGCCACAGTTCCTTGTTGTTTCTCGGTCTGACGAAGGTCACGACTTTTCCACAGTCAACCCTTTCATTATTCAGAAAGGTGTCGACGCAATTGCGGGTCCTGTAAAGTCTTGTTCCAGATTACGGAATGGTACCCTGTTGTTGGAAACACACAGTGCCCTCCAGGCTCAAAAATTGCTGCGTGCTTCTCTGCTCCACACCTTCCCTGTCCGGGTGGAACCGCACCGTACCTTAAATTCCTTGCGTGGAGTCGTTTATACACGTTCCCTCGATAGACTGTCTGACGAAGAAATTCAGCACTACCTGTCTGACCAGGGCGTCACCGCTGTTCATCGGGTTACGAAAAGGGTTGACTCGAACATCATTCCAACCCGCACTGTCTTCTTGACATTTGACAAAGTTCAACTCCCATCAAAAACCAAAACAGGCTATGAGATAATTTCCGTTCGCCCTTATGTCCCAAACCCTACACGTTGCTATCGATGTCAGCGGTTCAATCACACCAGCCAGTCCTGTTCCAATCCGGCCAAATGTGTCACGTGTGGCAAGGATGCCCGTGATGGTGCTTGTCCACCTCCATCCCCTCACTGCATCAACTGTATGGGTGACCACGCTGCTTCCTCTCGAGATTGCCCTGTTTTTAAGGATGAAAAGCTCATCCAGGAAATAAGGGTGAAGGAAAAGGTGTCGACCTTTGCTGCTCGAAAGTTACTCGGCAGTCGACAGCCCACCGTGCCTCAGAAAGGAAAATACAGCACTGTCCTTGCTTCTCCTCGGCCAACAAAGGAGGCGGCCACGCAGACTTGCGACCTCACATTTAGTACCACGGTCGTCAGATCGGCCAGTGCAAAGATCGCCCGTTCAACCTCACCACTTTCGCCTGCCCAATCTATGGCTCACCCTTCGTCGGGTTCTGCTAAATCTCGAGCCCAAAAGTCAGACGCCAAGTCCTCGAAGAAAGAGCATTCTCGTGAAGAGTTTTTACGTACTGCAACTTCACAACCATCGGTTCCTCCTTCATCTAAACATCATACCTCCAAGAAGGCTACGAAGAAACACAGTTCCTCTCCTGCGTCCCAACTACAGCACCACCTGGCGGAAATCGCCCTCGGCCATCTTCTGTGTCGCCAAGGCGCACTGCTGGTGGCCGGTCAACTGGCCGATCGTTGGTGGCAGGAGCTGCTCCTGACCAACCTATGGATCAGGATCTTCTGCCTTCGACTGAATGCCATTCCATGCTGTCGGTCGCAAGCTCTGAGCAGTCGTTGAGTTGACAGAACCCTTGGTCACGTTTCTCCATTTTCTGTTCACCCTATGTCCATTATCCACTGGAATATCCGCGGCATTCGCGCCAATCGGGATGAATTGTCGATCCTCTTACGATCCTACTCGCCGGTCATCTTCTGTCTTCAGGAAACAAAGCTGCGTCCCCATGACCGCTTTGTTCTCCCTCATTTTCAGTCCGTCCGATATGACCTCCCCTCTGTTGAAGGCACTCCAGCCCATGGAGGACTCGTGATTCTGCTCCATGATACTCTCCATTATCATCCAATCCCCTTAAACAGTTCCTTCCAAGCTGTCGCCGTCCGCCTTTCCCTTTCTGGATACACGTTCTCTCTATGTACGGTATACATTCCATCGTCTACACCACTGGCACGAGCTGATCTCCTTCATCTTCTTGTTCAGCTTCCACCCCCCTATTTGCTGGTTGGGGACTTCAATGCCCACCACCCGCTTTGGGGATCTCCACATCCTTGTCCACGTGGCTCACTATTGCTAGACGTCTTCCACCAAGCGGATCTAGTCTGCCTCAACACTGGGGTCCCCACATTTTTGTCTGCCTCCACGGCAAATTTATCTCATTTGGACCTTGCGGTCGGTACTGTTCCGCTAGCTCGGCGCTTCGAATGGTTCGCCCTAGATGATACACACTCGAGTGACCACTTTCCATGTGTTCTTCGACTGCAGCCTCAACTGCCATATATGCGCTCGCGACGCTGGAAGTTTGCCCAAGCCGATTGGACACTTTTTTCGTCTCTAGCGACATTCGATGACCGTCGCTTTCCCAGCGTCGACGATGAGGTCACACATTTTACCGACGTTATTCTCACAGCTGCGGAACGTTCAATACCACGCACCTCCGAATTGCCCCGGCGCCCCCCAGTTCCTTGGTGGAACGAGGCATGCCGTGACGCAATACGTGAGCGGCGACGTGCTCTTCGCATTTTCCGTCACCATCCAACTTTGGCCAACTGTATCCGATATAAGCAGCTCCGTGCGCGATGCCGTCGCGTCATCCGCGATAGCAAGAAGGCAAGCTGGCAATTCTTTATTAGCTCATTTAACACCTTCACTCCCTCCTCGGAAGTTTGGAGTCGGCTTCGACGGTTCTCAGGCGCGTCTAGTTTCTCCCCGGTCTCTGGGCTCACTGTCGCGCATGATACCTTAGTGGACCCCGTCGCAATTTCTAACTCATTGGGTCAGCACTTTGCTGAGATTTCGAGCTCTTCAAATTACCCGCCAGCGTTTCTCTCGAAGAAACGTGCAGCGGAAGTGCAACCTTTCGCTTTCTCCTCTCAAAATCGCGAAAGCTACATAACTGTTTTCTCCATGCAGGAACTCCAACATGGGCTCTCTTCTTCTCGCTCCTCCGCCCCAGGACCCGATGGTATCCATGTCCAAATGTTGCTGCATTTATCAACCCATAGCCTGCGTTACCTCCTTCGCCTTTATAATCGAATTTGGACCGACAGTACCTTTCCCAGGCGATGGCGGGAAGCTATTGTTGTTCCCGTTCCGAAACCTGGAAAGGACAAACATCTCCCCTCTAGCTATCGCCCCATTTCTCTCACGAGTAGTGCCTGTAAGGTTTTGGAGCGCATGGTGAATTACCGTTTAGCTTGGTGGCTGGAATCCCGCAGTCTTTTAACACCAGCCCAATGCGGATTCCGCAAGCATCGTTCTGCCGTTGACCATCTTGTTGCTCTCTCCACTTATATCATGAACAATTTCCTCCGGAAACGCCAAACGGTAGCAATATTTTTTGATCTGGAGAGAGCATACGATACCTGTTGGAGGACAGGCATCCTCCGCACACTGTTCTCTTGGGGCTTTCGAGGCCGGCTGCCCCTTTTTCTTCGCGAATTAATGGCAGAGCGCACATTTAGGGTGCGGGTGAACACTACTCTCTCCCGTACTTTCTCCCAAGAAAACGGGGTACCCCAGGGCTCCGTGCTGAGTGTTGTACTGTTTGCCATCGCCATTAATCCAATTATGGATTGTCTCCTTCCTGATGTCTCGGGCTCCCTCTTTGTGGACGATTTTGCGATCTACTACAGCTCTCAACGGACCAGCCTTCTTGAAAGACGTCTTCAAGGATGTCTCGATCGCCTCCACTCGTGGAGCATCGAAACAGGCTTCCGTTTCTCACCCAGTAAGACCGTTTGTGTTAATTTTTGGCGACGTCAGGAGTTTCTTCCGCCCTCCTTACATCTAGGTCCTGTCAACCTTCCGTTTTCCGACGTCGCTAAATTCTTGGGTCTTATGTTTGACAGAAAACTCTGCTGGTCCGCCCACGTTTCCTATCTTTTGGCTCGCTGTCTGCGTTCCCTTAACACCCTCCGTGTCCTGAATGGTACCTCCTGGGGAGCGGACCGAGTGGTCCTTCTCCGCCTCTATCGCGCCTTAGTGCGCTCGAAATTGGATTATGGAAGCATAGTCTACTCCTCTGCTCGGCCGTCTATTCTTCGGCGTCTCGACTCTATCCACCACCGTGGATTACGTTTAGTGTCTGGAGCTTTTTACACCAGCCCTGTGGAAAGCCTTTATGCTGAGACTGCTGAACCTCCGCTATCCAATCGGCGGGCAGTCCTTCTGAGTCGTTATGCTAGCCATCTGTCTTCCATGCCTGCTAATCCAGCCCATGACCTTTTTTTCGACGCCTCCTTTTATGTCTGGTATGCAGGCCGCTCCTCCTCCCTACTACCCCCGGGAGTCCGCTTCCGTCAAATGCTCCATTCTCTTTCCTTCCGCTTTCCTAAAACCTTCTTGACAACTTGGGGTACAGCACCGCCTTGGCTCTGTCCCCGGATCGACTTGCTCAGAGACCTATGTCAATTTCCCAAGGATGGTACCCTACACTTGTTTACCGTCGGGCATTTGCTGCTCTATGTGCACAAATGACGGAAGCCACATTTATTTACACCGATGGCTCGAAAACATCGTTAGGTGTAGGGAGTGCCTATATTGTTGGCGACACCCCAAATCACTTTCGGCTTCTCGACCAGTGTTCGGTTTATACTGCGGAGCTTTACGCTATTCTCCAGGCTGTCCACTACATCCGCCGCCATCAGCGGATACAGTACGTAATCTGCTCAGATTCTCTCAGCTCTCTCCTAAGTCTCCAAGCTCTTTACCCTGTGCACCCTCTGGTCCACCGGATTCAGGACTGTCTGCGCTTGCTCCACCTGGGGGGCGTCTCAGTGGCGTTCCTCTGGCTCCTGGGACACGCTGGTATCTGTGGAAATGAGGCGGCCGATATAGCGGCCAAGGCTGCAGTCTCTCTTCCTCGGCCAGCTATTCAGTCTCTTCCATTTACCGATCTACGGAGCAGTTTATGTCGCCAAGTTGCTCATTTATGGCATGCGCATTGGTCAACACTTCCCCATAATAAATTGCGGGAAGTGAAAGCCCTTCCTTGCGCATGGACCTCTTCCTCCCGAACGCGTCGTCGGGAGGAGGTAATTTTAGCTAGACTCCGGATAGGGCACTGTCTTTTTAGTCATCGACATCTTTTAAGCGGAGATCCTCCCCCACTCTGTCCCCACTGCTCTCAGCCGTGGACGGTCAGACACCTTTTAATTGAATGCCCCTATTTTAATCCGTTACGCTCCCGTCTACAGCTATCGCCTGATCTATCGTCGATTTTAGCAGATGACACGCGCTCAGCTGACCGCGTTTTACAGTTTATTAGTGACAGTGAAATGACGTCCGTCATTTGAAGCTTTTTTTTGGGGGGACAACCAACCCCTTTCTATAGTGGATTTTTAAGCATTCCTTCTGCCTTTAGTTTCTCAAAATTTATGACTTTGTTCCTATTGCTGCTGGTTTTAAATTTCGTTTTTCTCCTGTTTTCTACGTCACGGGCTGGGCGCTAATGACCATAGAAGTTTTGCGCCCAAAAACCACAAAAAAAAAAAAAAAAAAAAAAAAAAAAAAAAAAAAAAAAAAAAAAAAAAAACCTGCCCTCCCTCCCTATCCTTGCTCACTCCCAGTTACCCTCTCCTACCCCTTTCTTGGTGCTCTGATTCATCTTGACATGGCCAACTACCTGGTTCCCTTTATTGTTTACAATTCATTGCCACAATGCCATTGTTTTTGTGGAAAATATTGAGGAAAACTTTCTTGATCAGAGCATCTTCTGCCACCCAATCGGCAGCTCTTTGCACCTGTGATCATATTGGCAATGTCCCAGTTTCTTTTATCCCTCACTAATCTCTGAATATGGTGTAGAGAGTGATTTTTCATTGGGATCTCACCCTGCAAAAGGATTAGGAACTCTGGGCTAATCTGGAGAGGTGTGAATTTGGTTTGGCATGTGGAGAAGGGCCACAAAGACAACCGCATCCATACTGGTGCCTTCATTCTAGCTTTTTTGGGGGATACCCTCCCAGAGAAAGTCAAGGTTATGTGCCGAAGTTGAGATGTGAAGCCATACACCCCACCACCTATGCGGTGCTTCTGGTGGCTGCAATTTGGGCATATGTTTTCCTGGTGAATGGTAGACCCTCTGTACACTCACTGTGGACAACCATTCCATGAGGGAAGCCCCTGTGTTCTGACACCTGTGTGTGACAAATGTACTGAAAGCCACTCCCCTCACTCGCCAAATTTGCCCGGCGTATAAGAGAGGAAGGAGATCCATGAATACAAGTCATCGAATCGCCTGTCTTATACTGAGGGTTACCAAAAGTATGAGATACTCCATCCAGTGTCACTATCTTCAACTTATCTCTCTTTTACTTCATTTCCTCCTCCTACCTCTCCCTTGCCCAGCCCCATCCACCTATCCCCTCTCCCTCCCCCTACCCATGCAGTTGCCACAACCTCCTGTCTGGGTCTGCTCCCTCTGTCCAGCTGAAGAAGTGCGCCCCTTCTCTGGCACCTGCCAGTGATTGGGCTCCCTTACAAGGCCCCTTTGCCCAGCTCAGTTCAGGCTGGAAGACTCCTACCATCACTCACAGTGCGTTTGTTCATCCAAAGGTCACCCGCTCTCTTTCAGTCACCTGTACTCCCTCTGTGCTCTACCCTCCTCCAGCTCTGAAATAGGAATAGGAGGAGGAGAAAACGGACAGGAAGAAACATAAATCCTAAGACAAGGTGCCCCCCCCCCCCAACCACTGTCCCCAGTAATGCCACCTCCTGCCTTGCAACCTGTGCCTGAGATCTTATCTTATTTACGGATGTCACCTCACCCTTGTTGGTGAAGGCCACTGACCAAGTGACATGGTATCCTCATTTTTTTTTTTTTTTGTGTAATCTGGATTCTGGCCACACAGTCATCCACTGAAATTGCCAAAGTTACTATCCTCACCTACCAGAAATGCAACCTTCTGTCGGAACTGTACTGGCCACAGGGAAGCTTCTGGTGGGATCTGCACTTTGGTTCACTCCAATGTCGTAGTCACCGGATCCCACTAAGTACCTACCTGGAAGCTATAGTGTTTAGAGTGCATATGTCTCTGGCAATCACCATTTGCAGTGTCGACCTCCCTCCAGGTACAATAATTCCTTACTTTGCACTGTGTACCTTAATCCAGCAATTCACACCCCGTTTCTCATCCTTGGGACTTCAATAGCCACCACCCAGTGTGGGAGAGTGACACTTCAATGGGTAGGGGTCTCCTAATTGACCAGCTTATTACGGACCTGAATTTGTGTCTCCTCAATGAGGGATCCCCTACCCAATTCAATGCTCTTAATGGCACCTTTACCACTATCAATCTCACGATCACCTCTCCTGCTCTCATTGCTTCCGTACATTTGTCAGCCCATGATGATGTTTGTGACAGTGACCACTTTCCAGTGGTTCTATTGTTCCCCTGCTGTCGCCAGGCAGACAGGCCCCCAAGTTACGAATTCCGCAGGGCCAATTGCCCTTTGTATACATCTGCTGTGCACCTCTACACCTCCCTGTCGAATTGCATTGATGCGGTCTGCAAGGCATCTCTGCCACTGTTCTTCACACTGCTGCCGCCCCCCCCCCCCCATCAACATGTCCCCTCATCGTTGATGGGTACTTTGGTGGGCCAAGGATGTCACAGTCACTGTCTATAACTGCTGACATGCACTGCAGCATTTTAAGCAACACATTTCAAAGACGAACCTCTTCGCTTTTAAGTGTGTTCATGCGAAGGCTCATTACCTTATTAAGTAGTGTAAAAAGGAATGCTGGGAGAAATATGTGCCCCTCCGGGGACATACGCCTCTTCATTGCAGGTTCAGTCCAAGCTCCGTACTGTTCTTGGCTGCCAGCGACAGTCAGTATTCCATTGCCTTAACCTTAACGGTGATTTGTGCACTGATCCATCGGTCCTCGCAGAACACCTTGCTACACGACACTTTGGGACGGTATTGGCATCATCTTCCTGTCCTCCTACATTTCTCCAGCAGAAATGCAGTGTTCACTATGCCACCCCCCCCCCCCCCCCCCGCCAACCAATCTGTTCATAACACACAACACTAAGTGAGTGCTATAGTCAAGCAGGCTCTTACCTCTTCATGGGACATGGCAGCTGGCCCATATTCTGTCCGCAACCAGATGGTCTATTATCTTCAACTGCATTAGGTTCACAGCTGCTTTTCTGTCACAATGATGAAACAGTATAGTTCTCCCTGTCCTTAAGGCCAGAAAGAACCCAATGGCCTCGACAGCTACCACCCAATTAACCAGACAAATGTACTACGTAAACTTCTCGAGAGGATAGTTAGCTACACATTATGTTGTGTACTAGAATCTCCGGGCCTTTTGTCCCTATATCTCTGTGGCTTCCAAGTAAAATGATCTCCAACTGATCATTTACTTGGGTTGGAAAAAGTTACGCAACAGGCTTTTACTCACCACCAGTGCCTAGTTGTGGTCTTCTTTTTACCTACATGTGGCACACAACATGGCTTGGTGCCATCACATTTTAGTTACCAACCATGACTGAGGCTTCCATGTGCCCCTTCAGATTTTTATCCATGAGTTTTCCTCTGAGCGGCTCTTCTGGTTCCAAGTTGGAACTTCCCTCAGCACCCCTGGAATTCTGCAGAATGGTATCCCACATGGTTCTGTGGTAAGTGTCACACTCTTCCTCCTAGCAGTCCACGGGCTTGTGACCCCTATTGGGCCTCTGGTTACTCTGGCATTGTACGTCGATGATTTTTGCATATGATGCAGCTCCCACTAAGTAGCATCTGGCGAGTGTCTGCTCTAAGATGCCATCCCATGGGCCTCTGCATGGGCCATCTCCTATTGGTTCCAGGATTCTCCCAAAAAAATGTGGGTAATGCATTTTTATCGCTGATTCACAGTACACCCCAACTCAGAATTTTATTTAGGTGAACAGCTTCTCGATGTTGTAGCACAGTCCTGTTTCTTGGGCCTTACTTTTGATAACCAGCTGACATGGCTGCCCTTCATTTGCCACCTAAATACTGTATGTATATGGAAGCTTAATGCTCTCCACCTCCTGGCCCTTGCATCTTGGGGTGCAGACTGTGTCACTTTTCTCCATCTTTACTGTGGCCTGGTCTTCTCCAGACTGTTGTGGTGGTCAGGTTTATGGCTCAGCAGCTCCTTCCACTTTGAAACTGCTTGACCCTCTTCACCATTGTGGGGTTCATCTGGCTATTGCTGGCTTTCTCAGTAGTCCCATTGATAGTCTCCTCACAGAAGTGGGGATTCCCCCTCTACACACATGACTGAGCAAACTACTACTTTCTTAATCAGTCATCATTCGCCAATTCCCTGACCATCCGATGTATCCTGTACTCTTCGCCATTGAGGACTGTCTCCCTCCTGACACCCGTTCTTGTGTGGGATTGCCGGTTGGCATGCGTATCACTTCCTTATGTCGGGATCCCCGTCTCCACTCGCTGTAATGTACTTCACATCTTTCCTCCCATACCCCTCCCACCCATGGATGGTAACTAGACCATGAATTATGACTGATCTATTCCAGGGTCCTAAGATTCGTGTCAACTCTTTAATTCTCCGCCGTCTTGTATGTGCCATCCTTGGAGTGTTCTAGGGTGCCACAATTTTTCACACTGATAGTTCTAAGGCAGTAGATAAGGTGGGATACACTTTCATGTCTCCTACTGCCTTAGAACACCATTTTTTGTCAAGATCAATTAGTGTGTTCACAGCAGAGTTTCTGGAAATTCACAGAGCCCTCCTTTTTTATCTCAGGCCTCCCTCCACAGTGTTTTAATGTGTTCAGATCCAACGAGCAGCCTGCTGGCCATCGACCTCATCCTTCGGTCTCTGCTATACGTGCCCTTCTCTTGGCCCACGAGTGTGCCACCTGTTCAGATGTCTTTCTCTGGGTTCCAAGTCATTTGAGCAACCCAGGGAATGGACTGGCTGACCGTTTGGCTAGAGAAGCAGATACTTACTGCCATTTCCTTCCATTATTCCAACTGTGGATATGCAGATCTATGCAAAATCTCACTTTACCCAAAATCTGAATGACATCTGGTGTGCTACTGCACATAGTAATAACTCCCCACAATCAAGTAGTCTTCCCCCTGTGGGTGTGCGGTAAGAATAGGCCCGAGGTATTCCTGCCTGTCGTAAGAGGCGACTAAAAGGAGTTTCAACCATTTCGGCCTTCCATGTGATGGTCCTCCTTGGGGTTTGACCTCCATTTTCCAAATTCTACAGAAGTACGAACCTTTTGGGGAAGGACACCTTACGTGGTGTATCACTGGTCCTCAGTGCACTAAGACCTTGGCACTCAGCATTGTAACTGCATTGTAACCACACCCACTATTCCTCAAATTTGGCCTAAACACCTGATGGGTTGCACAAGTTATGCCCATAGTGCGTCCCCATTTGCACCTACGATGATGATGGACTTTACATGGCACCCGAAATCCAGCACGGTAACCAGCCCATTGTGGTGGGGTCGTCATGTACCCTCTAGGTTATAGCCCCCTGACAACACAGGGATCGTACTGCCGATACCTGAACTGCACCCTCCCCACGTCGGCCAAGGAGTAGATGCCCGTCTCCTTGGGGCATCAGGACTCCCAGCAATGGTCATCCTGCCAGGTGGCCCTTGTTGAGGCTGGGTGGCGCCCGTGGGGAGAGCCCCTGGTTGGAGTGGGTGGTATTGGGGCGGATGTTTTGTAGATGAAATGTCAAAATGTATCAGGTCGATCTGCGGCCGAGTCTTTTGAAAAGAAAGGTACTGTCTCTGGTTCTGGTACTCCTGCCCTTTCCCCCTTGGCCACTCCCTGGGAGGAAGGACAGGCTCGCCGGCTTGGGGCGATATACTTCCCCCGCTATTTAGTCTGTTCTCGGACCGATGGGGGGGACGTTCGCCACCTCCAAGCCCATATTCTTTGTCCAGCACATCTAGGACATCTTTGGGGAAATCGAGGCTCTCAGTAAAATGCGTTCGGGGTCCGTTTATATAAAGACCACCTCCGCCACACAGTCGGCGGCACTCCAGCATGTGACTGACTAGGGGACATCCCAGTATCCATTGTCCCGCATCTGGCACTGAATAGGATGCAGGGGGTTATTTTTCATGAGGACCTCCTGCTGCAATCTGATGAGGAGCTCAGGGCCAACCTGGAGTGCTGAGGCGTGCATTTCGTGCGGCGAGTCCAGCGCAGCCCCAAAGACTGTTGCATCGACACCGGGGCCTTTATCCTCGCATTCGAGGGGGACATTCTCCCGGAGAAGGTAAAGGTGATGTGCTACCGGTGCGACGTGGCACCTTACGTCCCACCTCCTATGCGCTGCTTTCGGTGTTTGCGCTTTGGGCACATGTCGTCACGGTGTGAGGCTGAGCCCCTTTGTGGCGATTGTGGACGTCCTCTTCGTGAGGAACATACATGCACTCCACCACCTCGGTGCATCAATTGTCCTGGCATCCACTCACCTAGATCTATAGACTGCCCCGCGTATCAGATGGAGAAGAAGATTCAAGAATTAAAAGCTTTGGATCATCTCTCTTTTTCTGAGGCCAGGAAGAAGTATGACCACCTCCATCCCGTGACGTTGGCAATATAGTTGGCCTCAGTCGTGTTGCCTCCTTGCATAGTATCCTCACCCCTATCCTGTCCCCCCTCCACCTCCTCACCCCATCTGGGGTTTATGCCTCCGCCTCCCAAATCCCTCCCTTCCAAATCCTCCTCCCTCATGGCCCGTGCCCCCTCTGCCCCCTCTGCCCCAGGGGCCACCATTCCTCCTCCTCCTCCTCCCCCTCCACCACCTGAGAAGCGATCCTCTTCTCAGGCGTCCATCGGGCAAATGTTCCAGACCCCGGCTTCCAAGGTCCGGCATTCCAAAATGGAGCCCGCGCGTGAGGACCTTCTTCGGGTCCAGCATACCATCCCCGTGCCTCATCAGACTTCCAAGAAGGCCTCCAAGAAGAAGTCCTTATCCCCCTCTCCACCCCGGCGCGTTTCGTCTGACGCTCCAACCATGAGTCGCTGCTCCCGGCCGTCCTCAGTTTGGCCGGGACGCTCTGCTGCCAGGCGCTCAGCTGGCCTCTCGTCGGCGAATGATACTGCCCCTCCTACGCAACCCAGGACAGCGGCTGCAGCTGGCGATGACTCGATGGAACAGGATCCGCCTCCCGCCGGTTGTAGCGTTGTTCCCTCATAACCTGGCCCTCTGCGGCCGTCGAGGTGACCAGCTCTTCCCCTGTTTCATTCCCCCTTTTTTCTGACTAGCGATGGCTTTGTTACATTGGAACATAAGAGGTATTCGATCTAATCGGGAGGAATTACAACTGCTCCTCTGCCTGCACTGTCCGCTCGTCCTTGGTCTCCTGGAAACCAAGTTTCGCCCAACTGACCGTATTGCTTTTACCCACTATACCTCGGAGTGGTATGACCTCACCCCTGTGGACGGTATTCCAGCTCATGGTGGGGTCATGTTGCTTGTTCGGGACGATGTCTATTACCATCCCATCCCATTGACCACCCCACTCCAAGCAATAGCTGTCCGTATTACTCTTTCTGCCTTTACTTTTTCTGTTTGTACCGTCTACACTTCATCGTCATCCGCAGTTAGTCGGGCTGACATGATGCACCTGATTGTTCAGCTTCCTCCGCCGTTTTTATTGTTTGGCGACCTAAATGCCCATCGTCCCCTTTGGGGCTCTCCTGCATCCTGTCAGAGAAGCTCCCTCTTGGCGGATGTCTTCAACCATCTCAATCTTGTCTGCCTCAATACTGGCGCCCCGACTTTCCTCTCGGACTCTACTCATACCTACTCCCACTTGGACCTCTAGATCTGTTCTACCACTCTTGCCCGTCGATTCGAGTGGTATGTCCTTTCTGACACCTATTTGAGCGACCACTTCCCCTGTGTCGTTCGTCTCCTGCACCACACCCCATCCCCACGTCCTTCGAGCAGGAACATACCGAAAGCTGACTGGGTACTTTACTCCTCCCTGGCGACCTTTCTGGACCACGATTTTCTTAGTTGTGACAGTCAGGTTGAATACTTCACGGCTGTTATCATCAATGCTGCCGAACGTTCCAATCCTTGTACTACCTCTTCTTCACGTCACGTGCTGGACGACGTGTTTTACGCACCTTTCGCCACCATCCTACGTTGGCGAATTGTATTGGATACTAACGACTCCGAGCGCAATGCCGTAGAGTCATCAAAGACAGCAAAAAAGCTTGTTGGGCCTCTTTCATCAGCTCCTTTAACAGTTTTACTCCCTCTTCTATCGTCTGGGGTGGCCTGCGCCGGCTGTCGGGCATTAAGGCCCACTCCTCGGTACCTGGCCTGACCTCAGGTAATGAGGTCCTTGTTGATCCTGTGGCTGTCTCCAACGCCTTCGGCCGCTTTTTCGCGGAGCTTTCAAGCTCCGCCCATTACCACCCTGCCTTCCTTCCCAGGAAAGAGGCAGAAGAGGCTCGGCGACCTTCCTTTCACTCGCTGAATCTGGAAACTTATAGTGCCCCCTTTACTATGCGGGAACTCGAACGTGCACTTGCACTGTCCCGTTGCTCAGCTCCGGGGCCAGATGCCATTCACGTTCAGATGCTGGCACACCTTTCTCCGGCAGGCAAAAGCTTCCTTCTTCGTACCTACAATCGCGTCTGGACCGAAGGTCAAGTCCCCATGCGTTGGCGTGACACCATCGTTGTTCCTATACCCAAACCTGGGAAGGATAGACACCTTCCTTCTAGTTACCGCCCCATTTCTCTTACAAGCTGTGTCTGTAACGTGATGGAGCGCATGGTTAACGCTCGGTTAGTTTGGATTCTTGAATCTCGACTGCTACTTACCAATGTTCAATGCGGCTTTCGTCACCGCCGCTCCACTGTTGACCTTGTCGACATTCATCATGAACAACTTGTTGCGAAAGCGCCAAACGGTAGCTGTGTTCTTCGATTTGGAGAAGGCTTATGATACCTGTTGGAGAGGAGGTATCCTCTGCACTATGCACAGGTGGGGTCTACGCGGTCGCCTGCCCCTTTTTATTGATTCCTTTTTAACAGATCGAAAGTTAAGTGTACGTGTGGGTTCCATATTGTCCGACGTCTTCCTCCAGGAGAACGGAGTGCCTCAGGGCTCCATCTTGAGTGTAGCCCTTTTTGCCATCGCGATCAATCCAATTATGGATTGCATTGCACCTAATGTCTCAGGCTCTCTCTTTGTCGATGACTTCGCTATCTACTGCAGTGCCCAGAGAACATGCCTCCTGGAGCGCTGCCTTCAGCGTTGTCTAGACAGCCTATACTCATGAAGTGTGGCAAATGGCTTCCGTTTCTCTGAAGAGAAGACGGTTTGTATCAACTTTTGGCGATATAGAGCGTTCCTTCTGCCGTCCTTACATCTCGGTCCCGTTGTTCTCCCTTTCGTGGAAACAACTAAGTTTCTAGGGCTCACATTGGACAGGAAACTTCGTTGGTCTCCACACGTCTCTTATTTGGCTGCCCATTGTACACGTTCCTTAATGTCCTCAGAGTGCTTAGTGATTCATCTTGGGGAGCGGATCGCACTGTCCTGCTTCACTTGTATTGGCCCATAGTCCGATCAAAGCTGGATTATGGGAGCCTCGTCTACTTGTCTGCTCGGCCATCCCTCTTACGCCGTCTCAACTCCATCCACCATCGGGGGTTACGTCTTGCGACCGGAGCCTTCTACACTAGTCCCGTCGAGAGTCTTTATGCTGAAGCTGCCGAATTACCATTGACCTACCGGCGCGACGTACTGCTTTGTCGGTATCCCTGCCAGCTGTTGTCAATGCCCGACCAGCCCTCTTATCAGTCCTCATTTGCCGATTCTCTCGACCGTCAGTATGGGTTGTATCTGACTGCCCTGCTGCCCCCTGGAGTCCGCTTCAATCACCTGCTTCGACAATTGGGTTTTGCCCTCCCTACCACCTTCAGAGAGGGTGAGAGCCCGACACCACCTTGGCTCCAGGCTCTGGTTCATATTTATCTCGACCTCAGCTCAGTCCTGAAGGAGGGTACTCCGGCTGATGTGTATTGCTCACAGTTTGTCGAACTTCGTGCACGACTTGCTGGTCACACCTTTATTTACACCGATGGCTCCAAAACTGACGATGGTGTCGGCTGTGCCTTTGTCGTTGGGGCCGCCACCTTTAAATACTGGCTCCTCAACCAAAGTTCCAGCTTTACGGCCGAGCTTTTTGCTCTCCATCAGGCCGTTCAGTATGCCCGCCGCCACCACCATTCATCGTATACACTCTGCTCTGATTTCCTCAGTGCTCTTAAGAGCCTTGGAGCTCCCTATCCGGTCCATCCTTTGGTGCAACGGATCCAGCAGTCCCTCCATTCTTTCGCTGATGAGGGTCTCCTGTCAGTTTTCTGTGGGTTCCCGGGGATTTAGGAGTGCCTGGGAATGAGGCTGCAGTCCTCCTGCCTCGGCCAGCCTCCCATTGCGTCCCGTTATCTGACGTTCATGGGGTTGTTTGTAAGAGGCTTGTGTCGTTGTGGTGGGATGCTTGGTCATTCCTCCAAGGAAACAAGCTCCGGGCGGTAAAACCGCTCCCAACTGCTTGGACATCCTCCTCCCGACCATCTCGGCGAGAAGAGGTCCTTCTGACTAGGTTGTGGATTGGGCGTTGCCGGCTTAGCCACCGCTACCTGATCTCCGGTGACCCAGCCCCGCAGTGCCCTTGTGGTCAAGCATTAACAGTGCGCCATGTTTTATTGTCGTGTCCCCGATTTTGTCAATCTTGTGTTGTCCTGTCCCTGCCATCTACTTTACCGGATAATTTAGCTGATGACGCTCGAGCAGCTGCTCGTGTTCTGCTTTTTATAACTTTGACTGGCTTGTCCAAAGACATCTAACTTTTATACGTCTTTTATCTTCATCTTTGTCAGGACTTTCTGGTGTCCCCCCCCCCCCCCCCCCCCTTGAGTTTTACTAGATTCCATGTGCTCTAACAACTGTGACTGGGCGCTAATGACCTAAGTAGTTGAGCGCCCTTAAACCCCACCAAAAAAAAAAAAAACCGTGGATTACGTTTAGTATCTACAGCTTTTTACACCAGCCCTGTGGAAAGCCTTTATGCTGAGACTGCCGAACCTCCGCTGTCCGATTGGCGAGCAGTCCTTCTGAGTCTTTATGCTAGCCATTTGTCTTCCATGCCTGCTAATCCAGTCCATGACATTTTCTTCGACGCCTCCTTTGATGTAGGGTATGCAGGCCACCCTTCCTCCATACTACCACCGGGAGTCCCCTTCCGTCAACTGCTCCATTCTCTTTCCTTCCGCTTTCCTAAAACTTTCTTGAGAACTGGGGGTACAGCACCACCTTGGCTCCATCGCCAGACCTGCTTGCTCCGTGATCTTTGTCAGTTTCTGAAGGATGGTACCCCTTCACTTGTTTATTGTCGGGCATTTTCTGCTCAATGTACACAAATGAAGGATGCCACATTTATTTACACTGATGGATCAAATACATCATTTTGTGTAGGGAGTGCCTATATTGTTGGCGACACCCCAAATCGATTTCGGCTTCCCAGTCAGTGTTCCGTTTATACTGCGGAGCTTTACACTGTTCTCCAGGCTGTCCAATAAATCCGTCACCATCAGCGGATACAGTATGTTATGTGTACAGATTCTCTCAGCTCTCTCCTCAGTCTCCAAGCTCTCTACCCTGTCCACCCACTGGTCCACCGGATTCAGGACTGCCTCCACTTGCTCCCTTTGGGGGCGTCTCGGTGGTGTTCCTCTGGATCCCAGGACACGTTGGTATCTGTGGAAATGAGGCGGCCGATATAGCAGCCAAGGCTGCAGTCTCTCTTCTTCGGCCAGCTATTCACACGATTCCCTTCACCGATCTATGGAGTGTTTTATGTCATCGTGTTCTTCTTTTATGGCATGCACATTGGTCAACACTTCCCCATAATTGCGGGACATGAAAGCTCTTCCCTGTGCTTAAACCTCTTCCTCCCGAATGTGTCGTCGGGAGGAGGTAATATTAACTAGACTCCGGATAGGGCACTGTGTTTTTAGCCATCGACATCTTTTAAGCGGTGATCCTCCCCCACTCTGTCCCCACTGCTCTCAGCTGTGGACAGTAAGACACCTTTTACTCAAGTGCCCCTATTTTACTCTGTTACGCGCCCGTCTACAGCTGTCGCCTGAAATATCGTCAATTTTAGCAGATAACGCGCTCAGCTGATCGCGTTCTTGAGTTTATTAGTGCCAGTGAGATGACGTCGGTCATTTGAAGCCCTTTTTGGGGACAACCAAACCCTTTCTCTAGTGGTTTTTCATGCTGTACTCCTGCTTTTAGTTTCTCCGATTTTTTGAGTTTCGCTCCCTTAGCTGCTGGTTCCATTTTCGTATTTTACTTTTACCTAAGTCACAGATTGGGCGCTAATGACCATAGCAGTTTTGCGCCCTAAAACAAAACAAAAAAAAAACGCAAAACCAACTGAGGAAAATACAGGCGGCGGAAATGAGATCTTAAAGGAGTATTAAAGATGGTGTGAGGGTGGATACAATCCGAAATGAAGATATTAGGAAAGACTGAATATAGGATCAATATGTAATAAAACATTTAAAAAGATACAAAACCAGACTTTACACAGGTAATGTAGGAGTACACACTGAGCGGCAGAAGAGTTGGAGGACAGCCCAGGAGATTGTGGAGACAACTGTAAAACCAGAGCGGGCAAGAATCCCTGACTCATAAAATGAAAATGAAGAAGAAGAAGAAGAAAGGAAGAAACTGCAGCAAACTACCCCTAAGAGAATAATGAGCAAAAAGGATCATACAGACTCGAGGCCGGAAATCCTGTACAGTACATTACAGCACTCAACATGCTGAGACATGACAACCGTTAGAGAACCTGTCCAATGTGGCTCCCACAGGCCTCTAAGCAAGTGTGGACATGATTCAGCTGCATCAGACACAAATTTTCAAATGTCCATTTACTAGTTCTCTTAACTGTTCCACACCCTCTTCTGTTGTGTGGGCCAACCTCAGATGGCTCTCTGAGACCAAGAATCAATTTCAAATTTCTGTCCTGGTAGCAGCAGATATAGGCATAATAAACCCTATCACTATCTCTATGATCTGTAATTTTATAATGGTCTGTTATTCACTTCCCCTTCCATGATCCTTCAGACTACTCCACCAGGTCATATTTGAGGGGTGTTCTTTCCAGCAAACTATTCTGTACTTCTATTTCAGTCACTGGCATTATCCTTGCACCAGCCTTCATGGATCTAGCAGCTGTAGTCTACATTCCCACCATGTTGACTTGTGTTTTGTGGGCTCCTTAGTCCTGCACTGTGGCAGTGGCTATAAGTGGCAGCTGGCAGCTCTAGTGAATTCAGACAGTTATGCTCAATTGAAATAGAATTATTTTGTGATTCTTCATTTGTATTATTATGCAGTTTTCGTCAATTGCACTTTAATAAAATTTCACATGTATCTACTTGTCACTGCACCTGATTCGTAATCTGTCATTATATAATTTACCAACTTACTAACACTGAGATGAGCATGTGCAGTGAGATAACATACCACTGACACATTTGAAGGTGTTTCATTTATGCTTAAATTCAGTTCATGTAAAGTTATTCAGCTTTTTATTTTTTTTTGCAGGAACAGGAAGAGGTACACCCAGAGGAGGTACTGGCAGGTGAGATTTTTGCTTTATTCAGTAGCTTAATTACATGCTAAAGTTATCGCTTTAATATTTTCTTATGTTGTATTTTTTTCCATATTTTTCTTGCTAAAGTATTTCAGTGAAACAGTTGTTCAAAATTTTATACTTGAATTTGACACTGGATGTTAATTACATGGTACATAATTCATACTGAAAATTGGCAGTGCCTTTGTAACTACAAAAGATTGGTTACAAATATGCAGTTGTGTTTAAAATGTATGCGGTGGTAGATTGTGAGGGAAACGTGATGAAAGAGAAAGAAGACAAATTTCTAAGTACCAAATTGACATTTTAAAATAAGTCATTGTAAAGGTGAGCTAACATTACAAATTGGCACACTACAATAATTAGCAATGTTAAGATCACAGTCCCCTTATTCCGTAGTCGTGGCTCATATTGAAATTATCACCTTGAGATAAATATATTTATGTATAAAACAATCACTCAGCATAGTTGAGCTTCTTAAAGAGGAAAATTGCCAATCTTATTGGGGACTGGATCAAGTTAACCACATTCATGTCCAGTGATTTGAAACCTCATCATCATGTCTCGAAATGAAGAATATTGTCCCTGTAATCCTTCTTCTCTCCTGAATCAGTATTTTGCAACCTCACTGACGTGACGTGTGAAAGAGCCTGGGTGCCACCGTTATCCCTCCCCTGCCAAGAGGGTAATTGACTATGCAATGACAACATGCTATTGACAAGGGGACCTCCCCATCGCACCCCCTTCAGATTTAGTTTTAAGTTGGCACAGTGGATAGGCCTTGAAAAACTGAACACAGAAAAATTGAGAAAACAGGAAGAAGTTGTGTGGAACTGTGACAAAATAAGCAAAATATACAAACTGAGTAGTTCATGGGAAGATAGGCAACATTAAGGATGATGGGAACGCAGGAGCGCTGTGGTCTCGTGGTAATGTGAGCAGCTGCGGAATGAAAGGTCCTTGGTTGAAATCTTCCATCGAGTGAAAAGTTTAATTTTTTATTTTCAGTTTATTTGACAAACTCTTATGTTTTCATCACATTTTTGGGAGTGATTATCACATCCACAAGAAAACCTAAATCGGGCAAGGTAGAAGAATCTTTTTACCCATTCGCCAAGTGTACAAGTTAGGTGGGTCGACAACATATTCCTGTCATGTGACGCACATGCCGTCACCAGTGTCATATAGAATATATCAGATGTGTTTTCCTGTGGAGGAATCGGCTGACCTATGACCTTGCGATCAAATGTTTTCTGATCCCATTGGTGAGGCGCGTCCTTTCGTCTACTAATCGCACGGTTTTGCGGTGCGGTCGCAAAACAGACACTAAACTTACTACAGTGAACAGAGACGTCAATGAACGAACGGACAGATAATAACTATGCAAAAATAAAGAAAGTAAAATTTTCATTCGAGGGAAGACTTGAACCAAGGACCTCCCGTTCAGCAGCTGCTCACGCTACCACGGGACCATGGCGCTCCTAAGCTTACGTAGTCCATTATGTTGCTTATGTGGCTCATGGACTACTCAGTTCATATATTTTGCTTATTTTTTCACAGTTCCACACAACTACTTCCTGTTTTCTCAATTGATCTGTGTTCAGTTTATCAAGGCCTATCCACTGTGCCGACTTATAACTAAATCTGAGGGGGGTGCGATGGGGAGGTTCCCTTGTGAGTACAAGATGCCTGACTTGGTCGTAGCTTCACAACCTGTGAACTACATTCTCGAGACCCATTTCCAATTCTGTCACCCCTTCCACTCCCATATCAGCTTCCCTGATTTAAACATATAGGAGTTCCCCTTAGCTCATCCTTGAGTTCCACAATCCTATTTCCCTCAGTACCTGTATGTGTCCCTGTGCCTCTTATACACTCCTGGAAATGGCTAAAAGGACACATTGACACCGGTGTGTCAGACCCACCATACTTGCTCCGGACACTGCGAGAGGGCTGTACAAGCAATGATCACATGCACTGCACAGCGGACACACCAGGAACCGCGGTGTTGGCCGTCGAATGGCGCTAGCTGCGCAGCATTTGTGCACCTTTGCCGTCAGTGTCAGCCAGTTTGCCGTGGCATAAGGAGCTCCATCGCAGTCTTTAACACTGGTAGCATGCCGCGACAGCGTGGACATGAACCGTATGTGCAGTTGACGGACTTTGAGCGAGGGCGTATAGTGGGCATGCGGGAGGCCGGGTGGACGTACCGCCGAATTGCTCAACTCGTGGGGCGTGAGGTCTCCACAGTACATCGATGTTGTCACCAGTGGTCGGCGGAAGGTGCATGTGCCCGTCGACCTGGGACCGGACCGCAGCGACACACGGATGTACGCCAAGACCGTAGGATCCTACACAGTGCCGTAGGGGACCGCACCGCCACTTCCCAGCAAATTAGGGACACTGTTGCTCCTGGGGTATCGGCGAGGACCATTCGCAACCGTCTCCATGAAGCTGGGCTACGGTCCCGCACACCGTTAGGCCGTCTTCCGCTAACGCCCCAACATCATGCAGCCCGCCTCTAGTGGTGTCGCGACAGGCGTGAATGGAGGGACGAATGGAGACGTGTCGTCTTCAGCGATGAGAGTCGCTTCTGCCTTGGTGCCAATGATGGTCGTATGCGTGTTTGGTGCCGTGCAGGTGAGCGCCACAATCAGGACTGCATACGACCGAGGCACACAGGGCCAACACCCGGCATCATGGTGTGGGGAGCGATCTCCTACACTGGCCGTACACCACTGGTGATCGTCGAGGGGACACTGAATAGTGCACGGTACATCCAAACCGTCATCGAACCCATCGTTCTACCATTCCTAGACCGGCAAGGGAACTTGCTGTTCCAACAGGACAATGCACGTCCGCATGTATCCCGTGCCACCCAACGTGCTCTAGAAGGTGTAAGTCAACTACCCTGGCCAGCAAGATCTCTGGATCTGTCCCCCATTGAGCATGTTTGGGACTGGATGAAGCGTCGTCTCACGCGGTCTGCACGTCCAGCACGAACGCTGGTCCAACTGAGGTGCCAGGTGGAAATGGCATGGCAAGCCGTTCCACAGGACTACATCCAGCATCTCTACGATCATCTCCATGGGAGAATAGCAGCCTGCATTGCTGCGAAAGGTGGATATACACTGTACTAGTGCCGACATTGTGCATGCTCTGTTGCCTGTGTCTATGTGCCTGTGGTTCTGTCAGTGTGATCATGTGATGTATCTGACCCCAGGAATGTGTCAATAAAGTTTCCCCTTCCTGGGACAATGAATTCACGGTGTTCTTATTTCAATTTCCAGGAGTGTATTACACCCTGTTCCAACTCATCCCCTCACTGACATTCGCAATCAATCAGTTCACCACAACTCCTCATACAGTTGGCCTGCAGGTTTAAGAAAATTTATCTGACTGACAGAGGGACAGACTGTGACAAATGTTATTCCAGACTTAGCCTTTGATTGTTTATTTCTACATTAACAGTTTCATGACCAACAAAACATCTTGGGCTGGTGCATAAGACTCAAATATTTTCTATAAGTTCCAAAAACACACACTACACGTAATGGAGACTTTAATCATTGAAAATAATATAATCTGCTTCACTGATCACTGAAGTCTGCCAATGTTGGGGTAACTTTCTGAATCCATAACTGTAAAAATCATGTGGTTTTGTAGCAAAGAGCTTGTAGAGCCATGTTCAAAGTGTATTTTCACCCCAAAAGGAAGTTTGTGAAGATCATTGAACAGAGAGCAGAAAAGGTGAAATCTGTGGGTGCAATGTCAGGTGAAAAGGTGGTTGCAGATTGACTTCCCAACCCAGTTGTTGTATAGTGTTACTGGCCAGTGTCGCAGGATTCCGGTTGCTGTTATTGTGGAATGGCATCACTTCACACAGTCTTCCTAGTTGTTGTTCTGGGATTTCGTCTGGAAGATGTCTGTTGATGACAATAAATGCCTACAGGAGAGTTACCTCATGCAAGCAACTCTTTGTACACCACATGGCCACTGTTCCACCAGATGCATAACACTATCTTATGTGGATGCATGCAAGTCTTTTTATGTGGCATTACTGCTTTGTTTGGACTAAACCATTTCTTTCTTTTCTTTCCCTTGCATTAGCACAAAGACAAATTTTCTAGTCATCAGTAATGGTGCAGGATAGGAATGATAGGTGGTGTTCACACACAAATCGATGACAACAAGTGGATAATGCACATATGGCCAACCAGTAATTTTTCTCATTTGGCTTGTGTATCTCATATGCTTCATTGTTGAACCTTCTCCATTGCATTCAAATGTTCCACAATGATGGAATGAGCATGAGGGACTCAATAGAGGGGAAATTTTAGAAAATGATTTCACTGAAGAAAATGTTGGTGTTCCTTTATGTGACCCTATAATATTCTTTCCCCTATTGTAACCAAGTCTGTGGCATTCACTAAGAGAAGCAGAATGTTTCACAAGTGTTGATCACATTGAGTGTGGGATAGCATTTCACATTTCCTGATTACAATCTCTGAATTCCAAAGACAAGTCATGTTTCAGATTTATCAGTCCCCTTGTCATAGTAAATACAATGCAGGGTGAATGTTGTTTGTTCGGTATGATTTGAACTGGGAGTTGCAGCAACAGTAAATGAATAATGCTTCTGATTTTATCTCTGTTGCAATATGTCACCACTGACTTGAGAACTAGAAAAAGTTCATTCTGAGTGTCACATGACAGATAATGCATGTGCAAATGCTTTCCAGACTATTGTTGGTCTCTCACCTTGCCTATGTATTCAATTGTTATAAACAGAAGAGTTCGAATATTCACAGGAAATTTTCATTAGTTGAACCTGCAATTTTCTGAGCTGAACCTCTGAATGCCAAGCCTCTTTGACCAAGAAATAATATCACATTAAGTAACATGGGAGCTCAAATGCAAGTTGGCTATTACATGGATGAACAGAAAAGTTACCTTTTTTTTCTTCCAACCATCAGCATACTTCTTTCATGTCATTTTATTTCTTCGTTTTTATGATTCTCCTGTGAAATATTTTTACAAATGTAAATATTTCGTTTGTTGTCCTTCATTGGATGAAAAATATATTGTATATACTGGTTTTTAATGTAAATCACCTTAAGATGTAATCAGAAATGTGTTACTTCTGGATGTTGTTGGCAAGGCTACCAAATTGTAATGTTGTTTTAGATCTGCCAATGTGTACATTTGTTGGGGAAATGTGATAGAATTGACAAGAATATTTGAAGAAAGCATTTTTTTAACTCCATCACAATGTGGGTTTAGTGCACAATATCTAAAGAAGAAATAGAATAATATAACAGTTAATACAATCAACTTTGCCAAAATAACACTCTTCTACAAACACCCTTGTATTTCTGAAAAAAATACATTGTGATCCTATTTGTACTTAGAAAGCTGAATTCAAAACTGTTTTTAGTTTTTTTTTGTCAGGAATTGTTTATGAATAATCACCATTTTCTTTTTCTCTTCTGTTTCTGATATATTGCAACAAACATGAGGTGAAATTCAATAGAGAAATTCACATATTTATGATGTTATAATTTCATCACATTAATGGAGCATGAATTCTAACATATAACACAGAAATCTTTTTGGATACACCTTGTAGCATTTATTTGATATGAGAAATAAGAGGAAATCGACAAGAAAATGAACCACTCTATTCTAATGCACATCACTTTCTTCTCTTGTATTGTGAATCTTTCTTATCTTGAATGATATTCCAGCAATAATCTGCTAATATAGAAGGTACCCACTTCCCTTCATAACACCTTTCTATGGTAGAAATGTCCTTATGGTATTTTTCGCCATGTTCATTCAATACATCACTACAACACTCTATGAAGTAGTCCAGATGAGGGTCCATCATATGTATCTTCAAAGACACACTGCACATTGTTCATTAGCCCAAGTTTGATGTGAAGTGGTGTAAGTGGTATATCCCCAGGAGCTATCTGACATTAATGTTGTACATTCTTTTCGCCCACTTTCCATTTCCGACTAGGCCATTTCTTTTTCATGTAGTGACAATTTCCGTCTCGACTATCCCATTCACAAAGAAAACAGGCATACTCCACGTACCCTTGTTACATTCTCTGTACCATCGCAATTACTTTGAAATCTGCAAATATTTTCCATTTGTATTCACGGTATAGTAATGAATTTAACACCCATTCTACAAATTGGTAATTCTCTTTGGTCAAGCTGGCATAAGCTACTGAAATGAAGGGTATTTTATTTCCGTTATGCAGCAAAACACCATTGAGACTTAGTTTTGATGCAGCAACCGGCTGTCACTGTTAGAGATAATGGTCTATTGCAGGTGGTCTCAGTGACATACATATGGCAGGGGATAACTCGATGACATCTGATTCTTCCCACCTGCTGTTGAACAAGAAATTGTTATGTTCCATCACTAACAGATGTGGCAACATACCTGTAACAAGAAATTGTTATGTTCCATCACTAACGGATGTGGCAACATACCTGTATCTCTCTATAATGTCCCTATGTTTACCGTGAATTGTGGATATGTATATATATATATACGAGGGCCATTCAGAAAGTAACCTCCGGTTGATTTAAAAAAAATACACGAAGTTAAATAAAAATATTTTAATATATACATCTTACAACTACATCTTTGCACTATTTTTCTACATAGTCTCCATAGTGATTGAGGCACTTATCGTATCTCTCCACAAGCTTTGAAATTCCTTCTGCATAAAAATCATCCGCTTGTGCCTGGAGCCAGCCTGTGACCGCATCTTTGAGCTCTTCGTCGTCATCAAACCGCTGTGACCCGAGCCATTTCTTCAAATGCATGAAGAGGTGATAATCACACTTGGCGCCAGGTCTGGGTTGTAAGGTGGATGGTTGATAACGTCCCACTTGAAGGACTCGGGAAGGGCCGTTGTTCTGCGGGCAGAGTGAGGACAGGCGTTATCGTGCAAAAAAACGATACCGGAAGTCAGCATACCACGGCGTTTGTTCTGTATAGCCCGTCGTAACTTTTTTATTGTTTCACAGTACATGTCTTGATTAATGGTCGTACCACGTTCCATGAATTCAACCAACAACACCCCTTTGGCATCCCAAAACACCGTTGCCATCAGTTTTCTGGCAGAAAAATCTTGCGAGGCTTTTCTTGGTTTGGTAGGCGAATTTGAATGTGCCCACATCTTTGGTTGTTCTTTTGTCTCAGGGTTCATGTACTTAATCCAGGTTTCGTCACCGGTCACGATTCTGTTTATCAATGGTTCTCCTTCGTCCTCATAACGTGACAGAAAGTCTAATGCAGAGGCCATTCTTTGAGTTTTGTGGTGGTCGGTAAGAATTTTGGGCACCCATCGTGCACAGAACTTACGGTAACCCAACCTTGCTGTCACTATCTCGTACAAGAGAGTCTTAGAAATCTGTGGAAAGCCGGTAGACAACTCCGACACTGAGAAACGTCGATTTTTCACGAACTTTTGCATCAACTGTCTGAACGAGTTCGTCAGTCACCAATGATGGTCTACCACTCCTCTCTTCATCATGAACGTTTTCTCGTCCACTTTTAAATAAACGTACTCATTCACGGACAACTCCTTCACTCATAACTCTTGGTCCGTACATGGCACAAAGCTCACAATGAATAGCTGCTGCAGAATATCCTTTGGCTGTAAAAAACCTTATGACAGCACGCACTTCACATTTGGCAGGGTTTTCTATTGCAGCAACGATTTCAAACTGCCACAAAAACTAAACTAGTGCAGGTACGACGTTCACTCGACCACGGCTTGATGCCGACTGACCTGTTGAGTGCGTGAACGCACAGATGGCGTCGCTACTCCCCCCACAACCCGACATGTGACCGATCGGAGGTTACTTTCTGAACCACCCTCGTATATACATACATACTACACAAAACGTATCCCTGACAATGATATTTTGTTTACATATTAGAATTTCCCATGGTAAACTGGGTTAGAAGCACACAGTTTGATATCAGGAATAGAACTCTTGTCGAACAGTGTAATTTAATTGGATAGATAAAAACATCTAATCACCAATCACATTCTTTCTTGCCCACACGTGTGTGTGTGTGTGTGTGTGTGTGTGTGTGTGTGTGTGTGTGTGTGTGTGTAATTCTGTGTACTTCTGTCTCTGTGTGTGTGTGTGTGTGTGTGTGTGTGTGTGTGTGTGTGTGTTTCCGTTTTTCTGCTGCTGCTTGGCAAGTAGATTTTTTAATCTATCAAATGAAATTATAAAGAAGAAATAGTACATTTAAAATTAAATACAATATACAATTAGATGCAGCCGGGGTGAAGGACTCATAAAACTGAAGAAGTGAATTGAAACAAAGAATATTATGAAACAGAAAGTTGCTACTCACTATAGAGTAGAGTTTAAATGAAGGATGTCGTGTTGGGCAGCGTGCTTAGCAGCAGGGTATCAACTTGTTTCTTGCCACAGCTTGTAGGTGGCCATTTATGTGGACAGACAGCTTGTTTGTCGTCATGCCCACATATAATGCAGCACAATGGTTGCATCTTAGCTTATATAGCACATGACTGGTTTCACAGATAGCACTGCCTACAATGGGATAGGTGATATTTGTGACCAGACTGGAGATGGTGGTGGTGGTGGTGGTGGTGGTGGTGGTGGTGGTGGTGGTGGTGGTAGGATGTATGGGACAGGTCCTGCATCTGGGTCTATTACAGGGATATGAGTATGGGTTAAAAGTTCTTCCTAAACACCCAGAATCCTAAAACCCCTCCCCTCATTCAGATTCATTGAAGACATCTTTGTGATCTGGATCGAGAGTGAGGACACCCTATACGCATTCCTCCAGAACCTCAACAGCTTCTCCTCCTTTGTCTCACCAGGACCTTCTCAAGCCAGCAAGCCTAGTTCCTAGGTGTTGATCTCCACTTCAAAGATGACTACATCTCTGCCTCTGTCCATATCCAACCTACTAACTACAATTAATACCTCCATTTTGACAACTGCTACCCAGTCCATACCAAGAAGTCCCTCCCATACAGTCTATCCACATATGCAGTGATGAGGGGCCCCCCTCGAAATATACCGGGGGACTCAATGAAGTGTTCAGACAATAATTATCCTCCAAACCTTGTACAAAAACAAATCTTCTGTGCTTTATCTTTGCAGTTTCCCACGACCCCCGAAGTCTCACCATCTGGCCACAGAGGAGCATTCCCCTTGTAACTCAGTACCACCCAGGACTGGAACAACTGAATTACATCCTCTACCAGTGTTCTGACTAACTATCATTGTGCTCTGAAATCAGAAATGTGCTGCCTACTATCCTCCACACCTGTCCCACAGTGGTATTCCTCCATCCACCAAACCTACACAATACACTCGTCCATCCCAGCACAATCCCTGCTCCCAACCCTTACTTAATGGCTCAGATCACTGTAATAGAACTAAATGCAAGACCTGTCCCATACATCCTTCATTCACCATCTACTCCAGGCTGGTCACAAACAACATATATCCCACCAAAGGCAGGGCTACATGTGAAACCAGTCATCTGATATAGAGGCTGAGCTTCAACCAATGTGCTGATTTCTGCATGGGAATGACAAGCAACAAGCTGTCTGTCTGCATGAATTACCAGTAATAAACTGTGGCCAGGAACTCCCCCTGCAGTATATCCTACGTTCCTGTAACCCTCCTGGCTTCAGCCTTGATTAGTCAGTTTTCTCACCCATTCAGACCCTTCCCTGTCTCCATTCCAGTGCTACATAGCCCTCATATCACCAACACAAGAGGTCTTCTTTACTCCTTTTGTAGAAAGAACTGCAAGGATTTTGCTTTTTTTGTGGGTGGCAATGTCAGTGAAGATATTATTTATCTTTATTACATTATTTGCTAGGTATATACTATTAGACATATATTTTCACCGATAACTTATTCTTGGAGAAAAGTGATGTCTGTGTCTTGTAACTAGTGTGTTCAGCATAGTTATTGGTTTGATCACTTCTTCTATTTTTAAAGCTACATTTTTACATTTATAATAGCTACCACAGCTAAGGCTAAGTATCTACGGCTGGATGACATGTCTGGCATTGCAGTAATAGAGCATACAAACTAACTTTCCTAATTAATGCATGTATCTGTTAGTCAGGACTGTCAAAATCCAGATCGTAGTTGGAGATTAGCCATCACAGTTGTACAGACACTGTTTTTCGATGTACTATTTTTCTTCCTCCTTATGAGATAGTGTACTGGAGACAATTGCATTGTTTTCCTTATTTTGTTTTGGCTGTCTTAGTAGTTTCTTCGTATAATTTAAGTGTTTACATTTATTTATGGAGCTGTGTTTTGTTTAATGAGGAGGGTGTTTATGAGGAATCCAGTCAGCAATAATGTTTTTTATGATTTACCATATGACACATGAGAGCTGATTACCTCTGAAATGAAGAGGCTGGGAGTAAATTGTGTAGTAGAAACAACTGAAAAACATAGGAGAAATGTGCGCACACATTTGGAGAGAATTTGTGATAAGTATCCGAAGATAATGTACGTACAGTACCACTGTCCCTTTGCTCAAAAAACATTTTCCATCAAGACTTTCACTACAGTCTGTTCCCAGACAAAATTGTTTCTCTTACTGCCTCACCTCTCTACATGGAGTCCAGTAGGGAGCTGCATTTCCCCATCTGTCATCAACTCGTGGTCATCTATCCCACCTGTTGCAGATGATCCATACACAAGGTGAGAAATGGCTTAGGTTGTCATGAACATTAGAACTTCATTGCAACACAGAAGGCACATTATAATGTTGGGCGTGTGAAATGGCTTCCTAGTGCTAAAAACATAACAATAGTCCTGTTATGCTGTAAGGTTGTCACAAATATGAGCTAAGCTGAGCACTGCAAGCTGCACTGGTGTTTTCCTAGATTCCATTGTTGTTGTGCTCAGAGGAATAGTTGGGAATGTTAGAGCAAGGCAATGTAAAGAATGCCCTGATCCACTGAAAGATGTTTGATAATATGAGAACTATTCTTGAAGTTCCAGTTCTGCACTCTGTTTGTAAAAACTGAGAGGCACTGCTGTAGGTATCTAAAGAGTAGGTTGCACTAGTGATGTCAATATTGTGGGCTACATTCTTATTAATATAGTCATGGCACTCAGAAGTAGACAGTGGATGTAATGTCTGGGACTTGGATTGGCTGGTGAGCCATTGTGCAGTGGTCTATGAAGGCTGTGAAGAGCACAGGAATACTGGAAAATTGTCCAGTGTCATGTGGTCCCTATACAGAAACTATGCAATGGGTGTCATGGGCAAGATGAGCTGCTCTGAGTTTGTTTCAGGTTTATTAACATGCTAGCAACAGGCAGCACTCTGTTGAATGTCACAAGACAGCATTGTAAGGTACCAGTCATATGGTACACCACACACTTCCACCTCATTCCTATTATGTCTTCTACTCCATCCTGTTCCCATACCCAACAAATTTCTTCCTGCCTCACCTTTACGAAGAATGCACCTGAGAAACAACCCACATCGTCTGCTACACAGTCTCCTTGCTATGTGTATCCATCTGTAAGTAAAGAAAGGAGGATTACATTGTATGTGTTTGATGTGCAATTTTACTGCATGAACAGCAAAAATGTGGAAAGTGATAACATTTTTGCTATTACCTTATGTGGGGTATCCCTGAGAAAAGTTAATGATAATTTGAAATTCTTGATGAAGTATTCTGCAAGTCGCAAAGTGCTCTCATTGTCAAATACTGGATGAATAGAATGACAGCATATGCTTGCAGTGAGTGAGGCTGCATATACAGTCATACACACAGTTCCTAACCGTTAAACTTGCCACAGTGAGTTAACCCTGTAACATAAAATTGTATGTTTTAATAAGCAGATTACTACAGGATTTTAAATTATAAAATTTGGTTAATAATTATTTGAAATGTTGACAATAAAAGTTTATTTGCCCCTGGCGGTATTCAGATAGCCAGCTTGCACCTCGAATAAAGTTCTGACTTTGTGGATCTCGGTTAGTAATGTTCACTGTTGTACATAATTGACTAGATTAGATGCTCAGTTATTCACTGATCACTAGGCTCTCTAAAAGATTGAAGTAATTGATTCTGTTCTTTATAATGTCATATTGAAACAGTCTTCATTTATCAACTGTTTGTTTGACTTTTGCAGATTAAGTATTTTTTATATTAACACACAATTTCCTCTTTTGTCAATCAGGCCCTGTTGTCGGGGAAGCCCCGCGTCCTATTGCTCAGGTGAGTGAAAGTAGAAGCAGCACCACTGAGACTGACAGAGAGATGGTGAGTTTCACCAGCAGCAAAGGAAGTTTGGCTTTGTGGCATGTAATGAAACCCCCCCCCCCCCCCCCCCCCCCCGTTTCCTGGCCACCTTCCAGGGTGCCAACAAATTTCATCAGCCCATGGTTTTTAGCCCTTCTGTGGGGTGCCGTGCACACCCGATTTTAATTAATTAACACCTTTCTACATATCCTATTCATCTTCACTTCATACTTATTATTTTTTGCACTCCAATCTTTCCTGACTCCACAACTTTTGCAACTTTATTTGCACTGGTAACTGAAGTGTTGTCTCAAGTCTTATATTACAATGTAATTACCTACTGAACAATTACAAAAATATATCAAAGAATACTCGCATACTGGCTAATGGCATCGTAACTTCATATTTTCTCTCCTGATATAATGGCGTTGTCACAGTTCTACAGATCTAGGGCAAAGCACTTCACTGAATGAGAATGAGATAGCATGGAATAAAACTCTCAAATCAGCAAGTACAGTGAAGCCTGATGAAGCAACTATTGCTGTCCCACTCTGCAGAAACTCTTCACACATTTGCAGCAGATTTCATGCACAGGAGAAAAAATTCCTGAAGTGAATAAAAGTTTAAACCCATTATTTGAACTAGAATGTGACTTTATGGCAGCAATCATCATTCATTGATACTATAGACATTGCAAAATATGTAACTTTACCCCAGAGCTAGGTTACAGCACATTTGATATTCATTAAACATGATAATTACCACCTACAATTGTCTAAAATATTTAGTTATTGCAATTATACATCAATCACCTTTGCAAAATGGTAATAGTCACTCTTCTTGCTATTATCATAGCCAGACAAACTTGAAAAAACCCTTTTTAGAATATTATTATGGTCATTAAATTAATTTCTCGTGCACTTCATAGAGAGGTCTTCTTGTCTTTGGGTATCACAAGTTTATCTTGGGTTGCTTAGTAATTCAATAAATCTAACTTCATGTTTGGTAGCTCATCTATCACTGGTTGTCCTGTGTGAAGTAAAAGTAACTGTGTAGCTATGTTCTGTAGCTACGTTAGCTGTTTGGGATTTGCTTCCAGTAATATTCAGGTATGTCTCTGATACATGAAACAGAATCAAATGATCAATCTTTGGATGATCAACCAGATCTTGTACTGACTTCTGTATACAGGTAGCTGTCCCTCCTGCAGTGACCATATGATCAACATGCATGCTGTCTGTCATATGAATCTCAATGTATAGTGTCTGCCACAAGGTGTACAACTCTGAGGACAAGGGCCCATTCCACATTAACTTATGCTGCCATAGACATTGCAAAAGTATCTTAAATGTGATCACAATGGGACTAATTAATCCAAATGGATCAAAAATGTATGATGTGGCACACAGTACAGCGCATTTTGTGAAGCTGAAGCTGTAGATATTAGGTGCTGGTTTGAAATTGTTCACAGTTTCAAAATGTTGAACAGCTGGATGCTAGAATAAACCTCATCATTATCAAGCAGTAAAAGTAGTTGTGTTTTTTGCACCACTGAGGGGATATTTTTGAATAGTTCGTCTGTGTTGCTGTACCATTTCCATAGTGAAGCTCCACCTCTTATCAATATCTTCCTGAGATCTTACTGGAGCTTGATTTCACCCCTTACTGTATTGCATCCTGAGATACAATGGTCGATATTGAAATGATTAGTGAGAATGTTTGCTGCCTCACTCTGCTCACTCTCTTTGTGAGCTCACTGTAACAGATTACTGGCTGCAAGAAAGGGCGCACAAGTCATTCTGTGTGTGATCGCCTTTCATTCGTATTCCCGAGGTGGTGCAGATCTATCACTCCTCCACAATATTCTTTGGAAAGTGCGATCTTCATCTACTACCAGAACTTGTCAATGCATATTCTCCATATCTACTGTGAAGGCAATGCGATGTATGTGAAAGCATAATGTTATGGATTACAAATAATGTTGAATGGTTGGTCATATCATTGGAAGACTGTTTAGTGACAAATTTGTGTTTGATTTGGCAAGAAAATCAAATGCTGCTCTCTTTTAGTAGTTGAGCTGAAGTGGCGTGTACTATGAAATGCCTTCTGTTATGACTAGTACTGCCGTGTCGTAAACCTTCATACTTCCTCACAAACTCTGTGTAGCTTTCCGCAAGCTTTGATTGTCTTGTTAGTTTCTGCTCAGTCTGAGAGAAGCATTTTGCTGCATTGTGGAAAGAATTGCATAACAAACTTTACTCTTCCTGAAATGGAAGATGAACTATGAACCTATCTGTTGAATCTTTAGTTGTGTGTTCCATGAAGTGCAAGTCACATTGCTGCTCACCTTCCATCATTAAGACATTGATACCACACAACTAGTGTTTGGACAGCTTTAAGGAAAAGAAGTGGAATGTGGACTCGCATATTTTTTCATTTGTTGTTTTATGTAATACAATTTATTGCTTAACAACATTCATATTATTACAATTTAAAAGCGTATTAAAACAGTCATGAGCCGCGCAGTAAAAACTTTAGCAGGCTTAATTAATTAGAATCCATATTTTGGCAATTGTACCATTATGAAAAGGGCATGATATTGGAAGTACACAGTTCACAAAACAAGGAAAGGTCACATGAATTGGGCAGGTTCAACAAACCATTTTATCAATCAAATTAATTACAGGGACTGACATTAGATGCATCAACAATTTGCAAGCTTAAGTTACTGTTGCACAGTTGAACAACATTCATCCAAATACATACTCGAGCGACCTTTTCCCCTGCATAATCCATCTCCTGCATCACACTCCTTCTCCATGTTCCACTAGCTGGAACATCTCCAAAGCTGACTGGGGGCTTTTCACCTCCCTGGTGACCTTCCATGACCAAAATTATCCAGCTGTAATAGTCAGGTCGCATACTTCATGGACGTTATTCTCACTCCTGCTGAATATTCCACCCCTCATACTTCCTCTTCTCCATGTCGAGTCCCAGTCCCTTGGTGGACTACCGCATGCAGCGACGCTATTCGTGCTCAGTGACGTACTTTACGCACCTTCCAGCGCCGTCCTAAGTTGGCAAACTGTATCAGTTATAAACGACTCTGTGCACAATGTTGTCGTGTTATCAGCTTGCTGGGTGGCTTTCACCAGCTCATCCAACAGTTTTACCCCTTCTTCAGTAGTCTGGTTTGGCCTGCACCAGCTGTCTGGCACCAAGGTCCACTCTCCGATTTTTGGCGTGACTGTGGCGAATGAAGTCCTTGTGGATGCTGAGGATATCTCAAATGCCTTCAGCCGCTTTTTCGCAGAGGTTATGAGCTCTGCCCATTTCCACCCTGCCTTCCGCCCCTTAAAAATAAGCAGAGGAGGCACGGCCACCTTCTTTCCAGTCTTTGAATCGTGAAAGTTACAATGCCACCTTCACCATGCGGGAACTCGAAAGTGCACTCGTCCGTACCCGATCCAATACTCCAGGGCCCAATGGTATCCTTATTCAGATGCTGAAGAACCTTTCTTGCTCAGGTAAAGGCTGTCTTCTTCGCTCCTATAATCGCATCTGGACTGAAGGTCATGTTCCCACACACTGGCGTGAAGCAATTGTTTTTCCCATTCCCAAACCAGGAAAGGACAATCACCTTCCTTCCAGTTATCATCCCATCTCCCTTACCAGCTGCGTCTGCAAGTTGATGGAGCACATGGTGAATTCTCAATTGGTTTAGCTCCTTGAATCTTGATACTTTCTTGCCACAGTCCATTGTGACTTTCGTAGGCACCGCTCTGCCGTTGACCACCTAGTTACCTTGTCGACCTTCATTATGAACAACTTTTTGGAGAAGGCTTATGACACCTGTTGGAGGGCGGGAATTCTCCACACCATGTACACTTTGGGCCTTCGCAGTTGCCTCTCTCTTTATTAATGCATTTTTAATGGATCATATGGTCAGGATACGTGTGGGTTCTGTTTTGTCACATGCCTTTCGCCAGTAGAATGGGATGCCCCAGGGCTCCATTTTGAGCGTGGCCCTTTTTGCCATAGCTATCAATTCAATAATGGATTGCCTTCCAGCTGAGGTTTCAGGCTCCCTTTTCGTGGATGACTTTACAATCTACTGCAACGCTCAGAGAACATGTCTCCTGGAGCGCTGTCTTCAGCATTGTCTAAACCGTCTATATTCCTGGAGTGTCACAAACGGTTTCCATTTTTCTGGTGAGAAAATGGTCTGTATGAACTTCTGGAGTTAGAAACAGTTTCTTCCACCAGCATTAGATCTCAGTCCCATTGCTCTCCCATTCGTGGAGAGAAACAAATTTTTAGGTCTTACATTTGAAAGAAAACTTTGCTGGTCTCCACATGGGCTTTATTTGGCTGCTCGTTGTATCCATTCCCTAAATGTGCTCCGTGTTCTCAGTGGTACATCATGGGGAGCAGGTCGAATGGTCCTGCTTCGCTTATATCAGTCCATTGTCGGATCAAAGCTAGATTATGCGAGCATTGTCTACTCTTCTGCCCGGCCGTCCATCTTACACCGTCTAAACTCTATCCACCATTGGGGGGTTACGTCTGGCGACTGGAGCATTCTACACCAGCCCTGTTGAGAGTCTGAATGCCGAAGCTGCAGCTTTACCACTAAACTACCAGCACGATATGTTGCGTTGTCGGTACACCTGCCGACTTACGTCAATGCCCAACCACCCATCATATTTCTGCTGCTTTGACGACTCTTTTGATTGCCAATATGGGCTGTATGTCTCTGCCCTGTTACCTCCAGGAGTTCACTTTCGTCACCTGCTTCAGCAACTTGATTTTACCCTCCCTACTACTTCTCGAGTGGGTGAAAGCCCGATGCCACCTTCGCTCCAGGCTCAGGTTCGTGTTCACCTTGAACTCGGGTCGCTCCCAAAGGAGAACATCACGGATTCGATATACCACTTGAGGTTTTTTGAACTTTGTTCGAGATCCACTAATAACGGCTTTATTTACACAGATGGCTCCAAGACTAATGCTGGCGTCGGATGTGCCTTTGTCATTGGGGATGATACCTTTCAGTATCTGCTCCTTGACCAGTGTTCAAGCCTTACAGCTGAGCTTTCTGCTCTCTATCAGGCTGTTCAGTATATCTTCCGCCATTGTCATTCTGCCTATGCCATCTGCTCTGATTCTTTGAGCGCCATTCAGAGTCACTGGGACTCATATTCGGACCACCCTCTCGTGCAATGAATTCAATGGTCCCCTCAGTCGCTAGCTGATACTGGCACCCATGTCCTTTTTGTTGTGGATTCCTGGTCACGTTGTGGTGCCTGGGAATGAAGCTGCTGATACTGCGGCCAAGCTCATATCCTTAGTTTCATTGCATTGACAGACATCTCCAAACAGATCTGCGTCTTTGCGAGTACTCTCTGCTACTGCTCCCTTGAATTTTTCTACGGTATTATTGCACTAACGTTTGTGACTGGGCGCTAATGACCTTCGTAGGTGAGTGCCCTAAACACACAAAAAAAATGGACATGGCAATCCACCTGGTTTTCTTTATTGTTTGCAATTGTGTTCTTTCTGCCTGTACATTCATCCTGTTTGGTTTTAGGTCCCCACTTGAGTTTTGACCTCAACTTCAAAATTTCCTCTTTTTAGTGTGAGCCATTTGGGGAATGACTCCCTCCCTGGCGTCTGCAGTGAGGATTCCGTCTCCCTTCCCCCGGGTAGCCACCTTCTGCCCTGCTAGGTCACCGGCACACATAGCCAGTCTGTGTGATGGGGGTGTTATGTACCCATCGGGCTGAGTCCCCTGACAACACAGGAAGCACTCTCCTGATTCCTGAGTTGTTCACTCCCCATGTATGCCAAGGAGTGGTTGCTTGTACTCTTGGAGCATCACAACTCCTGCCAATGGCCGCTGTGCTAGACAGACCTCGGTTTGGCTATGTAGCACCCTTGGGGAGAGCCGCTAGTCACACTGGCTGGTATTGGGGCAGATGCTTGACGCATGAAACATGTTGTTGTTGTTGTTGTTGTTGTGGTCTTCAGTCCTGAGACTGGTTTGATGCAGCTCTCCATGCTACTCTATCCTGTGCAAGCTTCTTCATCTCCCAGTACCTACTGCAACCTACGTCCTTCTGAATCTGCTTAGTGTATTCATCTCTTGGTCTCCCTCTACGATTTTTACCCTCCACGCTGCCCTCAAAAGCTAAATTTGTGATCCCTTGATGCCTCAAAACATGTCCTACCAACCGATCCCTTCTTCTAGTCAAGTTGTGCCACAAACGTCTCTTCTCCCCAATCCTATTCAATACCTCCTCATTAGTTACGTGATCTACCCACCTTATCTTCAGCATTCGTCTGTAGCACCGCATTTCGAAAGCTTCTATTCTCTTCTTGTCCAAACTAGTTATCGTAAATGTTTCACTTCCATACATGGCTACACTCCATACAAATACTTTCAGAAACGACTTCCTGACAAATCTATACTCGATGTTAACAAATTTCTCTTCTTCAGAAACGATTTCCTTGCCATTGCTAGTCTACATTTTATATCCTCTCTACTTCGACCATCATCAGTTATTTTACTCCCTAAATAGCAAAACTCCTTTACTACTTTAAGTGTCTCATTTCCTAATCTAATTCCCTCAGGATCACCCGATTTAATTCGACTACATTCCATTATCCTCGTTTTGCTTTTGTTGATGTTCATCTTATATCCTCCTTTCAAGACACTGTCCATTCCATTCAACTGCTCTTCCAAGTCCTTTGCTGTCTCTGACAGAATTACAATGTCATCGGCAAACCTCAAAGTTTTTACTTCTTCTCCATGAATTTTAATACCTACTCTGAATCTTTCTTTTGTTTCCTTTACTGCTTGCTCAATATACAGATTGAATAACATCGGGGAGAGGCTACAACCCTGTCTCACTCCCTTCCCAACCACTGCTTCCCTTTCATGCCCCTCGACTCTTATAACTGCCATCTGGTTTCTGTACAAATTGTAAACAGCCTTTCGCTCCCTGTATTTTACCCCTACCACCTTCAGAATTTGAAAGAGCGTATTCCAGTTAACGTTGTCAAAAGCTTTCTCTAAGTCTACAAATGCTAGAAACGTAGGTTTGCCTTTTCTTAATCTTTCTTCTAAGATAAGTCGTAAGGTTAGTATTGCCTCATGTGTTCCAACATTTCTACGGAATCCAAACTGATCCTCCCCGAGGTCAGCTTCTACCAGTTTTCCATTCATCTGTAAAGAATTTGCGTTAGTATTTTGCAGCTGTGACTTATTAAACTGATAGTTCGGTAATTTTCACATCTGTCAACACCTGCTTTCTTTGGGATTGGAATTATTATATTCTTCTTGAAGTCTGTGGGTATTTTGCCTGTCTCATACATCTTGCTCAGCAGATGGTAGTGTTTTGTCATGACTGGCTCTCCCAAGGCCATCAGTAGTTCTAATGGAATGTTGTCTACTCCCGGGGCCTTGTTTCGACTCAGGTCTTTCAGTGCTCTGTCAAACTCTTCACGCAGTATCTTATCTCCCATTTCGTCTTCATCTACATCCTCTTCCATTTCCATAATATTGTCCTCAAGTACATCGCCCTTGTATAAACCCTCTATATATTCCTTCCACCTTTCTGCCTTCCCTTCTTTGCTTAGAACTGGGTTGCCATCTGAGCTTTTGATATTCATACAAGTGGTTCTCTTCTGTCCAAAGGTCTCTTTAATTTTCCTGTAGGCTGTATCTATGTTACCCCTAGTGAGACAAGCCTCTACATCCTTACATTTGTACTCTAGCCATCCCTGCTTAGCCATTTTGCACTTCCTGTCGATCTCATTTTTGAGACGTTTTTATTCTTTTTTGCCTGCTTCATTTACTGCATTTTTATATTTTCTCCTTTCATCAATTAAATTCAATATTTCTTCTGTTACCCAAGGATTTCTATTAGCCCTCGTCTTTTTACCTACTTGATCCTCTGCTGCCTTCACTACTTCATCCCTCAGGGCTACCCATTCTTCTTCCACTGTATTTCTTTCCCCCATTCCTGTCAATGGTTCCCTTATGCTCTCCCTGAAACTCTGTACAACCTCTGGTTCTTCCAGTTTATCCAGGTCCCATCTCCTTAAATTCCCACCTTTTTGCAGTTTCTTCAGTTTCAATCTGCAGTTCATAACCAACAGATTGTGGTCAGAATCCACATCTGCCCCTGGAAATGTCTTACAATTTAAAACTTGGTTCCTAAGTCTCTGTCTTGCCATTATGTAATCTATCTGATACCTTTTAGTATCTCCAGGATTCTTCCAGGTATACAACCTTCTTTCATGATTCTTGAACCAAGTGTTAGCTATGATTAAGTTATGCTCTGTGCAAAATTCTACAAGGCGGCTTCCTCTTTCATTTCTTCCCCCCAATCCATATTCACCTACTATGTTTCCTTCTCTCCCTTTTCCTACTGACGAATTCCAGTCACCCATGACTATTAAATTTTCATCTCCCTTCACTACCTGAATAATTTCTTTTATCTCGTCATACATTTCATCAATTTCTTCATCATCTGCAAAGCTAGTTGGCATATAAACTTGTACTACAGTAGTAGGCATGGGCTTTGTGTCTATCTTGGCCACAATAATGCGTTCACTATGCTGTTTGTAGTAGCTAACCCGCACTCCTATTTTTTTATTCATTATTAAACCTACTCCTGCATTACCCCTATTTGATTTTGAATTTATAACCCTGTAATCACCTGACCAAAAGTCTTTTTCCTCCTGCCTCCGAACTTCACTAATTCCCACTATATCTAACTTTAACCTATCCATTTCCCTTTTTAAATTTTCTAACCTACCTGCCCGATTAAGGAATCTGACATTCCATGCTCCGATCCGTAGAATGCCAGTTTTCTTTCTCCTGATAACGACGTCCTCCTGAGTAGTCCCCGCCCGGAGATCCGAATGGGGGACTATTTTACCTCCGGAATATTTTACCCGAGAGGACGCCATCATCATTTAATCATACAGTAAAGCTGCATGTCCTCGGGAAAAATTACGGCTGTAGTTTCCCCTTGCTTTCAGCCGTTCGCAGTACCAGCACAGCAAGGCCGTTTTGGTTAATGTTACAAGGCCAGCTCAGTCAATCATCCAGACTGTTGCCCCTGCAACTACTAAAAAGGCTGCTGCCCCTCTTCAGGAGCCACATGTTTGTCTGGCCTCTCAAGAGATACCCCTCCGTTGTGGTTGCACCTATGGTACGGCCATCTGTATCGCTGAGGCACGCAAGCCTCCCCAGCAACGGCAAGGTCCATGGTTCATGGGGGGGCATGAAACATATGGAGCTGCAAAAATCTGGCCGATCTCAAACGGGTGCTTCTTCGAAAGGTGAACAATCATTGAATGCTGCCTCATGTTACCCAGCAACCTCTCCTTTCCTCGCTACACCATGGGAGGAGGGCCAGGCTAGCCATCTTTGGATGAAACACTTACCCCATTACCTCATCTGTATGAGTAGATATGGGAACACATTCACTGCCACAATGCTATTGTTTTTTGTGGAAAATATTCAGGACAAAATTATTGATCAAAGCATTTTCTGCATCCCAATCGGCAGCTCTTTGCACCTGTGATCATCTTGACAATGTGCCAGTGTGTTACCCCTCACCAATCTCTGAATATGGTGCGGAGAGTGATTTTTCATTGGGATCTCGCCCTGCAAACTGATGATGAACTGTGGGCTAATCTGGAGAAGTGTGCGTTAATTTTGTTTGGCATGTGCATATGGGCCACAAACACAACTGCTCTGATAGTGGTGCCTTCATTCTAGCTTTTGAGGGGAATACCCTCACAGAGAAGGTCAAGGTTATGTGCTACAATGGTGACGTGAAGCCATATGCCTATCCACCTGTGTGGTGCTTTCGGTGGCTGTGTTTTGGGCATATGTCATCCCGTTGCATGGCAGACACTCTGTTTGCTGACTGTGGACACCCAGTCCATGAGGGAAGCCCCTGTGTTCTGACACCTGTGTGTGACAAATGCACTGAAAGCGGCTCCCCTCACTAGCCAGATTTGCCAGGCATACAAGAGAGAAAGAAAATCCAAGAATACAAGTCTCCAGATCACCTGTCTTATGCTGAGGTTCACCAAAAGAATGTGACACTCCATCTAGTGTCACAATCTTCAGCTTTCCTCTCTGTTACTTCATTTCCTCCACCTACCTCTTCCTTGCCCAGCCCCATCCCCCTATACCCTCTCCCTCCTCTTTCCCTGCTGTTGCCACAACTTCCTCTCTGGATCTGCTCCCTCTCACCAGCCGAAGTAGTACGCCCATTTTTGGCACCTGTCAATGATCGGGCTCTCTCCCAAGACCCCTCTGCCCAGCATCTCTCAGGCTGTAAGACTCCTACAATCAGTCAGTTAGTCTGTGCATCCCAAGGTTACCTGCTCTCTTTCAGTTCTGGATCTTGCAGAAACCTGTACTCCCTCTGTGCTCTACCCTCCTCTGCCTCTGAAATAGGAGGAGGAGGAGGAGGAGGAGGAGGAGAAAATGAACAAGAAGAAAGATAAATCATAAGACAAGGTTCCAAAAGGTTTTGTGTGTGTGTGTGTGTGTGTGTGTGTGTGTGTGTGTGTGTGTGTGTGTGTGTGTAAGTAATCTGGATTCTGGCCACACAATCATCCACTGGAATTTTCATGGATACTATCATCACTTACCAGAAATGCAACCTTTTGCCGGAAATGTACTGGCCACAGGGAAGCATCTGGTGGGATCTGCACTTTGGTTCACTTCAACGTCGTAGTGACTGGATCCACTATGTACCAACTTGGAAGCAATAGTGGTTAGAGTGCAAACGTCTCTGGCAATCACCATTTGCAGTGTCCACCTCCCTCCAGTTAGGATAAATCCTTACTTTGCACTGTCTACCTTAATCCAACAATTCCCACAGCTGTTTCTCCTCCTTGGGGACTTATATGCCCACCATCCACTGTTGGAGAGTGACACTTCAATGGGTGGGGGTCTCCTATTTGACCAATTTATTAGGGACCTGAATTTGTGTCTCATCAATGAGGGGTCCCCTACCCTCTCGAATGCTCTTAATGGCACCTTTACCACCATCGATCTCACGATCTCCTCTCTTGCCTTCGTGGCTTCCCTCCATTTGCCAGCCCGTAATGACGTTCATGACAGTGACCACTTTCCAGTGATTCTATCGGTCCCCTGCCACCGCCTGGCAGACAGGACCCCAAGTTGAGTATTCCACAGGGCCAGTTGCCCTCTGTATATGTCTGCTGCGCACTTCTACACCTCCCTGTCGAATTGCATTTGTGCAGTCTTGCGAGGCACCTCTGCCACTATTCTTCACGCTGCTGTCACTGCTGTCCCCCCTACCAACACGTCCCCTCATCGTTGATCAGTACTTTGGAGTGCCAGGGATGTTACAGTCACTGTCCACACCCGCTGACAGGCACTGCATCATTTTAAACGACACCTTTCACAGACGAACTTCTTCAGTTTTAAGTGCATTCGTGCTAAGGCTCACTACCTTATTGAGCAGCATAAAAAAGAATGCTGGGAGCGCTGTGTGTGCTCTCTGCGGACGTATGCCTCTTAATTGCAGGTTCGGTCCGAGCTCCGTAGTGCTCTGGGCTGCAAGTAACAGTCAGTTGTCCAGGACATTAACCTTAAAGGTGGTCTGTGCACTGATCCATTGGACCTCGCAGAAGAACACTTTGTGATTTCATTGACATAATCTTTCTATCCTGCTACCTTTCTCAGACACTAATGCAGTGTTGACCAGACCCCCCACCCTTTGTATGATCACACTGAGTGATATAGTGAACACTTCACTGAATGGGAATTCTTGCAGGCTCTTACCTCTTCACAGGACATCGCAGCTGGCCCAGATTATGTCCACAACCAGATGGTCTAGGATCTTCAACTGCATTAGGTTCACAACTGCTTTTCCGTCACAATGACGAGATAGTATAGTTATCCCTGTCCTTAAGGCCAGGAAGAACCCAACAGCTCTCGACAGCTACCACCAATTAATCTGACAAATGTACTACGTAAACTGCATGAGAAGATGGTTAGCTTCAGATTATGTTGGGTACTCAAATCTCTGGGCCTTTTGTCCTAGTAACACTGTGGCTTCCAAGTGAGATGATCTCCAACTGACCATTTACTTGGATTGGAAAAAGCCATCTAACATTCTTTTACTCACTGTCAGCACCTTGTCATGGTCTTCTTTTCTCCTACATAAGGCACACAACATGGCTTGGTCCCATCACACTTTAGTTACCAACCATGACTGGGGCTTCCATGTTCCCCTTCAGATTCTTATCCGTGAGTTTTTCTCTCAGCAGCTCTTTCGGGCTCAAGTTGGCACTGCCCTCAGCACCCCTGGAATTCAGGAGAATGGTATCCCACAGGGTTCTGTGGTAAGTGTCACACTCTTCCTCCTTACTGTCTATGGGCTTGTGACCTCTGTTGGACCTCTGGTTATTCTGGTGTTGTACGTCGATGATTTTTGCATCTGATCCAGCTCCCACTAAGTAGATCTGCTGAGCGCCGGCTCCAAAAATCATCCCATGGGCCTCTGTTGGGCTAACTCCTATGGCTTCCAGTTTTCTCCCTCCATAATGTGGGTTATGCACTTTTATCGTTGACTCACAGTACACCCCATTTCAGAATTTTATTTAGGTGACCAGCTTCTTGATGTTGAAGCACAGTCCTGTTTCTTGGGCGTTATTTTTGGTAACCAGCTGACATGGCTGCCCTACATTTGCCGCCAAAATACTGTATGTATATGGAAACTTAATGCTCTCCACGTCCTGGCCCTTGCATTTTGGGGTGCAGACTGTGTCACACTTCTCTCCATGTTTACTGTGACCTGGTCTTCTCCAGACTACATTGTGGTGGTCAGGTTTAAAGCTCAGCCACGCCTTCCACTTTGAATCTGCTTGACCCATTCATTGTGGGGTTCATCTGGCTATTGGTGCCTTTCTCACTAGTCCCGTTGATAGTCTCCTCATAGAGGTGGGGATTCCCCCTCTACACATATGACTGGGCAAACGACTACTTTCTTAATCAGTCATCATTCACCAATTCCCTGACCATCCGATGTACCCTGCACTCTTCGCCAATGACGACTGTCTCCCTCCTGACACGGTCTTGCGTGGGATTGCCAGTTGGCATGCGTATCACTTCCTTATGTTGGGATCCCCATCTCCACTCACTGTAATGCACCTCACATCATTCCTCACATACCCCTCCGACCCATGGATGGTAACAAGACCATGATCACTCCCCCATGGGAAGACCACCCCACTTTTTTGCTTTTTTTTCCCCCAAGTTTTCACATTTGATCTAAACTTACATGCCTTTTACTGTGTGTGTTTACTCTTCATTATTTTATTATTTGACTCCCCTGACTAGGTCCATCCACTTTCATTGGACCCTGTTTCTTGTGTGTCTAACTTAGGAATCGTGGGACTGATGACCTCCCCGTTTGGTCCCATAACCCCTCTCAATCAATCAATCAATCAGTCAAGTGAGATCCATCATCTAATGAAATTGGCTTCATCCCCATGCTGCTCCATTGAAGCTCACTGCATTTTCACCCACAGGTGGTTGCTCCTGCATGCTACTTCATCGAATCCATCACAGTTCAGCCCAGATGAACCAAAGTGTTAGTGTCCACAGACAGCAATTTAAATTGTCAATTTATATGAGGACCAGGAATTTAAAGTACTGTATAATTGTTCAGATCCAGTCAGATGGCAATGAATGGCAGTGTGTGTTTGGAAGCACTTACAATTGACAGTTAACACACACACGAATGAAAATACACATATTCACCCTTCAGTGTAAAAGGCGTGTGGGCTGACAGATGCTTGTGTAATCTACAAGCTAAGCTGTGACCACAGTGCCACGTTCTATTGCATGTGACAACCAACAAGCTGTATGTTTGCATGAAAGGAAACAGACAAATTGTGGCCAAGAGATAACTGGACCACCCTGCAGCACTGCACAGCCTTCTATTTCGCAAGTACATGCACAGTCTTTTTTCTGCTCTTCTAATTCTCACATTTTCCTCACCCTTCCCCCCCCCCCCCCCCCCCTCCTCCTCACCACTTCCTGGTCCAGCATTCTGACTACACATAATTCCCCTGCCCTGTCCGTACCACATCACTGTATGCACCCACAACCATCACTTCAGTCACCCACATCTACCGTTCTATCACTTTCCCATCCTGTACCAGCTTCATCTCTCTCTTCACCACCCAGACTGCTTCACCCATCATGTGCAGTTGCTCACAGTCCACCTCGGAGGTCAGAGACAATGGTCATTCACAGGTGAGCTGTTTGTCTGAAGTTCACATGTTTGGTAGTTTTTTTGTTGTGCCTGTGTACGACTTACCTCCACTCTGTGGAAAGTAGCAGTTTACTGATTTCATATTATTATTATTATCATTATTATGTCCTGGATTACTTCATTGTTTAAATATTTACATATGAATGTACTGACGTGTCTTGCTGTTTACAATAATTGTTCATCTGTTTGCATTATGATACGGTAGTAAATGGAGATTCTGTAAAAATATATTTTGGGAAAATGTTGTTTGACTACTGTATCCAATGAAATGTGTAACTTCATCATTCTTAAATTTTTCAGCCAGTGTCTTGTTACATGAACAGAAATGAAATGCCTCCTCTTCCTCTTCAATTTCTTCTCACAAATTTTTATCTACTTCTCATCCTCCATTTGGCTCTCAGTTTGCTCCATTGTTATTGTGGCCGTGTTTATGAATTTTGATACTGCTTCTTTCACTATGTTTAGTTGTTGTTTCAATGTACAAAATAAATTGTAGAGAGACGGCTGTTACAATACTACTAAGAGCTGTCTCCTTTGTATGGGACAAAAATGTGTGCGTAATGTTGTTGAAAATCAATGGTTCACATCTGGATAACCTGTCTTATGCTTAGGGTCACAAAAAGTGAGTCACTCCATCCAGTGTCACTATTTTAGTTTCCATTGATTACAACTTGATTACTGTAAATAATTTATTATTATGAATGAATGTGGCATAAAGAAATTTATTTTCCAGTTTCAAATGAAACCCACTGCTCAATTCTGAAAGTATGAGTGAGACGTGGAAGGTCACAGCTTTTATTGAATCTCTTGCTAGAACACAGTTACTGAATATGCAAAATTATTAGTTGTATGAAGCTAGTGAGTAACTGAATGGGGAAAAGTCAGTCTAGTAAAACCTTAGCGACACTTGCTTCATACATTTGCTGTAATATGAGGACGTTAGATTATTGCTCATGTACAAACTGAAAATGCAACAGTAGTTGAACATGTACATGCTGTAGTTAAAAGTATTTCTCCCATGATTCTGTTCAGAGGAAAGATGTATAAAGACGAAAATCATATCAATTTACCTGATGACACTTGTTTTCAAGTAACAGATAAGACTCAGTGATAGCCGTTATCCTCACAAAACCTACCTCATTGTTAATGGAGGTAAACGACATCTTTGATGCCTCTTATTCTCTCTGCTGCTCAAGGAAACTACAGATTCTAAATTGCTTCTAAAGGAATTAAAAATGTGAATGTTTGCTACTTGACAAGGGTATTTTCAAACAATTTGAATATTCTGGGACATTGCTGACTTAAGTACTGGACAATTGGAAGAGTTAAAACAGTCACAGGTGTGATTTTTGGAAGTGCCTGGCTGAAAGAAATGACACCAGCTGAGCTGACTCTTTCAAAGAAACAGGAATTTTTCCTTCAAAACCTCAAGCAATTCCCAAATCTAGATTTACACCTTCAGGATTTACAGTGCATCCAATTGCCACAAATTTCACCCATGATCCCTCTATCTTATTATCTGATTGAGGACAAAAGTGATTTTGAATTTTTTGTTAGCAAAGAAAGGAATACCAACAAAATGTTACGGTTCACAACAAAGACAAAATATTTCCCAAGCACAGGAACAAAACTTTGCAGCCTAATGAGGTTACCTGCTTGGATAACTGACCAGGACTTAATGGTATGCAAGAGAAAGCAGCAGCAAATTTAAAGATTCATTATGTTCTGAAGATAAAGAACATATATTTGTCTCGGTTATGTGGGTTATCTGTAAAATGATAGTTGAATATTTCAATGCCATTTGGAAATTTTCATATGTTTTGCTTGTTTGATTATTTCTGTCTGTAAATGCTTACTGAATTTTGTATTAGATTCAATAAGGGCAACTTCATGAACAACTCTTTGTAATTTACACCAGAAAAACTATGAAGTTCATAAATTACATTTCTTCCCCTTTACAGAGGAATAAATTGATTGTCTAGCATCACAGAAGCATTTCCTTGAATACCGTAACTAAAGATTTGGAATCTACTGGCCTAGAAGTTACTTACTTCATAATGTCAACTGTTGTGAAGTGTAGGCTGACGTTCAAGAGATTAATTATGAAGACTCAATACACAAAGAAGTGGGGTGCAGACATGCTAAGGAATGAGATATGCTTGAAGTTCTTCAAGGCTCTGGATAAAGCAATAAGAAATAGCTCATTTGGCAGAACAGTTGAAGAGGAACATATGTCTCTAAAAAGTACAATCACAGAAGTTCAAAGGAAAACACAGATACAAAGATGGTAACGGTGAAGAAACCATTGGTGACAGAAGAATTACTTCAGTTGATCAATAAAAGAAGGAAGCACAAAACTATTCAGGAAAATTTGGGAAGACAAAAATAAGTTGCTGAGGGATGAAATAAATAGCAACAGGGAAGCTAAGATGAAATAACTGCATGAAAAATGTGAAGAAATCGAAAAAGAAATGATGGTCAGAAGGACTAATTCAGTGTGTAGGAAAGTCAAAACAATGTTTGCTGAAATTAAAAGTGAGGGTGGTAACATTAAGAATGCAATGGGAAGGCCACTGATAAATTCAGGGAAGAGGGTAGATAGGTGGAAAAACTATTTTGAAGGCCTTTATGAAGGGGTAGATTTGCCAGATGTGGTAGAAGAAGCAGGAGTCTAGTTAGAAAAGAAAGAGGATCCAGTAATAGAATCAGAATTTAAAAGAGTTTTGGAAGACTTAAGATGAAATAAGGCACAATGGGTAGATAACATTCCATCAGAATATCTAAAATCATTGGGGGAAGTGGCAACAAAACAATAATTCACGTTGGTGTGTAGAATGTATGCGTCCAGCAAAAAACGTCTGACTTTTGGAGAAACATCATCCATGCAATTCCAAAGACTCAAAGAGTTGAGAAGTGTGAGAATTATCACACAATCAGCTTAACAGGTCATGCATCCAACTTATTGACAAAAATAAGAATGGGTTAGAAAATTGAAGATTTATTAATTGTGATCAGTTTGACTATAGGAAAGGTAAATGCACAAGGGAGGCAATTCTGATGTTCATTATGGAAGCAAGACTAAAGAAAAATGAAGACACATTCATATGATTTGTTGACCTGGAAGATGTGTTCAACGATGTAAAATGCTGCAAAATATTTGAAATTTTGAGGAAATTAGGGGTAAGCTATAGCAAGAGAGTGGTAATAGGATATTTACAAGAGCTGAGAGGGAATAATAAGTGATTAAACCATGAACAAATGGCTTTGATTAAATACAGTGTAAGACAGGTATGTGGTCTTTCACCCCTACTGTTCAATCTGTACAGCATAGCAGCAATGATGAAAATTCAGGAATCTGATTAAAACTGAAGGTAAAAGTATATCAGTGATCAATCTAATGAGTACAGAATATGAATTGAGAGTAAATCTAAGGAAAGGTGAAATTAATGAAAAGTAGCAGACATGAAAATAGTGAGAAACTTCAGAGTGAAATTGATGGTCACAAGGTTGATGAAGTTAAGTAATTCTACTACCTAGACAGCAAAACAACCCCCCCTGCGGGTCCGGGGATTAGAATAGGCCCGCGGTATTCCTGCCTGTCGTAAGAGGCGACTAAAAGGAGTCCATCCCCCTCACGGGGGTAGTTCGCGCCTGCGTCCGGAGACGGACGGTTCCACGACCTATCATCGTGGTCCTTTTGGTTTTTTCACTTCTCGTTTCTTCCTTCCTTTTGTTGGTTCCTTTCTTTGCTCTTCTCCACCTCACTGTCTTCCTTACTCTTTCCCTTGCCTTCTCCTTGCCTTCTCATTGCCTTTTTCTCCTTGCCTTCTCATTGCCTTTTTCTCCTTGCCTTCTCATTGCCTTCTTCTCCTTGCCTTCTTATTGCCTTCTTCCCCTCGCTTTCTCATTGCCTTCTTCTCCTTGCCTTCTCTGGTCTCCGCCTCGGCGTTTGAGACAGTCTGTCCTCTTTCTCCCTCTCTCTCTTCTTTTTCCTCTTCTTCCTTCCTCCCTGTGCGTGTCTGAAGGCCGACCCACGCGTTCGCACGCGTAGCCGGTGACGGGGTAACGCGTAAGTCCCCGCCCTGGGTAGACATGTAAGGCACGCGCGTACCCCCTGGTAAAGGCCAGGCCCGGGGAGGGGTGATTGCCTGAGCTGATACCTTCTGACCATGCCGATTGGTCCCTCCGTCTGTTTCTCAGGAGGTGTGACCTGAGGTGTAAACATTCACCTAAGGCGGGAGTGCCCTCTGAGAGGGTCCCCACAAGGAAGGAGCGCGCCATCGGAGACGCTGGCAATCATGGGGGATTCCTCCGCAATGGATTCTACTCCATCTCTTTCGACTTCGACCCAAAAACGGAAACGTGACCAGCCACCAGTGACAAAAGTACTACCGCCTGCCCCACAGTTCCTCGTAGTTTCTCGAACTGAGGACGGAAAGGATTTTTCCTCTGTCAACCCTTTCGTTATTCAGAAGGGCGTAGATGCCATAGCCGGATCTGTCAAATCCTGTACCAGGTTGCGTAACGGCACCTTATTACTGGAAACTGAGAATGCCTTTCAGGCACAAAAACTGCTTCGGGCCACCCTCCTGTACACGTTCCCTGTCCGGGTGGAGGCCCACCGAACTTTGAATTCGTCTCGTGGTGTGGTCTATACTGACTCCCTCGACGGATTGACTGACGAGGAGCTTCAATCATTCCTCGCTGAGCAGGGCGTGACGGCTGTCCATAGGGTCATGAAAAAGGTCAACAATGACCTTGTACCGACCCGGACAATTTTCTTGACCTTCGATAGTGTTAAGCTGCCATCGCGCATCAAGGCGGGCTACGAGGTTATTTCTGTTCGCCCCTATATCCCGACACCTACGCGCTGCTACCAGTGTCAGCGTTTCAATCACACTCGACAGTCTTGTTCCAATGCGGCTAAATGTGTCACCTGTGGCAGGGATGCCCATGAGGGTGACTGTCCACCTCCGTCTCCTCGTTGTGTGAACTGTCAGGGTGACCATGCAGCATCCTCCCGCGACTGTCCTGTCTATAAGGAAGAACGCTGCATCCAGGAAATTCGGGTCAAAGAGAAAGTGTCCACCTCGGCTGCTCGCAAGCTATTGGCTAGTAGGAAGCCCACGCTGCTCCCAGCGGGGAAATACAGTACTGTCCTCGCCTCTCCTCGGACTACCCGGGAGGTAGCAACCCAGACATGCGATCTGACCTTCAGCACCACGGTCGTCCATTCGGCCAGTGCTAAGATCGCGCGGTCGACGTCTCCTCTTCCTCCCATCACCCCACAGACACGAGCACCTTCTTCAGCTTCTGCTAAAACGAAGACACCGAAGTCAGATGCACGGGCCTTCAAGAAGGAACCATCCCGTGCAGACTTCCTCCGTACCTCGACCTCACAGCCTTCGACCGGTACTTCCACTACACGTCCTTCCAAAAAGGCGCATAGGAAGCACAGTTCTCCTTCCCCGCCACGGCGCATTTCTTCTCTTGCGCCACCCAGCGGCTGCCGCCCCAGGCCGTCATCCGTTTCGCCTGGCCGCATCGCTGGTCGCCGTACATGTGGCCGTTCACTGGCGGAGGAAGCTCCCCCTCCCGGCCATCCTCCCGAGATGGCCGATGACCCTATAGACCCAATGGACGATGACTGTCCGCCTACTGATAGCGGCGGCAGTGCTCGCTCGAAGCCAGGCCCTAAGCGGCCTTCGAGGTGACCACTTCTCTCATCTTTCTTTTCTTACGATGGCACTTATTCACTGGAATATTCGCAGCATTCGCTCCAACCGAGAGGACTTGAAGTTGCTGCTCCGCTTGCACCGTCCGCTTGTCGTAGCCCTCCAGGAAACGAAGCTACGCCCATGCGATCAAATTGCCTTGGCACACTACACCTCTGTGCGTTTTGACCTACCCCCTGTGGTAGGTATCCCAGCTCATGGAGGGGTTATGTTGCTGGTCCGGGATGATATTTACTACGATCCCATCACGTTGCACACCGGCCTGCAGGCAGTTGCCATCCGCATTACTCTCCCCACTTTTACGTTTTCCTTTTGTACCGTTTACACTCCATCGTCATCTGCCGTTACCAGGGCAGACGTGATGCAACTTATTGCTCAGCTACCTGCACCATTTTTGTTAACTGGAGACTTCAATGCCCACCATCCCCTTTGGGGCTCTCCAGCATCCTGCCCGAGGGGCTCCTTGTTAGCAGACCTTTTCAACCAGCTCGATCTTGTCTGCCTCAATACTGGCGCCCCTACTTTTCTTTCGGACACATCTCACACCTATTCCCATTTAGACCTCTCTATATGTACTCCCCAACTTGCACGCCGGTTTGAGTGGTATGCACTTTCTGATACATATTCGAGCGACCATTTCCCGTGTGTTATCCATCTCCTGCAGCATACTCCCTCTCCGTGCTCCTCTCGTTGCACCATCTCCAAGGCAGACTGGGAGCTCTTCTCTTCCAGGGCTACCTTTCAGGATCAAACCTTCACAAGCTGCGATCGTCAGGTCGCACACCTCACGGAAGTCATTCTCGCTGCTGCTGAATATTCCATCCCTCACCCTACTTCTCCACGTCGCGTACCGGTCCCCTGGTGGACCGCAGCATGTAGAGATGCTTTACGTGCTCGTCGACGTGCTTTACGCACCTTTAAGCGCCACCCTACAGTGGCGAATTGTATTAATTATAAACGATTACGTGCTCAGTGTCGTCGTATTATTAAAGAAAGCAAGAAAGCCAGCTGGGCTGCTTTCACAAGCACCTTCAACAGTTCTACCCCTTCTTCTGTTGTCTGGGGTAGCCTGCGCCGGCTATCTGGCACTAAGGTCCACTCCCCAGTTTCTGGCTTGAAGGTCACGAATGAAGTCCTTGTGGCCCCTGAGGCTGTCTCCAATGCCTTCGGCCGCTTTTTCGCCGAGGTTTCGAGCTCCGCTCATTACCACCCTGCCTTCCTCCCCCGCAAACAGGCAGAGGAGGCTAGGCCACCTGACTTCCGCTCCTCGAATTGTGAAAGTTATAATGCCCCATTCACCATGCGGGAACTCGAAACCGCACTTGGCCGATCACGGTCCTCCGCTCCAGGGCCTGATTCTATTCATATTCAGATGCTGAAGAACCTTTCTCCTGCGGGTAAAGGTTTTCTTCTTCGTACATACAATCGCATCTGGATTGAGGGACATGTTCCCGCATGCTGGCGCGAGTCTATTGTTGTCCCGATTCCTAAGCCGGGGAAGGACAAGCACTTGCCTTCCAGTTATCGACCTATCTCGCTTACCAGCTGTGTCTGTAAAGTGATGGAGCGAATGGTTAACTCTCGATTGGTTTGGCTGCTCGAGTCTCGACGCCTACTTACCAATGTACAATGTGGATTTCGAAGGCGCCGCTCTGCTGTTGACCATCTGGTTACCTTGTCGACCTTCATTATGAATAACTTCTTGCGGAAGCGCCCGACCGCGGCTGTGTTCTTTGATTTGGAGAAGGCTTACGACACCTGTTGGAGGGCGGGCATTCTCCGCACCATGCATACATGGGGCTTTCGCGGTCGCCTCCCTCTTTTTATTCATTCCTTTTTAATGGATCGACAGTTTCGGGTACGTGTGGGTTCTGTCCTGTCCGACACCTTTCGCCAGGAGAATGGGGTGCCACAGGGCTCAGTTTTGAGCGTCGCTCTCTTCGCCATCGCGATCAATCCAATAATGGATTGCCTCCCAGCTGATGTATCAGGCTCCCTTTTCGTGGACGATTTTACCATCTATTGCAGCGCGCAGTGTGCACGTGTCCTGGAGCGCTGTCTTCAGCGTTCTCTTGACCGTCTTTACTCCTGGAGTGTCGCCAATGGCTTCCGTTTTTCTGCCGAGAAGACGGTCTGTATTAACTTCTGGCGCTACAAAGAGTTTCTCCCACCGTCCTTACGACTCGGTCCCGTTGCTCTCCCACTCGTGGAGACAATCAAATTTTTAGGCCTTACCTTTGACAGGAAACTTAGCTGGTCTCCACATGTGTCATATTTGGCCGCCCGTTGTCCCCGTTCTTTAAATGTCCTCCGTGTTCTCAGTGGTATGTCGTGGGGAGCGGATCGAACCGTCCTACTTCGTCTATATCGGTCGATCGTCCGCTCCAAGCTGGATTATGGGAGCTTCGTATACTCCTCTGCACGGCCATCCATCTTACGCCGCCTCAACTCCATACAACATCGGGGTTTACGACTTGCGATCGGAGCATTTTATACCAGTCCCGTAGAGAGTCTTCATGCTGACGCTGGCGAATTGCCACTCACCTACCGGCGCGATATACTGCTTTGTCGGTATGCCTGTCGGCTACTGTCAATGCCCGACCATCCGTCTTATCGTTCCTTTTTTGACGACTCTCTTGACCTTCAATACGGGTTGTATGTCTCTGCCTTGCTACCCCCTGGAGTTCGCTTTCGTCGCCTCCTTCAACACCTTCATTTTTCACTCCCTGCAACCTTTCGAGTGGGCGAGAGCCGCACGCCACCTTGGCTCCAGGCTCAGGTCCGCGTTCACCTCGCCCTCAGCTCGCTCCCAAAAGAGGTCACCCCCGGTTCGGTCTACCACTCCCATTTTTTGGAACTTCGTTCGAAGTTCAACAACATGACTTTCATTTATACAGATGGCTCTAAGACCAATGACGGGGTCGGGTGTTCCTTTATTGTCGGGGCACAAAGTTTCCAATACCGGCTCCATGGCCATTGTTCGGTCTTCACAGCTGAGCTCTTTGCCCTCTACCAGGCTGTTCTTTACATCTGCCGCCACCGACATTCTGCTTATGTCATCTGCTCAGATTCCCTGAGCGCCATCCAGAGCCTCAGTGATCCGTACCCGGTTCACCCTTTCGTACACCGGATCCAACGCTCTCTTCAGCAGCTGGTGGACGTCGGTACGCCGGTTAGCTTTATGTGGGTTCCTGGCCATGTCGGTATCCCTGGGAACGAAGCTGCAGATGCCGCGGCCAAGGCTGCGGTCCTCCAGCCTCGGACAGCTTCTTGTTGTGTCCCTTCGTCCGATTTTAGCAGGGTCATTTGTCGGCGCGTTGTGTCGCTGTGGCATGCCGATTGGGCTGCACTTACCGACAACAAGCTTCGGGCCTTAAAACCTCTTCCCGTGGCTTGGACGTCCTCCTCACGCCCTTCTCGGCGGGAGGAGGTCGTTTTAGCAAGGTTAAGAATTGGACACTGCCGGTTCAGCCATCGCCATCTGCTGACGGCTGCGCCGGCGCCGTTCTGCCCATGTGGGCACTTGCTGACGGTTAGACACATTTTAATGTCCTGTCCTGATCTTAACACACTGCGCCTCGATCTTAACCTGCCTAATACTTTCGATGCCATTTTAGCGGATGACCCACGAGCAGCTGCTCGTGTTCTTTGTTTTATCAATTTGACACACCTCGCTAAGGACATTTGATGATGTTTTTTAATCCTATGCCTGTCAGTCTGTCTTTTATTGTGTTTTCCCTTTTAGTTGTTGTTGTCAACTTGTGCCTCGCGGTGCATTCTTAGAGTAGTCAGGGCGCTAATGACCATTGAAGTTGTGCGCCCGAAAACCACAAAAAAAAAAAAAAAAAAAAACAGCAAAACAACCAATAATGAAGCAAAAGGACATCAAAAGGAGACTAGCTCTGGCTGAAAGGTGTTCCCTGGCCAAGAGGAGTCTACTGGTATCAAACATAGCCCTTCATTTGAGGAAGAAAATTCTGAGAAAGTATGTTTGGAGCACAGCCTTGTATGATAGTGAAACATGGGCTGCAGAAGAACCAGAACAAAAGAATCGCATTTGAGATTGTGCTGCAGATGAATGTTGAAAATTATGTGGGCCTGTAAGCTAAGGAATGAGGAGATAGGAAGATAGAATACATCCCATAAATAATTGATACATAGGTTGCAACTGTTACTCTGAGATTAAGATTTTGGATCAGAAGAGGAATTCACGGTGGGCCACATCAGGCCAGTCAGAAAACTGATGACGAAAAAAAAGTCAACAGTTACAGAAAGGATAGATTGATGCTTATCATAAACATGACACATCGCCAAGAGCAAAATGGAGCACCATGCACAGCATGCAGATGAACATAACCTACCAAGTTTCAATGGCTGCTTCACAGCCCAGGCCACCTGGTTTGTCCCCACCTCCACCACCACCACCACCACCACCACCACCACCACAAGCATTTCTGAACTGTGAATCTGGGTGCTATACTTAAAACACATTCACTGCTCCAGAAATCATCCTGACCTCAACCTGTGGTAATCATTTGTCCCTACATCCTTCACCCAAAATTTCACAGCATGCATGATCAGAATCTTTGTGGGTATGCATCTAGTATGTAATTCTGTTGAAATATTGAGTTCAGAGTCTGTTCTGAGGTTCTGTAATGCATGGACGTCAATGAGATAGTGTGGTAGTTTTGTTAAACACTTCTGGTATCCTTTTTGTAGATAGGTATGTCCTGTGCTTCTTTCCAATCACTGGGCACAGTTAGTTCAAGATATCTACAGTGTAATGTATTACAGTGAAAACAGGATTTGACTGAGGTATAAATTGAATATAGGATATTACAAGGATTTCTTCATGCCCTTAATCCTTGTTCAATGTCACTGATTTTAGCTGTTTCTCAATGAACATGACACTAATATCTACATCACTCATCTTTGCAGTGGCGTGAAAAGGAAACCGGAGCATTTCTTCTGTATTTTCCTTTGTAATGGAAAGATATATGTAGTGAGAATTATTAAAGCACTGTGGAAGGAAGAATAGGATATCTGGTCAGGGCATTTCAGTGCTGTCAACGCAAAATTAAGTAGGGGTAATCCTGGAATAGGTTAAAAAATGAACAATAATAATAATAAGAAGAAGAAAAAGAAGAAATGTTAGTTACCATAAAAAATTGTTGTATCTGGGAACACTGAAAATTTCCAATTTATCTAATGGTGAAATTGAATTTTTACACTACATTTTAAACTGACATTTTGAGGGACAGATGTGATAGTGGACCAGAATTTGTTATGAAATGTAGATTAAAAGTGCAAAATCATACTGAATCTATAAACAGATAGAACATTATCTCTGTAAGGTTAGTTTTTGTTCTACAGAAATATCAGTTCTAACTTTAGAATTTGCCCATCCAAATAGCTTGAAGAAAAGCAAACCCATATTTATATCATTCATAGATTTTGAGGAAGATGAATTAAGAAGTTATTCTTTCCAAGATCTATACATGAATGGAATATGAAAAAATCCCGAACAATTCTTAGAATGGAAACTACACCCTACCATGCACTACACTGCAGACTATGGATGCTTTTGTGGAATATAAGGTTGTGTGATGCTGGACTGGGAACAGGGAAACAGTTAAGTAGGTGCAGGATGCACCAGGAGGTTTATGGGAACATAGGAACCCACCCTGCAATATATCCTATCTCTACAGTTCTAAAAAGCTGATGTTGGTAGGAAGCACATCGGTGGATGCCGTCATTAAGACACAATTTTGGACAGTGCTCTCAACCACTGTGAGGCCCTGTTGTTTTTTCAGGACACTTTGTTGGTGACCATTCATGCAGACAGACAGCTTGTCTGTGGTCTTGCCCAAGTAGAATGCAGCACAGTGTTTGCAGCTTAGATTGTATATCACATGGCTTGTTTCACAGGTAGCCCTGCATTTTATGGGATAGTTGATGCTTCTGACAGGACTGGTGATGGTGGTGGAGGAGGAGGATGTATGGGACATCTTGGTCTGTTATAGGAATATGAGCCATCAGACAAGGGGTTGGGAACAGGGGTTGTGTAGCGATGGACGAAGTTTTTGTGTAGTTTTAGTGGGTGGCAGAATACCACTGTGGTAAGTGTAGGAGGGATAGTGGGTAGGACATCTCTCATTTCAGGCCACGTTCATAAATCTTGTTGGAGAATATGATTCAGTTGATCCATTCCTGGGTGGTAGTAACATGGAGAACACTCCTCTGTGGCCAGATGGTGGGGCTAACTGGGGGTGATGGGATGACTGGAGAGATGAGTCCCAGGAGATTTCTCCTGTCACCCATCATCTCCTAAAGTCCCACTGCCGAGCTGCAGAGGAGCATTACCCTCATGACTCATTATGACCCAGGACTGTAGAATCTGAATCATATTCTCTGCTAGGGTTTCAACTACCTCTTTTTGTGGCCTGAAATGAGGAATGACCTACCCACTATCGTTCCCACTCCTCAAACAGTGTCATGCTGCTGTCCACTGAACCTACACAATATATTCATTCATCCCTTTAATACGCCTGCTCATATTCCCTTGTATGTTTTCCCATATCCCTGTAATAGACCATGATGCAAATCCTGGCCCATACATCCACCACCACCACCACCACCACCACCACCACCACCACCACCTAGACCAGACCAATCACAAAATCACCTACCTCATCAAGAGGCAAGGCTACCTATGCGACAAGTCACATGATTTACAAGCTAAGCTGCCACCACTCTGATGCATTCTACATGGGCATGACAACTGAGAAGCTGTATTTCCATACGAATGGCCACTGAGAAACTGTTGCTGAGAGACAGGTAGACCACCCCATTGTCGGGCATGCTGCCTGACACAATGTTCTTCCATGAAATGACTGCTTCACAGCCTGTGCCATCTGCATTATTGATACTAACACCAGCTTTTCTGAACTGCTGAGGAGCAAACTTCCCTACATTGTACCCTACATTGCCTCAACCTTGGTTCATTAGTCATTTTCCTTGAGTTGCCTAACCCCTTCACAGTTCAGAACCAATGATGCTAGCAGCCAACAAAGTGGTTGCAGTAACAGTGTCTGCTGACAGGGCATGATTTAATCATGTATGTTGGAAAAGCCTCTGGTTTATGAGGTGTGAAGAGAGGGTAACCATTGACTTAATGCTGTTGGGAGTGTGGTTGCTTAGAAGCCAGGCCTGCTGATGTTCTACCACTCATATATGTTTGCCTGTTTTGGGTAACACTCTTGATTGATGCTCACATTTCTGGCTAGTGTGTCATTTCAATTGTTTCAGTTCTTCAAAAAGCTTGAATTCTTCCTGTTGGCCACTTGTTATACGCTGGATTGGGCGTCATGTTGTCCCCTAGTTTTTGACTTAATGCATCTGAACCTGCACCTTGAGAATGAGTTGTAAAACTGGTGACAAATGTGTCTTGTGCATCCATTGATCCAGTTGCATCATCTTGGGGAACCAGTTTATGTAATTATGGTCGCTGCAGCAGCAGCAGCAGCAGCAGCAGAAACTGCTGCAGCAACTACAGTAACAACATGCTGAAGTGTTGACCTCCTGCAAATGTTGCAAATTTTGAGAGCAACTGCAGCAACATGTCACTAACACCAGGAACCTTCCTATTTCTGTAACCCATCCTACCTCTTGGTCATTTTGGCATAGTTATGGACAAGTAGAATAGCTGCATGAAGTGGATAAAAAGTTATTGATGCTGTATACAGGGTGTCCCATTTATCTTGACCAGTTCGAGTAACTGTTTGTCCAGATGCAAATTACAAAATGTTTAAAGTAAATGTTCTTTAGCTGTCAGAGGGACATCAATTAGCATGATTGCCTGTGTTGTAGCTTTGTTTTTTACAAAGATATGAACAGCGGAATGACTCTTTTAAATGGCACACTGTATATTTTATTCAGTACTAAATTTTTTCTCCTGAAGACCTATTCAAAAATGTATCACAATTTACCATTCACTGAAACACAAAATTATGTAATTACATAACACAAAACTGATGATGTCACTCCCAGTGCTTAGTGGAGATACTCATGGTAATGGAACACATCCACGTGCTGACATTGACAGAGGACAAATGTAAAAATAAGTAAAATTCACACCCGTCATTCCGTCAACCACTGCTGTTGGAGTTTTGCGAGTAGATTGTACACCAACAAAGAGAAGTTAGAAATGCTACTCACCTATGGGGAGTGTAAGTTAGCAGAACAATAATTGCAATACTGTTCTTTTATAAGGGTACATTTAGTATGGTACTTTAATCCTTTTAAATACTGATGTATAGAGTACACATACAGTAAAGGCTATCCTTCATACAGACTGCATTGTCGTAACATTTCTTTTATTGTTGTCATTGTCATTGAAGGTAGGCGAAATGCTACACAGGCAGTGGAACTGTACAGATAGTGATATCCTGATAAGAACCCACCTTCCTGGCGTATATTTTCTCGTTTTGTTGCGATGCTTCAGGAAATGGGAAGATTCGACTCACAACAATGCAATCATCATTGAACTTCCACATAGGAAGCTGCCTAAGTCACTGTTCTCACTTTTATTGCTATGAATTTCCATGTGCGCACATGACAGCTTGAACACAATATTGGTATTCCTAAAACCAGTGTACATCATATTCTTACACATCACAATTTCCATCCTTACCATGCACACCTACGTCAGGAACTACATGGGAATGATTTCCAGAATCATGTACACTTCTGTCAGTGGGCACAGCAGCAAATCATCAACAAACCAAACTCTTTCTCCAATATTCTATTTACCGATGAATGTTCCTTCTCAAAAAAAGGACATGTAAATACAGGGAACATGCATTATTGGTCCAGCATCAACCCCCAATGGCTTAGATAGGGGGAACGTCAGTGTCAATGTAGAGTTAATATCTGGTGTGGGATGCTTGGTACTACAATTATTGGCCCTTATTTCATTAACGGTAGTCTAAATGGAACAGCGTATACCAGCTTCTTGAGATGAATTCTTCCTCCACTTCTGGATGAAGTGCTGCTAAGGACCAGAATGCTTATGTGGTATGAACATGATGGATGTCTAGCACATAATGTCTTCCATCCACATAGTGTTCTGAATCGAAGGTATCTTGCCAGATGGATTGGTCGAGGAGGAACAGTTACTTGGCATGCTAGGTCTCCTGATTTAAATCGTCCTGACATTTTCTTTGGTGATGCATTAAGGATGTTGTCAATGGCTATATTCCAACAACTCCAGAGAATACCCAGGAACGTATTGAGCTTGCTTGTAATTCTCTTTAGCACAAACACTGGAAGCAGTAAGTAATTCTTCCATTCAATGAGTGTGCCAGTGTATCGGTGTCCAGGGTCACCACTTTGAGCACCTCTGAATGTTCTTCTCCTGAGCAATGGTACAGAAGAGTCAAAGCTTATGTTATGTGTTTACTTGGTTTTCATTTGTTTTCTGACAACTCCAGGAAGTGGAAGAGTTTGTGATCCTGGGCACAAAGTCATTGTTGTGTTACGTAATTAATAACTTTGTGTTTCAATGAATGGTATAATGTGATACATTTTTGAATAGCTCTTTAGGAGAGGAAGTGAATTACTGGATAAAAAATACAGCCATGTAAAAATTATACTGCTGTGGTTCATCTGTAGAGGAGACCGCTTATAAAATGCTAATACAACCTATTCTTGAGTACTGCTCGAGAGTTTGGGATCCCTATCAGGTCAGATTGAGGGAGGACATAGAAGCAATTCAGAGGCAGGCTGCTAGATTTGTTACTGGTAGGTTTGATCATCATGCGAGTGTTACAGAAATGCTTCAGGAACCCGGGTGGGAGTCTCTAGAGGAAATGAGTTGTTTTCTTCATGAATCGCTACTCAGGAAATTTAGAGAACCAGCATTTGAGGCTGACTGTAGTACAATTTTACTGCTGCCATCCTACATTTCGCGGAAAGACCACTAAGATAAGATGAGAGAGATTAGGGCTCGTACAGAGACATATAGCAGTAATTTTTCCCTCATTCTGTTTGGGAGTGGAACAGGGAGAGAAGATGCTGGTTGTGGTACAAGGTACCCTCCACACGCCATATGGTGGATTGTGGAGTGTGTATGTAGATGTAGATCTCCAGGTCGAGGACACCTTCCTGGGTGAGTTTTCTACCATACATTATACAGTGTTGATTTGGGCGTCGAAGAAGACCACACACATCTTTGCATTTGATATCCAGCATGGTAGGCAGTCGGTTCTGGTGGGGCTGCATTGTGGCGTGTTGGTTGTAGCCCCCTGACCACAAAGGGATCACTCTGCTGATGCCTGCACCATTAACTCCACACATATGCCAAGGGGTAGATGCCCATCCCCCTGGGGCACCAGGGCTCCCAGCCATGGCCATCCTGCCAGGTAGCCTTTGCTGCGGCTGTGCGGCACCTGTGGGGGAGCCCCTGGTCGGTGTGGGTGGCATCAGGGCTGGAAACATGTGACGAAGCATACTCCATGTCATGCTGGTAGTGGAACACCAGCAGTCTTTAAGAGATCACGAGTTCAATACAAATCACAGAAGTACAAGCTCAAATCATTACCATCGCTGGCCACACCATGGGAGGAACGTCTGGGTAAGGCTGGAAGCGGACCTTATTTGCCCCAGTACCTTGTATGTTCAAGACCTGATGGGGAATCTTTCATGACGATGAAGCCTCAGTTTTTTGTTGAGCATTTAGAGGACAAGTTTGGGGAGGTGGAGGGCTTGTCCAAAATGAGATCTGCGTCAGTCTTGATTAAATCATCATCCTCTGCCCTGTCACGGGAATAACTCGCCTGTGACAAGCTGGGGGCTGTTTCTGTAACCATCATGCGCCATAATAGCTTAAATATGGTTCAGGGTATCATATTTCACAGAGCCCTTCTTTTGCAGTCCGATGATGAGGTGCACGCCAATTTAGAGCAGTTAGGTGTACATTTCATCCGGCATGTCCACAAGGTTCTGAACGATAATGAGGTTGCCAGCACTGCCTTCATCTTGGAGTGTGAGGGTGATACATTGCCATAGAAGGTGGAGGTGATGATCTACCAGTGTGATGTAAAGCCTTGTATACCTCCACCAATGCAGTGCTTTAAGTGCAGGAAGTTTGGCCATATGTCTTCCCACTGTACTTCCAGTGTCACATGTCGAGATTTTGGACACCAGTCACATCCCAATACTCCATGTGCCCCGCCTCCCATCTGTGTCAAATGTGGAGAGCACCATTTGCCTTACTTGCCTGACTGCAGGATTCTCGAGAAAGAAAGGACTGACTTAAACTGAAGCTACGAGAAAATTTGAATGCCTGCATCCTTTGTGTGTCAGTTCTTACGCTGCTGCTACAACAGTTGTGGCACCATCAGCTCCGCCAACCCATGTCACATCTCAGAGTCAGAAGACTACACCTGCCCCCTTGATGGTACGGGCCATTTCCCTACCTGTTGCTCCTGCACCACCCAACCACCTACTTTGGGAGCAACAGCAACACCCCACGCTCCCCCCCTCCCCCCCCCCCCCTCCAGAAACGTCCACCGCCACTTCTAATCTGGAGACTCATAAATCTTCTTTGACTTCTCTCGCTATGAAGGGGTCCCTTGTGTCACTACCTTCTCAGGTATCGTCTGGTGGGAAAGATGACACCTGCCAATGGCTTAAGAGCCCCAAAGCAGCTGGTCATAGGGCTTCACCCTCATCCTCAGTCCCAGAGACTGAGCCAGTGAAGTACTCTGAGCCAGGGAAACTCAAGCAACAGCGAGAGAAATCAAAAAAGAAATTGCCTAAGGCGAAGGAAATTGCAGTGGCACCCACACCACCGCTACCTACAAGTTCTGTGACTGAGGATGGGGTCAGCATTTTGGCATCCACTGAGGACCTAGAGATCGCCAGACACTCAGACACAATGGACATAGACTGTTCAGGCAATAAATCAGTGGTAGCAGGTGACTGAGATGTAAACTGCCTCATTGAATGCTCCATGCCTTCCCAGTCTCATGATGTCATCCTCCTGTGGAATTGCGGCAGTTTTCTCCATCGCCTGGCTGAGGTACAGCAACTGTTAAGCTTTCACCTGCTATCTGTATTGCCCTCCAAGAACTCTGGTTCTCAGAAATGCGGATCCCTGCCCGTCTCAGCTATAAGGGATATTACAGGAACCGTAGCGACTGTAATCGAGGGACAGGTGGAGTTTGCGTTTGTGTCCTAAATTCAGTGTGTATTGAACATGTGCTTCAAATAGCTCTTGAAGCTGTGACTGTCAGAATAAGGATGGTGCAGGAAATAACTTTCTGCAGTGTATATCTTACTTTAGATGGTGCAGTACCCCCGAATGTATTAGCTGGAATGCTTCGTCAACTCCCTAAACCTTTCCTACTTCTGGAGGATTTTAATGCTGATAACCCCTTGTGGAGTGTTACCATGCCTACTGGCCATGGCAGAGATGTTGAAACTTTACTGCCACAATTCGACCTCTGCCTCTTAAATACTGGGGCCGCAACACATTTCAGTGTGGCTCATTGTAGTTACTCGCCCACTCATTTATCAATTTGCAGCCCAGGACTTCTCCCATCTATCCACTGTGTAGTAGCGACCACTTCCCCATCTTCCTGTCACTGCCCCAGCATCAGGCACATGGATGCGTGCCCAGATGGGCTTTGAGCAGAGCGGACTGGGGAACTTTAACCTCTGCTTTCATCGCTGTATCTCCCCTACACCATAACATGGAATTGATGGTTAAGCAGGTGACTAGCACAAATGTTTCTGCAACAGAAAATGTGGTCCCTCACTCTTTAGGGTGCCTGAGGCATAAGGCAGTCCCTTGGAGGTCGACGGAAGTCGCTGAAACAATTAAGAAGCATCAGTGATCTCTACAGCTGCGGAAGTGGCACACTGCCCTGGAGCACCTCACAGCATTTAAATGGCTTTGTGCACATGTTTGCTACCTTATCAAACAATGGAAGAAGGAGTGTTGGGAGAGATATGTCTCCACCATTGTGAGTCACACGGCACCTTCACAAATAGGGGCAGAGATCAAACCTCTTTTCGGGTGACAGGCCCCACCAGCTGTCCCCGATGTTCCTATAAATTACTAGTTATGTACTGATGCAAGCGTGGTTCGCAGGTTCTGTGCCAAGCAACTATCATTCCAGCTTTTCACACATGCAAACATCAGCTGGAGGGGAACTTCCTCTCATTCACTACAGGCTGTAGTGAATCCTGTAACGCCCAATTTACAGAGTGTGAGCTCCTCAGTGAGTGCCCTTGCGCATTGTCTCAACAGAGCTTCTGGGCCTGATCGCATCCACAGCCAGATGATTAAACATCTCTCATCTGACTAAAAGCTTGTCATCTTCAATGGCCCTGGTGCAATGGCATCTTTCCATCGCATTGGCGGGAGAGCACCATTATTTCGGTCCTCATAGCCAGTAAAAACCCTCTTGATGTGGATAGCTATCGGCCCATCGGCCTCACCAACGTTGTTTGTGAGCTGCTGGAATTTATGGTTTGTCGGCAGTTGGGTTGGGTCCTGGTTGTTTCCTGGAGTCACGTGGCTTGCTGGCTCCATGTCAGGGTGGCTTCTGCCAGTGTCGCTCTAGCACGGATAATCTTGTTTTCATTGAATCTGCCATCCGAACAGCCTTTTCCAGACAGCAACACTTGATTACTGTCCTTATTGACTTCTGTAAAGCATACGACATGACTTGGCAATGTCATATCCTTGCCATGTCTGAGTGCGGTCTCTGGGGATCACTCCCGATTTTTATCCCAAACTTCCTATCGTTCCGTACTTTTGATGTCCAAGTTGGTGACTCCCATAGATCCATCCATATCCAGGAGAATGGAGTCCTGCAGGGCTCTGTATTGAGTGACTCTCTAGTTTTAGTGGTCATTAATGGTCTAGCAGCGGCTGTCAGCCCTCCATCTCACATTCTCGGTATGCGGATGACTTCTGCATTTCATATTGCTGCTCCACTAATGTTATTGCTGAGTGGCGCCTCCAGTGAACCACATAATGCACAGCCATGCGCTCTTGCTAATGGCTTCCAGTTTTCAGCAGCATAGTCATATGTCATGCACTTCTGTCGGTGTCATACCATACATCCAGAACCTGCACTTTACCTTAATGATGATCCACTCACTGTAGTGGAGACATATCAATTCCTAGGACTGGTTATTGGCGCTCGATTGACTTGGCTCCCTCATCTTCATCAGCTTAAGCAGAAGTGCTGGCATCACCTCAATGCCCTCCATTGCCTGAGCAACACAAATTGGGGTACAGATCGCTGTACATGGCTGCAGCTCTGCAGAGTCCTTATCCAATCCTGAATTCATAATAGGAGAGTGGTTTATGGTTCGACAGTGCCTTCAGCATTGCACTTACGTGGCCTTGTGCACCACTGTAGGGTTTGAATAGCGACGGGATCCCTTAGGACGACTCGGTGACTAGTGCACTGGTGGAGGCTGGTTTCCATCCACTGCAGATCACACGTGCAACTGCTCACCAGTTATGCAGAACACATTAATAATTCCCCTGAGCATCCAAATTACCGTCTCCTATTGCAGTCCATCTCCCGCATCAGTGGTCCAGATCAGGGTTTACGATAGCAGTTCGCATACGGTTTCTTCTCTTTGAACTGGAGCCCTTCCCTTTACCACCTCTACTTGCGGACTGTTCATGTATGCCTCCTTGGTGTATGTCTTGGCCGCAGCTTCGTGTGGACCTTTTGCGTGACCCTAAGTGTTCCATTAACCCCACCACTCTCTGCTGTCACTTCCTCTCGATTCTTGTCGTGTTTCGTGGCTGTGAAGTGGTTTTCACTGACGGCGCAGTGGCTGATGGACACGTATGCATTGCATCTGATGATGTAAGACATATTGAGCAGCACTCCTTGCCAGTTGGCTGCAGTGTTTTCACTGCAGGGCTGGTGGCCACATCTCATGCTCTTGAGTACATCCACTCATGCCCTGGCGAGTCAGTTCTCCTGTGTACTGACTCATTGAGCAGTCTACAGGCTATCGTCCAGTGCTACCCTCACCACCCTCTGGTAACATCCATTCAGCAGTCCATCTATGCCTTGGAACAGACCCGCTGTTCGATAGTGTTTGTGTAGACTGCAGTACATGTTGGAATCCTGGGCAACGAACTTGCTGACATGCTGGCAGGCAATGTAGAAACTTCTTCTGGAGATAGGCTTCTCCAAAGCTGAAATACTTTATGCCTTACATCACAGGGTTTTCCGGCATTTTGAGACGGAATGGCATAACAGCATGTACAACAAACTGCATGTCATTAAGGAGACTATAAATGTGTGGAAGTGTTCCATGCAAGCCTCTTGCAGGGAATCGGCTGTCTTCTGCCGGCTCAGCACTGGCCATATGTGGCTAACACATGGTCACCTACACCGTCTCGAGAACCCACCTCAGTGTTGCTGTTGCTCCCAAATGACAGTTGCCCACCTCTTGCTGTACTGCCCACTTTTAGCCCCTCTGTGACAGACTTTTAACTTTTCCAGTACCCTGCCTTTGTTGTTGGGCGAGAATGCCTCCACTGCAGTTTTTGTTTACGTTATATTTGTGAGAGTGTGTTTCATAATTCAGTGTAGGTTTGAGTGCATGTATTTTGTTGGTCTGTGTCCTCCACCCTAGTGCTTTTAGGGTGGAGGTTTTAATGTATTACAGAGTGGCTGGCTTTCCCTTTTTGTTCTTGTGGTTGGTCAGCCACTGTAATCTGCTTTCATGTTTTACTGTCTTTTGTTTCTAGTGTATTTCTGTTTCTTTTCTGTACCCTTTTTTTTTCTCTTAGTATTCGTTGCCGCCTCTTCACTGTTTTGGCTTTTTCTTTCTTTCTGTTTTGTGTTATATGTTTCGTCCATTTTATCCTCACACTTGGGGCATTATTTTATTAGGACCAAGTGACCGATGACCTTGTAGTTTGGTTCCTTCTCCTGCTTCTAAACCAACCAACCAATCCTTTTTTCCACGAACAATATGAGACTGGAATAGAAGGGAGAACCGATAGAGGTACTCAAAGTACCCTCTGCCACACACCATCAGGTGGCTTGCCGAGTATGGATGTAGATGTAGATGTAGATCCAACTGACCATCTTTGCTGTCCCCATTAACACTTCCATGATCTGTTTTCCCACAGGCATATCCAACTTCCTTATTGGTCAATGACTTAGCTATCTTAAGCAGTTCTCCATGGACTTGTATCCTTGTGTGGCATCCTTGGTAATGTCTTGATCCTCTACTTGTGCAGGATCAAAAATTGTTTTTGCTTTTCTATTGAAAAAAACAGTTTGTATGAATTTCTAGTGTCACAGTGGGTTTCTTCAACTATCGTTACATCTTCCATTTATACCAATCCCATGTCCATTTGAAACTAGACTATATGGATTTCATTTATTCATGGTCATAACACAGTCTACTGTTGTGGAGTATGTTGGGCCACTGGCAACCTTTACACTAGTCTGGTTGAGAGCTTCTATGCAGAAGCTGCCTAACTGGAACTGTCCTACGGGCATGATCTTCTCCTCAGTGGATATGATTGCCATTTGTTGTGTTGTGCCCAGCCACCCATCTTGTGCCCTTTATTTTGATGCCTCCTTCAACTGCCAGTACAGGCCACATTTTTCTCGTATTACCTTCCAGAGTTCGCTTTTGGCTACTGCTCCAACAGCTTAGCTTCGTGCAGTCTGCCACATTCCTGTTTGGTGTGAGCCCTTCACCACCTTCGCTTCATGTAGCTGCCTGTGTTTATCTTGGACTTCAAAGTATTTTCCTCGGGAGGCAAATGGATTTGATCTATTGCTGTTAGCTCCTCAACCTTTGCACCAAATTTAGTGGTAGCATATTCATGTAGACTGACGACTCGCAGTCCATGGTGTTTGGTGTGCCTTATCGTTGGCACTGACCATTTTTGGTACGATCTTCTTGCAAACTGCTAGATTTTTAAAGCAGAGCTCTTTGTGCTCTTTCGGACCACCTAGCACATCTCACAATATACACCTTTTAATTGTGTCATATGCTCCAATTCTCTCACAAGCCTTCAGATCCTCATTGTGCTGGAAGAGTCCAAGGAAGCTTACAGTTGTTGTTTTTGAGGGAGCCACTATGATTTTCTTGTGGGTTCCTCGTCACATTGTTCTCATGTGTGACAAGACTGCAGTCCTACCTCAACCTGCCAGCTCTTCCATTGATTCAGATGATCTTCTTGTTGCTGTCTGTTGGTAGATGGTGTCACTTTTGCATCACCACTGGTTTTCTCTTTACTGGAACAAGCTCCATTGACTTAACCTCTCCCAATGGTTCGGCTGGCCACCTCTTGGCTCTTTCACTGCAAGATGATCATTTTAACTAGGTTGTTTATTGGGCACTGTCTCTTTAGCCATCACCATTTGTTGAGTGGTGATCTCCCACCACTTTGCGTTGGTCATAATAATAACTTGATGGTTTGCTATTTTCTGATCCGATATCCTTTTCTGAACTGCTTATGTTTAATTGTATGTTTTCCACCTGAGTTACTGGTTATTTTGGCATGCAACGTGCAGATTGTTTATATAAATGATAGCAATTTTGCAAAGCACATTTAATGTTTGTTTAGGGATCTCTGCTGCCACTACGGCATATTTTATTGATGTTTCTTCAAGTAGTAGTTCTTGATTTTAGCTCTTTCCTTCTGTTGATTGAGCTTAACATACAGTTGCTCTTAACATCTTTCGCATAAAGGTGTTCTAAGGTTATGACATGGGTGCTTATGAACACAGTCAGGTCTGTGCCTTAACGCAAAAAAGGTAGGTACGGAAGTAAGTACTAGCTTCCGGCAAGGAAGATGTGTTATGATCCTCATTACATTATATGGTGATGACCAGACAATCAATATTAATAGATCTTCAGTCTTTTCACAAATGACAGTTGTCTGTTATGAAGTACTGCATAAACACATAAAGTGTTGATAAGTTTTTGAACCGATGCAATGATTGGCAAATTGCTTCAAATATGATATATTATAATATTATGTAACTTTTGTAAATTTGCTTATTTGTTGTTATAGAACCTAAACAGAACAAATTTATTTCAGGAAGAAGAAATAACACTGGTTGACTGGTTCCCTGTATTGGAGGCAGGCAACCTCCACTTCGAAGGACGCAGGTATAGCTGAAGCAATGTTACACCTGATTATGACCATTCTTCATTTATCACTTTTTTAAAATTAACTTTTCTCGTTACATACAAATGTGTATTTACAAACGCTTGCTGTTTTTCTTCTTCCCTCCAGCCCATTTTGCTTATTAGCTGCACTGTTAAGGAAGATCACAAGAAACTGTGATGTTCTGCAGACCAAAGTACAATTGACTTGATAACAATCTTAATCACAGCCTTAATCTCTCTTCAAAAGGAGCCTCACAGGATGCTATGGTTGCATAATGAAGAGAGATGCCAGCAGTTAAAATAATAATTTGGGTATTGGAATGAAAATGTTTGAATAATTAGTTACAGATTTTCAGGGTGGAAAGGAAAAGTAAAAATATTTCTAATTTTCCTGAGCATTGTGACTTTTTGAAAACTTCTTTTCATCAAGGGGAAGTTTCTGTTGATCTGGAATTCCACTGTACCCTCTAATCTGTTTGCATTTAAACCAATAATAAAAATAGAAGTCTGATTTTACAGATTTTGTAATATTATAGGTTTTACAATAACTGGCACTACTCAACTTCAAAAGTCAACAATCACTGGTTCATCACTGAAACAGAACAAATGGACCTGATGATGGCCATGCAAGTGCTCTCTTGCAACTGGAACTTTTCAAATCTACATTGTTTATGTGCAATACCATTGCCTATTAATACAGTGCATAAATATAACACTCTTTCCATTTTGGAAGCTAACACAATAGTCACTGCATTACTGAAGAACATGTTTTTCTAGCAGAAGCATTTTTTTATCAACACGCACAGACATATATGGTATAATTCAGTACAAGCACATGAGCTATGTCTTTGTAAAATGATCAGTTTTAAACTCCTTTTTTATCTAAAGATCTAGATTACAAAATGCAGAATCAGCTTGAAAAATCAATAATCAGGAAAAAAAAGGTCACAATTACATGTTGGTTCAGGTTCAATTCACTGAACTGATATAATGGGTATATAATCCACCATTTGTCTCCATATCATAGCAAACAATGATGTAAAAATTTAACTGCATTAGAGGCACTTGAACAACATAGTTCCTAAACAAACTACCACCTAGCTTTCTGTATTATATTTTGCTGACTCTTATGATTTTTCGCCCCTGTGGGTCTGGGGATTGGAATAGGCCAGAGGTATTCCTGCCTTTATGTGATGGTCCCCTGTAAGATCTGACCTCCAATCTTCAAAATTTTCCTGAAGAGTGAGCCAACTTGGGAAGGGCGCCTTACAAAGTGCATGGTGTCCATTGTGCATTGACATCTTTAGCCCACTTTCTTGTCGTTGCATTGCAGTCATGCCCATTCTCCATCCCCTGGGCAAGGACACTATTCACTATGCAGTGTCGATTTCTGCATCGACAATGACCATGGACTTCTTTGCACCTGATATCCAACATGGTAGCCAATATGTTGTGCTGTGGTTGCCATGTACCCTGTTGGTAGTAGCCCCCTGACCACACAGGGATCACTCTGCTGATGCCTGCACCGTTAACTCCTCATGTATTCCAAGGAGTAGATGTCCATCCCCGTGGGGCATCGGGACTCCCGGCAATGTCCATCCTGTCAGGTGGCTTTTGCTGAGGGTGGGTGGTGGCTGTGGGTAGGGCCCCTGTCGGAGTGGGTGGCATCATGGCAGATGACACGCGATGAAGTGTAGTCCATCGTCTATTGCTGGTGGTGAAATACCAGCAGCCTCTAAGCGATCACTAGCTCAATTCAACGCACAGAAGTATGACAGAAAATTGTTCACCTCACTGGCCACACCATGGGAGGAATGTCAGGCTAAGGAAGGCAGAAGATCTTATTTGCCCCAGTACCTTGTATGTTTGAGAGCTGGTGGGAACCTTTCACGACGATGAAGCCTCAGTTTATTGTTGAGCATTTAGAGGACAAGTTCGGGGAGGTGGAGGGCTTGTCCAAAATGAGACCTGGGTCAGTCTTGATTAAAACATCATCCTCATGGGAATTACTCGCTTGTGACAAGCTGCGGGATATATCTGTAAATGTCACACCCAATAAGAGCTTAAATATGGTCCAGGGTATCATATTTCACAGAGACCTTCTTTTGCAGTCCGTCGATGAGCTGCGCGCCAATTTAGAGTGGTGAGTGTACATTTCATCCGGTGTGTCCACCGGGGTCTGAAGGATAATCAGGTTGCCAGTGGTGCCTTCATCTTGGCCTTTGATGGTAATACATTACCCGAGAAGGTGAAGGTGATGGTCTACAGGTGTGATGTAAACACTATATCCCTCCCCCAGTGTGGTGCTTTAAGTACTGGAAGATTGCCCATATGTCTTCCTGCGCCACATGCCAAGATTCCAGAAGTACATCACGTCCCAATACTCCATGCCCCCATTTCCCATCTGCATCAACTGTGGAGAGCACCATTTGCCTAGCTCACCTGACTGCTGGATTCTCCAGACAGAAAGGAAAATCGTGGAGTACAAGGCCCTGAACAGACTAACCATCATCTGAGGCTAAGATACAAATCGAGCACCTGCATTCTGTGTGTATGACAACATCTTACACTGCCGTTACAGTAGTTTTGGCACCATCAGCTCCGCAAACCCAGGTCATCTCTTAGAGCTGGAAGACTACACCTGCCCCCTTGATGGTAGGGGTCATTGCCCTCACTGTTGCTCATGTGCGAACTACTTAAGGACCAATACGTCCCCCCTCCCTCCCCAGCCATCGGCGACATATGTCCCCACTTCTAATCCAGAGAAGCGTAAGTCTTCTTTGGCTTCTAGCACTAGGAAGGGGTCCCTTGTGTTACTCCCTTCCGAGGTTTCTTCTAGTGGGAAAGATGACACCTGCAAGTCGCTGAAGATCCCAAAAGCAGCTGGTAGTACGGCTTCACGCTCATCCTCAGTCCCAGAGACTGAGCCAGTGAAGTCTTCCCAGCCAGGGAAACCCAAGGAGCAGCGAGAGAAATCCAAAAAGAAAATGCCTAAGACCAAGGAAATGGCAGGGGCACCAACACAACTGCTACCTACAAGCTCTGCAGCTGATGATGAAGTGGAGATTTTGACGTCCGCTGAGGCCCTTGATCTCACCAGGCCCACAGACACAAAGGATATAGACTAATCAGGCAATGAATCTGTGGCAGCATTGAATGTTCCATGCCTTCGCAGTCTCACAATGTCATCCTCCGGTGGAATTGCGGTGTTTTTTTCCAATGCCTGGCTTAGCTACAACTACTGTTAAGCTTTACACCTGCTATATACATTGCCCCCCAGGAAACCAGGTTCCCAGCAATGCGGATTCATGCCCTCCATGGTTATAAGGGATATTACAGGAACTGTAGCAACTATAATAGAGAGTTAGGTGGAGTTTGCGTATGTTTCCTAAATTCGGTGTGTATTGAATATGTGCTTCAAATAGCTCTTGAAGATGTGGCTGTCAGAATAAGGACGGCGCAGGAAATAACTTTCTGCAGTGTAAATCTTACTCCAGATTGCGCAGTACCCCTGAAAGTATTAGCTGGAATGCTTGATCAACTCCCTAAACCTTTCCTACTTCTGGATGATTTTAATGCCCATAACCTCTTGTGGAGTGGTACCATGCCTACTGGCCATGGCAGAGATGTTGAAACTTTACTGCTGCAATTCGACCTCTGCCTCTTAAATACTGCGGCCGCTACACATTTCAGTGTGGCTTGTGGTAGTTACTCGGCCATTGATTTATCAATTTGCAGCGCAGGACTTCACCCATCTATCCACTGGAGAGCACATCATGACCTGTGTAGTAGCGACCACTTCCCCATCTTCCTGTCACTGCCCCAGCGTCAGGCACATTGATGCATGCCCAGATAGGCTTTGAGCAGAGCAGACTGGGGAACTTTAACCTCTGCTGTCATTGCTTTATCTCCCCCACACCGTAACATGGAACTGATGGTTAAGCAGGTGACTAGCATAAATGTTTCTGCGGCAGCAATGTTTCCCTTGGAGGTCGACGGAAGTCACTGAAACAATTAAGAAGCTTCAGTGATCTCTACAGCTGTGGAAGTGGCACACTTTCCTGGAGCACCTCATAGCCTTTAAATGGCTCTGTGCCCGTGTTCGCTGCCTTATCAAACAAAGGAAGAAGGAGTGTTGGGAGTGATTCGTCTCCACTGTTGGGTGCCACACGTCACCTTCCCAAGTCAGGTTAAAGATCAAACGTCTTTTCAGGTACCAGGCCCTAACAGCTATCCCTGTGGTTACCATAAATGGCGAGTTATGTACCAACGCAAATGCGATTTCCAAACACTTTGGTGATCACTTTGCTCGGGATTGTCAATCGGAAAATTTCCCGCCAGCCTTTTGCGCACTCAATCATCAGCTGGAAGGGAACGTCCTCTCATGCACTAAATGCTGCAGTGAATCTGATAACGCTCCATTTACAGAGTGGGAGCTCCCCAGTGCCCTTGCACATATCCCCGACATGGCTCCTAGGCCTGATCGCATCCACAGCCAGATGATTAAACATTTATCATCCAACCACAAACAACAAATCCTTGTAATCTTCAACCGTATGTGGTGTGACGGCATCTTTCCACCACAATGGCAGGAGAGTGCCATCATTCTAGTGCTCAAACCCTGTAAAAACCAGCTTAATGTGGATAGCCACCAACGTTCTTTGTAAGCTGCTGGAGCGTACGGTATGTCAGCAGTTGGGTTGGGTACTGGAATCATGTGGCTTGCTGCCTCCATGTCAGTGTGGCTTCCGCCATGTTCGCTCTACCACTGATAATCTCGTGTCCATCGAGTCTGCCATCTGAACAACCTTTTGCAGATGGAAACTTCTGCTTACTGTCTTTTTTGACTGACGTAAAGCTTATGATATGACTTGGTGACCTCATATCCTTGCCACATTGAATGAGTGGTATCTCTGGGGACCACTCTCAATTTTTATCCCACGCTTCCTTTCGCTCCGTACTTTCCATGTCCAAGTTGGTGACTCCCATTGTTTCACCCATATCCAGGAGAATTGAGTTCCACAGGGCTCTGTATTGAGTGTCTCTATTTTTAGTGCCCATTTATGATCTAGCAGCGGCTGTGGGAACCTCCGTCTAACCTTCTCTGTATGCAGATGACTTGTGCATTTCGTATTCCTGCTCCAGTACTGTTGTTGCTGAGTGGCACCTCCAGTTAGCCATCTACAAGGCGCCGTCATGGGCTCTATCACATGACTTCCAGTTTTCAGCTGCAAAGTTGTCTCTCGTGCAGTTCTGTCAGCATAGTACCATTCATCCGGAACCCACACTTTAGCTTAATGATGATCCACTCACCTTAGTGGAGACATATCAATTCCTAGGGCTGGTTTTCGACACTCGATTGACTTGGCTCCCTCATCTTCGTCAGCATAACCAGAAGTGCTGGCAGCACCTCAGTGCTCTCCGTTGCCTGAGCAACACCAATTGGGTTGCAGATCGCTGTACACTGCTGCAGCTCTACAGAGCCCTTTTCCCATCCCGAATTGACTATGGGAGTGTGGTTTATGGTTTGGTAGTGCCTTCAGCATTGCATTTACTCAACCCTGTGCACCACTGTGGGGTTTGATTAGTGACAGGGGCTTTTAGGACGGGTCTGGTGACCGGCGTACTGGTGGAGGCTGATTTCCCTCCACTGCAGATCAGACGTGTGAAACTGCTCGATGTAGCACAGATTCATTGTTTCTCCTGACAATCCAAATAACCATCTTCTTTTCCCACCGGTGGCATTCCATCTCCTGCATCGGCGGCCCATGTTAGGGCTAACAATAGCAGTTCGCGTGCAGTCCCTTCTCTCCAAACTGGAGTCCTTCCCTTTACCACCTCTACTTGCAGTCTGTTCACATATGCCTCCATGGTGTACACCTGGCCGCAGCTTCGTGTAGCCCTTTTGCATGGCCCTAAGGACTCCGTTAACCCTGCCACTCTCCGCAGTTACATCTCCTCGATTCTTGATGTGTTCCGGGCCTCTGAAGTGTTTCACACCGACGACTCAATGGCTGATGGTCATGTAGGCTTTGCATATGTTCATGGAGGACATGTTAAGCAGCATTCCTTGCCAGTTTGCTTTAGTGATTTCACTGCAGAGCTGGCGGCCATATCTCGTGCTCTTGAGCATTTCCGCTCATGCCCTGGCGAGTAATTTCTCCTGTGTACTGACTCATTGAGCAGCCTACAAGCTATCGACCAGTGCTACCTTCACCACCCTCTGGTAGCGTCCATTCGGGACTCCATCTATGTCCTGGAACAGTCCCGCCATTCCATGGTGTTAATGTGGACCCCTGGACACGTTGGGATCCCTGGCAATGTCAATGCCAAGAGGCTGGACAAACAGGCAATGCAGAAACCACTTCTGGGGATAGGCACCTCTGAAGCTGACCTGCGTTATTTCTTACACCACAGTGTTTTCCTCCTTTGGGAGATGGAATGGCATAACAGCATGCGAAACAAACTGCATGTCATTAAGGAGACTATGAATGTGTGGAAGTTTTTCATCCAGGCCTCTCACAGGGAAGCAGTTGTCCTCTGCCAGCTCCGTATTGGCCATACGTGGCAAAGGCATGGTTAATTACCCCATCGTGAAGACCCACCTCAGTGTCACTGTGGCTCCCAAGTGATAGTTGTCCACCTATTAGTGGGCTGCCCACTTTTAGCCCCTCTGTGGCAGACTTTTAACTTTCCCAGCACCCTGCCTTTGGTGTTGGGCGACAACGCCTCCACAGCAGCTTTAGTTTTATGTTTTATCCATGATAGTGTGTTTTATACTTGTCTGTAGGTTTCAGCACATGTCCTTTGTCGCTCCGTGTCCTCCACCCTAGTGCTTTTAGGGTGCTTCATGCTGAGTGGCTATTAGGAATGGTGTCCACAGGTTGTGGTGGTGGACTGCGGTGGTAAGAAAGGGGGGGGGGGGGGGGGGGGATGATACTGTTTAGTATACCATGATGCAGTGCAGTGACAGTGTGGTGTAGAATGGAGCATCAAGGCTGGTCTTTCCTAATTGAGATTTGTGGCTATGAGATTTAGCCAGGACATTTCCAGCAGATAGAAACATGTACATAACATCACATGCAGTTGGAATGTGTTTCCTTGATAGCAGTGACCTCTGTTACCTGGTGTCAGCACTGCACAGACATTTTGCTGGCGCCCCCTGGTGGAACATGTAACTATTTGCGTATCAACAAACTGTTTGTATACTGTATCGTGTTCATAACATTGATGCCCTTGTGGTATTCGTAAGTACATAATGGTGGACACACATCTGTGGGCCAGGGGGGGGCACACCCTCAGGGTGAAATAATTGTGTTTTGAAGCGTAACATTCAGCTTGCAGTTGATATGCAATTATCATAAGGAAGGTGATGAAAAATACGATTCAAAATATTAAAAATTTTCCAGTTTCGAACCACCCAAAAATCTATACAAATGACTGAAGAGGATATAGTTACACAATTCTAAATAAATAGAATCTAATGTGTGGTTTACAACAAAATAGTAATTTCATATTTTATTTATCAAGGATACAGACGGTTTAATGCATTCTAAAATGAAACACATTTTAAAACTGTAGCAACGCCTATGCAAGAATTAAGTGTCATTGAATAGCATTATAAACTATTATTTGTGGCCAAAAGTGTAAAAAAAAAAAAAATCCCCCAGGTTGAGCACTTCCATGTAATGTGTTTTTCATGTGATTCAATGATTTAACTCCACTAGTGGTGATCCTTATATAAATGAGTAGTATTACACATATTTAGTGAAATATTGTCAGGTACCTGTTTTTCATTGGATGTGAAGGATTGAGCCAACTTTCAAAACAGATTTGAGTATGTCTAGTAATCAATACATGGTTATAAGATAATTGGATAGAAGATAAAGAGAAGTAAAAAGCAAATAGTTTCTTCTGGAACAGACTTTCAAAAAGGGGTCTATCCTCTATAAAGTCTCCTTGGAATGGTGTTTCATTCACAGCGGTGTTGCACAGCATATTAACAGTGATTGTGAAAATATGCTAACTGGAAGAGACTTGCGGTATGTATCACACTTTGTCAAGGACATTTTATTTGAAACCTGACAGTGAATTACATGCCACATATGGGCAGATTCTTTCTGGTTTTGAAACTCACCACTGGGACACAATTTTTGTAGAGCTCAACAGGCCTCTGGTGACTTTAGTATTTTGCTGCTGTAATGTCCATAGTGGTTTGGCTGCTTCCATTATTAAAAAGAGTTTATTGAGTTCAATGAGCAATGATTTATGGACTTTTCTAGGGTGGTATAGTTATGTAAAGACTGGCCAGAACTGTGGAAAGATCTAGTCTCTTCATTTAACCATTTAGGCATTGTCACACACAAAAATCCTTAAGTGTGAAACTGTGATATGCGAGTCACTGCTAAAAGTAGTAGTGTATTGTTAGAGGTGGATATTCATTTAAGATAAGAAGTAAGGGAAGGAGAAAGGAATGAAAGAAGATGAGGGTTGAATATCCTGAGCCATTTGAAATTGAACTCTATCTTGGAATGAGAGAGGACGGGTAAGAAAGTCAGGGTTGTACTTGCCTAGAGTGATTTAGGGGAAGTTATAGAATACCTATGTCTGGATAGCTAGGGAGAGAGAGAACTGCTGTCATCTTGACTGAGTGTCTAGTCTAGTATGTTGATCACAGCACTGTATTACTGAGGTTGCAGGTACTTTGCTGATTGTATATTCTTACTGACATTGGTATTTGTATTCCTAGATATGAAAACATGTCTACAAGTAGATAATGATGTTTGCACGGCATTTCCAAATTCCTGTTTAATGCTTGTCTTCACAATGTTGTAATGTTACCTGAATGGCAGTTTGTGTGTTTTTTCTGCTACTCAAAAATTTTTTCTTTGTAAATGTAGTTATTGGTGTAATATACTCACCTCTTCAGTAAGACGTGTAATGATTATGGATCAGTTTGTGAGTTTTGTCACAAGTAATGATAAAGTACTTGATGATGCTCTCCCACGCAGCTGTGGGTTGAATTGGATAGGTTGATGAAGGAAAACATGATGAAAACTGGGAAAGGGTAAGAAGTAACAAGTAAAAGGAAATAAATACAGAAATCACAAAATGGTAGTTCAGGTTAACAAACAGTTTGGCTTGTTGCCTGAAATAAGTGGGTATGTGCCACAATGAACTTTGTTAAAATGAGATGCAGCAGACTCATTGGAATATCATTAGTGTTAGTCATAAACATTAACAAATAGAAAGGAAAGATTCTTACTGCTTGATAAAAGCCATGGAAGACATGATAAATATACAGTAGAGAAAAAAGTTAGGTGTAGAGTCCCATGTTTGTAATCATCATGAAACAGTCACACACAACCAGGTTTGTTGCCTTTGACTGTAGGTTAGACCAATATCTATGATGAATCTCTTTCTCCAATTATTAAATGAAGTTCCTTATAATTCTACTGGATGTAAGATGGATCAATCAGTGTAATCATAAATACATCCAGTGAGGTTGCTAGGCACAGCTGAGGAAGGCATGGATTGATAAATATGTATGTCAACATGATTTCAAGTGGCCTGAAAGCAACAGCAGATGAAAGTGCTGCAAAGGACCATCTCATCCGCACTCATATGAATTTGCTGAGTTGTGTTATGTAGTCTCTGGAGGACATATTTATGGTGACCTTAGAAAAACATATAGCTATTCATGAACACTGATTTGGACTTCTTTTCTCCGAGCCATTTGTGTTTGGCTTGCATGTGGACATGTCTGTTTTCCTAATGTGGGGCAGTCTTAGTCCTCTGTTGAACTGCATGTTGTGTGTACTTTGAGTACACTCTTAGCATTTGTGTGCACAGAATGTATGTTCCGTATTAGAGGATTCTTAGCCTGACAAAGTTAGTGTTCCAGTGTTGGAGATACTGGTAAATCTTGAGAGTGCCCTTATCCTCAGCATCACATGACAAAATTAGAGTACTTTCTATTAACCTTGTTTCACGTTTGTTGACTTTCATCTTTTACCCTCCTTTCAAGATTGTCCATCCCATTCAACTTCACTTTCAGTCCCTCACTCTCTCTGACAGAATTATATCACCATTATTTCTAATCCTGAAATAGAATTCCTACTCCAAATATCTGTGGGGTTTCCTTAACTGCTTGGTCAACATAAAGGCTCATTGTGCATAGGCTGCAAGTCATCAAGGATGGACAGGATGATGCAAGATGACTTGGACGTAATTTCTAATTGGTGCGATGAATGGCAGTTGATTCTAAAAATGTGAGTCACTGCAGATGACTAGGAAAAACAAACCTGTAATGTTTGGAAACAGCATTAGTAGTGTCCTGCTTGACACAGTCATATCACTTAAATATCTGAGCATAATGTTGGAAAGCAACATGAAATGAAAGAAACATGTGAGGATTGAGATAAGGAAGTCAAATGTTTGAGCTGCTTATGAGAAGGAAAGTTGCCTCTCACCATATGGCAGACATGCAGACACACAGATAGGCACAACAAAAAGACTATCACAATTAAAGTTTTCGGCCATTTAGGTCTTTGTCAACACTAGACACACACACGTGTAGCGAAACAGGAGAGAAATGAAACGACTGGGTGTCGTGGTGGATTGACAGCTGTGTAGTTCTGGAATGGGAATATGGAAGGGATAGATGGATAAGGACTGTGACTAATGAAGTGTGGCGCAAGTAGTGTTGTGGGAACATAGGATGTATTGCGGTACAGAAAAGCTGGTGTTGGGGGGAGAGATCCCATCCCCACACCCACCCTGTTTCCCACTTTTCATAGTGGTTCTTCCATCAAAGATCAAAACAGGTTATGAAGTTATCACAGTCAGAACATAAATTCCAAACCCGATGTGATGCTACCAGTGTCCCAGCCAAATGTGCAACCTGTGGTAGGGATGCTCATGAGGATGATTGATAGCCTCCTCCCTGCTGCATCAGCTGCAATGTTGACCCTGCTGCTGTCTCCTGCATTTGTACCATGTATCTCAATGAGTAGGCTGTCCAGGAGATCCAGGTGAAGGAGAAAGGGCCTTACCCGGTCACTTGTAAGTTGTTGACTAGTCGGAAACCCCGTGTTCTACTTCCTGGTATCTACAGTACTGTTGTTGCGACATTTCACTCCATGAAGGACATGACCAAGCAGACATGCAACCTCAAAATTTACTACTGTGAAAGCACCCAGCTTCATGGTAGTTCTCCCTCTCTGGCTGTGCAAAACACCGCCAGACAATCTCCTCATGGGGCATAGTTACCAGCTACACAACCAGCAGGCCAGAAAGGACAGAAGGAATACTGCTGCAAAGACTTCCTACAACTCCCCAGCCAACCAACTCGAACCTTCATCTCCTAACTGAAAAGGTTAGAAGAAGTCAAACAAAGGCAAATGAGTTTTCTCCTTAAGTTGTCACCATGTGATATCCTCCCACAGCCAACCTCTGTGTTGCCAGTGCACAACACCAAGCATTATTCTGCCCTGGAGTCCACAGGCAGACAGTAGAAAAATGCTGATGGTTCTGTAGATGTCAAGGAGCAGGATGATCCTGCGTCTGTGCCCTGTAGTCTTCAAAGAATAGGGCTCAGCAGCCACTGATGTGGCATCCTGTTCATTTTTTTCCTTGTCATGAATCTCCTCCAATAGAATGTTGTGGTTTTCAATCTAACAGAATTTACAGCGAGCACCCACTTATCTGCCTTCAGGAAACAAAATTGCATCTTTATGACTGATTGGTTTGAGCTCTCATATTTATTCCCTATTTGTTTTAATGCCCCCTCCCCTCCCCTCCCGTCCCCTTCCCCTCCCCTTCCCCCTTCCCCCTCCCCTCCCCTCCCCTTAACCCGCCCCCTCCCCTCCCCTCCCCTTAACCCGCCCCCTCCCCTCCCCTTAACCCACCCCCTCCCCTCCCCACCCTTAACCCGCCCCCACCCTCCCCCCGCCCCCTCCCCTCCCCTTAAACCGCCCCCTTCCCTCCCCCCGCCCCCTCCCCTCCCCTCGCCCCGCCCCCTCCCCTCCCCTCGCCCCGCCCCCTCCCCTCCCCGCCCCGCGCCCCTCCCCTCCCCTTCCCGCGCCCCTCCCCTCCCCTCCCCGTGCCCCCTCCCCTTCCCTTCCCCCGCCCCCTCCACTCCCCCTCGCCCTCCCCTTCCCCTTCCCCAGCCCCCACCCCTTCCCCTTCCCCCGCCCCCTCCCCTTCCCCCGCCCCCCACCCCTTCCCCCTCCCCCGCCCCTCCCCCTCCCCTTCCCCCGCCTCCTCCACTCCCCCTCCCCTTCCCCCGCCTCCTCCACTCCCCCTCCCCTTCCCCCGCCTCCTCCCCCTCCCCCTCCCCTTCCCCCGCCTCCTCCCCCTCCCCCTCCCCTTCCCCCGCCTCCTCCCCCCTCCCCCTCCCCTTCCCCCGCCTCCTCCCCCTCTCCCTCCCCTTCCCCCGCCTCCTCCCCCTCCCCCTCCCCTTCCCCCGCCTCCTCCCCCTCCCCCTCCCCTTCCCCCGCCTCCTCCCCCTCTCCCTCCCCTTCCCCCGCCTCCTCCCCCTCCCCCTCCCCTTCCCCCGCCTCCTCCCCCTCCCCCTCCCCTTCCCCCGCCCCCTCCCCTTCCCCCGCTCCCTCCGCCTCCCTTCCCCCGCCCCTACCCCTCCCTTCCCCCTCCCCCTCCCTTCCCGCTCCCTTCACCCGCCCTCTCCCCCTCCCCTTCCCCCGACACTCCCCCTCCCCTTCCCCCGCCCCCTCCCCATCCCCTCCCCCTCCCCATCCCCTCTCCCTCCCCACCCCCGCCCCCTCCCCACCCCCGCACCCTCCCCAACCCCGCCCCATCCCCTCTCCCTCCCCACCCCCGCCCCCTCCCCACCCCCGCCCCCGCCCCACCCCGCATTAAGATGCAGTCAAAAAGACAAATAATTTCATTAATGTTATGAAAAACCACACAAACACTGTATAATAACTCATAAATCATAATATTGTGTAATTATTAGAAACTAATCACATGCTTCTGGTGTATCATTTTTCAATGTCACAGGACTTGCCTTTAAGGGGAAAAACTAATTTCAATACTGTTTTTGATGTTTTATTTATTTATTTATTTTTCAGTTTCGAGTAGAGCAGTACACTTTAGGATTATTGCATTCACTTTGTGTATTGCAATCTTATTCTAAAATTACAAAAATTACTCCAGAGAAGTAAGATTGCCCCAAATTTGAAAAACTGTCCCAATGTGTCATGTGGTAATGTACTTAGGAACAAATATCCTATTAAAATTAAAAAGTGTTGTCATAGGGAAAATCTTCTCAATACTGTATTTAATAGCCTATATTACATTATTAATCTACTACACACAAACAATGGGTAAGTGATATCATTTTAGGGAATAGTACTGTCAAAAGTTGGTTAAAAGTTAAAAATATTTTGAAATAGAAGCTATTGGCAGCTAACACAAATTTCCATTTTCAAGACAGAGATAATTATTCAGACATCAAGTAAACTCTGTTTGTCTGCAAATTTCACCATAGTAAAAGACCACCTCCTGTTTTAAGGTAAAAGATACTGCACAACTGGTGATGTGTGAACAGATAGGTCCCATGTTATGTAATATATTTTAAAAATTTAGTAATTTTACTTGCAGTAGCTCTCTGTAACTGCAGAATGAATAATTTCTTCCAAACATCTATGAAGTATTATACATCATGTAAATATGTGGAACTCATAATATTCACACAGGCTGCACCCATTTTTCAAAAGCGCAAACCAATGAAAAGTGCCTGAAGCAGCCTATGGAAAATTCTGTAGTAGATTCATTTTTATGATTCTAAAATCAGTCACTGGTGTGAAAACCTGACCAGATTACAATATTAGTTACTAGGTAAACTACACTTGAGGTATTACAGTCTCTCCAACAGTCAGGTGATCAAACATTGTGAAACCATTTTGAAAGCAGCTCTAAAAATGCAAAATAACCCCAAAGTGACTTAGATTCTGAAATAAATTGTATAGTTTTGCTATGGATTACCCTACAATGTGAGATAGAGCAATAACACAATTTAGTTACCATGTAAATCAGTTTGAAAATTGATGTTCAAGGTTGTGGTAGTGGTTGAAAAGCGCAAAAATTTTAATGAAAGGGATAGAATAGGGTTTATGATGGTACAGATGGAAAATAATGTAAATATTGGGAAAATGCAGGATCTGGAAATCCAAAACAAAGTTGTACTGATATTTTACTGTTGGCTTGTTTACATTTATAACATTAACCACACATTATGCAGAGGTGTTCTAAAATTCCTATAATGGGCTCCCAAGAGTTGAGGAGGGGCTTCGCAGATAAAAGTTTGATAATGAATCCATATCTGAAGGTGTACCATTTGAGAGTATGACCTCCTCCATTCTGAAGGGAACATTGTATGTGCCTTGGGGTCCTTCTTGACCAATAGGTCAGAGGTAATTTTTTCTACTGTTTGTGTACCCTAAAGCAGGAGATTTGAAACTGCTGCAGTCATCAAACCAAATTTTGTAACTATTAAATTTTAGTGAAATTTTCTTAAATTATTTTCTTTTATTGCATGCAGTTTAATGTAAAGTAATTTACAGATCTAATTAATTTTCTGTGTTCATTAGGTATTTCCAAGGCACCATAACGAGATACACAACAGCAGCAGTGAAGGCTAGAGTCGGCCAGGGCCAGAGCGGCAGTCACGTCAGGCTCACCGATGGCAACACTTGCCATCTGCTCGGCTGTTTGCGTGATGATAATAATCGTAAGTATTAAAAAGGTTAATTATATCACCATGTAGCTGTCTTTTAAAATAAGAAATTGGGATTAATCCCATGAGGCAGGAGCGTACTGACTGCACAAGAGATGATCAAATAGTGATTGGAATTTTTTTAGTTTCACAGCAATTATATATTGGATTATCGATTTTTTATATTTTATGTACACATTCCTGATGTCCCCCCTGCGGGTCCGGGGATTAGAATAGGCCCGAGGTATTCCTGCCTGTCGTAAGAGGCGACTAAAAGAAGTCCATCCCCCTCACGGGGGTAGTTAGCGCCTGCGTCCGGAGACGGACGGTTCCACGACCTATAATTGTGGTCTTTTTGGTTTTCACTTCTCGTTTCTTCCTTCCTGTTGTTGATTCCTTTCTTTGCTCTTCTCCACCTCACTGTCTTCATTACTCTTTCCCTTGACTTCTCCTTGCCTTCTCATTGCCTTCTTCTCCTTGCCTTCTCATTGCCTTCTTCTCTTTGCCTTCTCATTGCCTTCTTCTCCTTGCCTTCTCTGGTATCCGCCTCGGCTTTTGAGACAGTCTGTCCTCTTTCTCCCTGTCTGTCTTCTTTTTCCTCTTCTTCCTTCCTCCCTGTGCATGCCTGAAGGCCGACCCACGCGTTCGCACGCGTAGCCGGTGACGGGGTAACGCGTAAGTCCCCGCCCTGGGTAGACATGTAAGGCACGCGTGTACCACCTGGTAAAGGCCAGGCCCGGGGAGGGGTGATTGCCTGAGCTGATACCTTCTGACCATGCCGATTGGTCCCTCCGTCTGTTTCTCGGGAGGTGTGACCTGAGGTGTAAACATTCACCTAAGGCGGGAGTGCCCTCTGAGAGGGTCCCCACAAGGAAGGAGCACGCCATCGGAGACGCTGGCAATCATGGGGGATTCCTTCGCAATGGATTCTACTCCATCGCTTTCGACTTCTGCCCAAAAACGGAAACGTGACCAGCCACCAGTGACAAAAGTACTACCGCCTGCCCCACAGTTCCTCGTCGTTTCTCGATCTGAGGACGGAAAGGATTTTTCCTCTGTCAACCCTTTCGTTATCCAGAAGGGCGTAGATGCCATAGCCGGATCTGTCAAATCTTGTACCAGGTTGCGTAACGGTACCTTATTACTAGAAACTGAGAGCGCCTTTCAGGCACAAAAACTGCTTCGGGCCACACTCCTGTACACGTTCCTTGTCCGGGTGGAGGCCCACCGAACTTTGAATTCGTCTCGTGGTGTAGTCTATACTAGCTCCCTCGACGGATTGACTGACGAGGAGATTCAATCTTTCCTCGCTGAGCAGGGCGTGACGGCTGTCCATAGGGTCATGAAAAAGGTCAACAATGACCTTGTACCGACCCGGACACTTTTCTTGACCTTCGATAGTGTTAAGCTGCCATCGCGCATCAAGGCGGGCTACGAGGTTATTTCTGTTCGCCCCTATGTCCCGACACCTACGCGCTGCTACCAGTGTCAGCGTTTCAATCACACTCGACAGTCTTGTTCCAATGCGGCTAAATGTGTCACTTGTGGCAGGGATGCCCATGAGGGTGACTGTCCACCTCCGTCTCCTCGTTGTGTTAACTGTCAGGGTGACCATGCCGCATCCTCCCGCGACTGTCCTGTCTATAAGGAAGAACGCTGTATCCAAGAAATTCGGGTCAAAGAGAAAGTGTCCACCTCGGCTGCTCACAAGCTATTGGCTAGTAGGAAGCCCGCGCTGCTCCCAGCGGGGAAATACAGTACTGTCCTCGCCTCTCCTCGGACTACCAGGGAGGTAGCAACCCAGACATCCGATCTGACCTTCAGCACCACGGTCGTCCGTTCGGCCAGTGCTAAGATCGCGCGGTTGACGCCTCCTCTTCCTCCCATCACCCCACAGACACCAGCCCCTTCATCAGCTTCTGCTAAGACGAAGACCCCGAAGTCAGATGCACGGGCCTTCAAGAAATAACCCTCCCATGCAGACTGTCTACGTACCTCGACCTCCCAGCCTTCGACCGGTACTTCCACCAAACGTCCTTCCAAAAAGGCTCATAGGAAGCACAGTTCTCCTTCTCCGCCACGGCGGATTTCTTCTCCTGCGCCACCCAGCGGTTGCCGCCCCAGGCCGTCATCCGTTTCACCTGGCCACACCGCTGGTAGCCGAACATCTGGCCGTTCACCGGCGGAGGAAGCTCCCCCTCCCGGCCATCCTCCCGAGATGGCCGATGAACCTATCGACCCAATGGACGATGACTGTCCGCCTACTGATAGCGGCGGCAGTGCTCGCTCGAAGCCAGGCCCTCAGCGGCCTTCGAGGTGACCCCTTCTTTCATCTTCCTTTTCTTACGATGGCACTTATTCACTGGAATATTTGCAGCATTCGCTCCAACCGAGAGGACCTGAAGTTGCTGCTCCGCTTGCACCGTCCGCTCGTCGTAGCCCTCCAGGAAACGAAGCTACGCCCATGCGATCAAATTGCCTTGTCACACTACACCTCTGTGCGTTTTGACCTACCCCCTGTGGTAGGTATCCCAGCTCATGGAGGGGTTATGTTGCTGGCCCGGGATGATATTTACTACGATCCCATCACGTTGCACACCGGCCTGCAGGCAGTTGCCATCCGCATTACTCTCCCCACTTTTACGTTTTCCTTTTGTACCGTTTACACTCCATCGTCATCTGCCGTTACCAGGGCAGACATGATGCAACTTATTTCTCAGCTACCTGCACCATTTTTGTTAACTGGAGACTTCAATGCCCACCATCCCCTTTGGGGCTCTCCAGCATCCTGCCCGAGGGGCTCCTTGTTAGCAGACCTTTTCAATCAGCTCAATCTTGTCTGCCTCAATACTGGCGCCCCTACTTTTCTTTCGGACACATCTCACACCTATTCCCATTTAGACCTCTCTATATGTACTCCCCAACTTGCACGCCAGTTTGAGTGGTATGCACTTTCTGATACATATTCGAGCGACCACTTCCCGCGTGTTATCCATCTCCTGCAGCATACCCCCTCTCCGTGCTCCTCTAGTTGGACCATCTCCAAGGCAGACTGGGGGCTCTTCTCTTCCAGGGCGACCTTTAAGGATCAAACCTTCCCAAGCTGCGATCGTCAGGTTGCCCACCTCACGGAAGTCATTCTCGCTGCTGCTGAATATTCCATCCCTCACCCTACTTCTTCTCCACGTCGCGTACCGGTCCCCTGGTGGTCCGCAGCATGTAGAGACGCTTTACGTGCTCGTCGACGTGCTTTACGCACCTTTAAACGCCACCCTACAGTGGCGAATTGTATCAATTATAAACGATTACGTGCTCAGTGTTGTCGTATTATTACAGAAAGCAAGAAAGCCAGCTGGGCTGCTTTCACAAGCACCTTCAACAGTTTTACTCCTTCTTCTGTTGTCTGGGGTAGCCTGCGCCGGCTATCTGGCACTAAGGCCCACTCCCCAGTTTCTGGCTTGAAGGTCGCGAATGACGTCCTTGTGGCCCCGGAGGCTGTCTCCAATGCCTTCGGCCGCTTTTTCGCAGAGGTTTCGAGCTCCGCTCATTACCACCCTGCCTTCCTCCCCCGCAAACAGGCAGAGGAGGCTAGGCCACCTAACTTCCGCTCCTCGAATTGTGAAAGTTATAATGCCCCATTCACCATGTGGGAACTCGAAAATGCACTTGGCCGATCACGGTCCTCTGCTCCAGGGCCTGATTCTATTCATATTCAGATGCCGAAAAACCTTTCTCCTGCGGGTAAAGGTTTTCTTCTTCGTACATACAATCGCATCTGGATTGAGGGACATGTTCCCGCATGCTGGCGCGAGTCTATTGTTGTCCCGATTCCTAAGCCGGGGAAGGACAAGCACTTGCCTTCCAGTTATCGACCTATCTCGCTTACCAGCTGTGTCTGTAAAGTGATGGAGCGAATGGTTAACTCTCGATTGGTTTGGCTGCTCGAGTCTCGACGCCTACTTACCAATGTACAATGTGGATTTCGTAGGCGCCGCTCTGCTGTTGACCATCTGGTTACCTTGTCGACCTTCATTATGAATAACTTCTTGCGGAAGCGCCCGACCGCCGCTGTGTTCTTCGATTTGGAGAAGGCTTACGACACCTGTTGGAGGGCGGGCATTCTCCGCACCATGCGTACATGGGGCCTTCGCGGTCGCCTCCCTCTTTTTATTCGTTCCTTTTTAATGGATCGACAGTTCAGGGTACGTGTGGGTTCTGTACTGTGAGACACCTTTCGCCAGGAGAATGGGGTGCCACAGGGCTCAGTTTTGAGCGTCTCTCTCTTCGCCATCGCGATCAATCCAATAATGGATTGCCTCCCAGCTGATGTATCAGGCTCCCTTTTCGTGGACGATTTTACCATCTATTGCAGCGCGCAGTGTACACGTGTCCTGGAGCACTGTCTTCAGCATTCTCTTGACCGTCTTTACTCCTGGAGTGTCGCCAATGGCTTCCGTTTTTCTGCCGAGAAGACGGTCTGTATTAACTTCTGGCGCTACAAAGAGTTTCTCCCACCGTCCTTACGACTCGGTCCCGTTGCTCTCCCAATCGTGGAGACAACCAAATTTTTAGGCCTTACATTTGACAGGAAACTTAGCTGGTCTCCACATGTGTCATATTTGGCCGCCCGTTTTATCCGTTCTTTAAATGTCCTCCGTGTTCTCAGTGGTATGTCGTGGGGAGCGGATCGAACCGTCCTACTTCGTCTATATCGGTCGATCGTCCGCTCCAAGCTGGATTATGGGAGCTTCATATACTCCTCTGCACGGCCATCCATCTTACGCCGCCTCAACTCCATACAACATCGGGGTTTACGACTTGCGATCGGAGCATTTTATACTAGTCCCGTAGAGAGTCTTCATGCTGACGCTGGCGAATTGCCACTCACCTACCGGCGCGATATACTGCTTTGTCGGTATGCCTGTCGGCTACTGTCAATGCCCGACCATCCGTCTTATTGTTCCTTTTTTGACGACTCTCTCGACCGTCAATACGGGTTGTGTGTCTCTGCCCTGTTACCACCTGGAGTTCGCTTTCGTCGCCTCCTTCAACACCTTAATTTTTCACTCCCTGCAACCTTTCGAGTCGGCGAGAGCCACACGCCACCTTGGCTCCAGGCTCAGGTCCGCGTTCACCTTGACCTCAGCTCGCTCCTGAAAAAGGTTACCCCCGGTTCGGTCTACCACTCCCGTTTTTTGGAACTTCGTTCGAAGTTCATCAACATGACTTTCATTTATACAGATGGCTCTAAGACCAATGACGGGGTCGGGTGTTCCTTTACTGTCGGGGCACAAAGTTTCAAATACCGGCTCCATGGACATTGTTCGGTCTTCACAGCTGAGCTCTTTGCCCTCTACCAGGCTGTTCTTTACATCTGCCGCCACCGACATTCTGCTTATGTCATCTGCTCCGACTCCCTGAGCACCATCCAGAGCCTCAGTGATCCGTACCCGGTTCACCGTTTTGTACACCGGATCCAATGCTCTCTTCAGCAGCTGGTGGACGTCGGTTCTCCGGTTAGCTTTATGTGGGTTCCTGGCCATGTCGGTATCCCCGGAAACGTAGCTGCAGATGCCGCGGCCAAGGCTGCGGTCCTCCAGCCTCGGACAGCTTCTTGTTGTGTCCCTTCGTCCGATTATAGCAGGGTCATTTGTCAGCGCATTTTATCGCTGTGGCATGCCGATTGGGCTGCACTTACAGACAACAAGCTTCGGGCCATAAAACCTCTTCCCGTGGCTTGGACGTCCTCCTCACGCCCTTCTCGGTGGGAGGAGGTAGTTTTGGCCCGGTTAAGAATTGGACACTGCCGGTTCAGCCATCGCCATCTGCTGACGGCTGCGCCGGCGCCGTTCTGCCCATGTGGGCACTTGCTGACGGTTCGACACATTTTAATGTCCTGTCCAGATTTTAACACACTGCGTCTAGATCTTAACCTGCCAAGTACTTTCGATGCCATTTTAGTGGATGACCCACGAGCAGTTGCTCGTGTTCTTCGTTTTATCAATTTGACCAACCTCTCTAAGGACATTTGATGATGCTGTTTTTTAATCCTATGCCTGTCAGTCTGTCTTTTATCATGTTTTCCCTTTTAGTTGTTGTTTTAAACTTGTGCCTCACGGTGCATTCTTAACGTTGTCAGGGCGCTAATGACCATTGAAATTGTGTGCCCTAAAACCACAAAAAAAAAAAGCATTCCTGATGTATGTGTCTCACCATATAGCAGAGATAACAACTCGTGATAGGCACAACAAAAAGAGTCGCACAATTATAGCTTTCAGCCATTTAAGCCTTTGTCAGCAGTACACACACACACACACACACACACACACACACACACACACACACACACACACACGTGCAAATGCAACTTTCACACACATCTGCAGTCTCAGAGAACTGAAACCACACTGCGAGCAGCATCACCAGTACTTGATGGGAGTGACGACTGGGTGTGTAAGTAAGAAAGAGGCTGGGGTGGGGATAGTATGGTGGGGGTGATGGACAGTGAAGTGTTGCAGTTTGGGTGGAGGGCAAGAGAGAAGGTGTGAGGGGGGTAAGTAGTGGAAAGGAGAGAAATAAAAATAAATTAAAATACTGCGTGTGGTAGTGAAATGATGGCTCTGTAGTGCCGGAATGGGGAACAGGGAGGGGGTTGGATGGATGAGGACAGTGACTAGTGAAGGTTGAGGCCAGGAGGGTCATGGGCACATAGGATATATTGCAGGGAAAGTTCCCACCTGTGCAATTGAGAAAAGCTGGCGTTGGTGGGAAGGATCCATATGGCACAGGCTGTGACGCAGTCATTGAGATGAGGGATATCATATTTGGCAGTGTTTAGCAACAGGGTGGTCCACTTACTTTTTGGCCACAGTTTTTTGGTGGTGATTCATGTGGACAGACAGCTTGTTGGTTGTCATGCCTACATAGAATGCAGCACAGTGGTTGCAGCTTAGATTGTAAATCACATGACTGGTTTCACAGATAGTTCAGCCTTTGATGGCATAGTTGACGTTAATTACAGGACTGGAATAGGTGGTGGTAGGAGAATATATGGGACAGGTCTTGCATCTACATCTATTACAGGGGTATGAGCCATGAGGGTAAGGGACTGGGAGCAGGGGTTGTGTGAGGATTGACAAGTATGTTGTGTAGGCTCAGTGGAAGGTGGAATTACACTGTAGGAGGGGTGGGAAGGATAGTGGGCAGTACATTTCTCATTTCAGGGCATGACAAGAGGTAATGAAAACCCTGGCAAAGAATGTAATTCAGTTGCTCTAGTCCCAGATTTTACTGCATTAAGAAGAGAATGCTCCTCTGTGGCTGGACTGTGGGACTTCGGGAGATGGTGGAAGACTGGAAAGATAAGACATGAGAAATTTGTTTTTGTACAAAGTTGGGAAGACAATTATGGCCAGTGACGGCTTCAGTGAGACCCTCGGTATATTTAGAGAGGGACTGCTCGTCACTGCAGATGCAATGACCACGGGTGGCTAGGCTGTATGGAAGGGACTTCTTGGTATGGAATGGGTGGCAGCTGTCGAAGTTCAGGTATTTCTGGTGGTTTGTAGGTTTGATATGGATGGAGGTGCTGATGCAGCCACCTCTGAGGTGGAGGTCAACATCTAGGAAGGTGGCTTGTTGTGTTGAGCAAGACCAGGTGAAGTAAATGGGGGAGAAGTTGTTGAGGTTCTGGAGGAATGTGAATAGTGTGTCCTCACCTTCAATCCAGATAGCATAGATGTCATCAATGAAACTGAACCAGGTGAGGGGTTTAGGAGTCTGGGTTTTTAGGAAAGATTCCTCAAGATGGCGCATGAAGAGGTTAGAATAGGATGATGCCATTTACAGATGATGACAGATATCTCGGTTGTAGAAGCCTGCCTTTTGATTGTTCAGAAAGAGTTCCACATTAAAAATTTAAATTTCATTTGGAAAATGGCTGCCACCCAATGGATTCTTTGTCAGTGGAAAATATCACTGGATGGAGAATGTGTGTGGCAAGAATTTATAGGCGAAAGAAGCAGCATGTCTGTCCTGTACAGAATGAGCTGGGACACTGTCGTGGATCAAAAATATGCCTTCACACTGCCTCTTGTGACACTTCACGTTGACAGCCTCCTCTAATTATCTCACCTGGAGATTTTTCCAGTACATTGCTGTGGAGATTTTCCCCTTAACATTATAGTCTGTTGGTACAACAGATTGTTCCAAAGAACACACAGCACCAAATTATCTGATGATGTTGGGATCTTTGCCTGCTTTAGTGGTGTTGTGTAAGTAGATGTATGTAAATGTGTGCTGTCTCATTAACTGTGATTAAATGGCTAAAGAAGCCATCTGAGTTAGCCAAACACAGAATCAATACATACACTGCTGCTTCAGTTTCAGTGGGTTTCTCAAGTGGGTGTGAGTAGTTGACACATCCTGTCGATGTCAGTTGTTGTCGTATTCATAACATCATGCAACATTTTGGAAACTGGCCTCTTAGTGATTTCCATTTTTTCCACTATTGCCTCAATTGTTGAGCACCAGGTTACTTACTTTGTGGTCCTTCAGGCAGATGGGCTGCTACACCATTCTTCATCTTTGAACATGTTTTAGCAAGTTGAGAAACAAAATTGCTTCAGCTGTAAAAATATTAGGCACTACCAATTTCAGAGCACTTACAGCTGCATTTCAGGTACAAATCTGTATATAAGTGGACAATCAATCGTGTAGAAAACCAATATTCTGAAAGCTATGATGAAGCTGTAATGAAACATGTAGTCCCTGGAATCGAAACACGTAATCACTGGAAGAGTCATGACTCAGCTTGCATTGTTAGTCCAATGAAATAATTACCCACAAAAGTGTGTCTGCTGTAAAAGTACTAAAACCTATGAAGAAAGATTAAGAAACAATGAGGATGAATTTATGTAATGTTATAATGGACAAGGGGAAATGTAAGAGGCACTCACTGAATATCAGTGTGTGGAGGTGAATGTTATCTGGGTGGCAGACTGTAGGCTAAAACATTTGACAGTTGTGTGTGTGTGTGTGTGTGTGTGTGTGTGTGTGTGTGTGTGTGTGTGTGAGAGAGAGAGAGAGAGAGAGAGAGAGAGAGAGAGAGAGAGAGAGAGAGACAGAGAGAATATTTCAATGTGTAGTGCTGGAATGAAAATAAGTAAACTAAATCATACTTCAAAACAGGAAAATAAGTTGCAAATATGTAGCATATTATCATGTTTCTGGGTACAGTTTAACTTTCACATTTGCAGCAAATAGCTCTGTTCCTGGGAATGATTTAGTTTACTTGATGTTGTTGTTGCATAAAAGTTAGTATTATCTCTTTCCATCATTCTAATTTTCATGGTGTGTGAAAGTCATCTGGGTTGCTTGCTCAACATTCAGGAGATGGAGTACACCTGCTTATTATAGTATCATGTTGTATTCTAGGTTTTAATGGGACCCCATACATAGCATACATTCCTTGACATACTAATATTATAGCAGTCAAAGTTTTTAGCCAATAGGTTGTTACCTAGGTGGCATATTAAAGTGTGTGAACATTCATGTGGTAACATCGGCGAGTGCCTCTTAAATATCCTTATCCACTATGGTGTTATGTAAATTCCTCCTTAATGTTTTTATCATCTTCGCTGCTATTATGCAAGTGTTTTCCACCATATTTTATTACTTCTAGGACATACGCATTTTTGGGAATAATCTATTTAATGGGACTGACAATGAATGCTACGTCTTCCTATAATAATTATTTAAATTGTGAATTGACGCCATCCTCAGTATATGCTTCATTACAGTTTGATCTTAGCTTTGGGATTATTTATTTTTCTACAGGATTCTTTTTCTGCTTATATACAGTTTTGCACCCAAAGATGCAGCTGTAAGTGTTGCAAAATTGGTAGTTCCAAAGAATAGAAGGATTTTACAGCTGATATGGTTTCATTTCTCAATATGGTTTCTCATGGCTGTGGTTGCCCAGATAATTCTTTTGTTTAATGACGCAAAGTGTCAGAGGCATTTAACTATTGAGTGATGAATTGTTACCTTACACTTCCACTTCATTTTGGATTGTAGGGTAATTGTCCTCCTCTAAGTGCAGAAAATGCCGCACTGTTCCTGTTTATCAGGAATGCAGAGGTTTGCCTACAAACAATCAAATAACTGTTACATAATTTTATTTTTTCAAGGTGGTGATGAAAATTTCAGGTCTCTTCTGTGCTGGTGTAAGATGGCTGCAGATATGGCTCCCCAGCAATTTTTGACTGATGTATCAACTGCGAATGACACATTGGGGTTTGATTTATATAGTTAGCTTATCCACTGTATGATTTTCTGACAGCATACTGTAGTATTAGTACTGCTAGTAATACCATACTCGAAAAACGTAGGGTTTGGAACTGTATGTTTCTCCTTCCTTGGGGAAGGAGAGATTGGCTAGGGAAGATTGCAAAAATGGGGCAACTCACACAGATCAGACTGAGAGGACCTGTGTGTTGTGAGGAGAAACTTGTGCAAAGCTCAGTTTGGTTATATTTGCTTATGTGGATCAGTTTTCTGAGAGCTTGCCATGATGTATGTGTCAGTAAATTTGAAATGAGATGCATTTTTGTTTTGGAATTGTGGCTACATGCTGGAATTTTTTAAATTATTAACAAAATGTCATAAATGTATCCCTACTGACCACCCCCAGATACTATTACTTCAGAATTTCACCTATGGAATAGAAGTATTTGAGTAGAAATTATTTCACTTTGTTTTAAAACATTCATTTTTTACCAGTATCTTTAATTCATAAAAGAGATGATAAAACACTTTTATGGATGCATACTTTTTTCTTTCTGTGGTGGATTAAGGTTAAATTGTAGGTAGTGGAGGACATTCTTCTTACTAGCAAACTATTCATGAGTAGTAGTACCCTTCTAAAAATTGTACCTAACTCTGCACAACAGACTTCATAAGAATAAATGGGTTGTGAAGCTTTTGTTAGTCAACCAAATTTTTAAACAATGCCTGCCCAAAATTCATGGATTGCCATGAGATTTAAATGAGAATGTCATATTGCATTGTTGGCTGAGATATCTCATGGAGTGGATTCAGTTACCTGTATGAAAGGGTGTTTTTCCTCCATCATACTGGCATCTATCTTCATTGGTAGGTGGGATCTGTGTCAGTATTGGATTTATAGTATGTAGGTGAGTGTAATGAAAGCATGTATAGTGTCATGTTTGTGTTGCATGGTGGTGGTGCTGGTGGTGGCAGTGTTTGGAATTTAATGCAGGAATTTAGCACAAATATGGGTGTGCATAACATTCATGCCACCAGCTCTTCTGTCCTTGCTGGCCAGACACTAACATTGAAAATTTTCTCCACACTGAAGATTCAAACAAGTATACCTCAGAGTTGAGCTGTATGATTTTCCACAGGATGGTAGACATAGCTCTCTGTCACAGTTTGACAGTGGCCATTCATCTTGGTTGACAGCTAGTTGGTAATCTTAACAATATAAAAATCTGAGCAAAGATTGCATCAGAGCTGGTATGTAATATGGCTATTTGCACTTGGGGCTGCACTCCAATGGAGTGGGCAGGGGGGGGGGGAGGGGGGGGGGCGGCGGCTGGTGGGCGGGCAGGCATCATAAGCCGTCAGGACTGGAATCAGAAGTGCTTGGTGCTTGGATAGGGCAGGTTTGGCACCGGGACCTAGGCCTCCCGCAGGGTTATGATCGCTGTGGCAACGATTTCGGATTGGGGGGAAGGCATAGCGATGGTCTAAGATATTGCAGAGGTAGGGTGGGCAATGGAACACCATTTTAGGATGGGTGGGAAGTATATTTGGTAGGAAGTAAGAATATCTCATTTCAGGGCATCCTTTGATAGGGCTTTGACACTATATCATTGTGTCCTGAAACAAGGGACATCTTAACAGAGGTTCTTCCCATCCCTCCCAAAGTATTATTTCATGCCCACACAACATCCTAGTTCATCCCTTTGATACTTCCAATCCCTCAACTCTCCACATATTATCTCCATTGGAGACATATGTGCAAAACCTGTCCAATCCACCAAAACAGTGCTTCCAGTCCCAGTCTTGTCACAGGATTATTCCAACCTATCAGAGGATAGGCCACATGTGGAAACAGCTTTGTAATCAGAATCCGAATCTTATTGTCTCATAATGCACAAGTTAAATCATTGATTTTATGTTCAGGAGACTCATCAGCTGATGTTGTTGTTGTTGTTGTTGTTGTTGTTGTTGTTGAAGTCTTCAGTCCTGGGACTGGTTTGATACAGTTCTCCATGCTACTCTATTCTGTGCAAGCTTCATCATCTCCCAGTACCTACTACAAACTACAACTTACATCCTTCTGAATCTGTTTAGTGCATTCATCTCTTGGTCTCCCTCTACGCTTTTTACCCTCCATGCTGCCCTCCAATACTAAATTGGTGATCCCTTGATGCCTCAGAACATGTCCTACCAACCGATCCCTTCTTCTACTTAAGTTGTGCTACAAACATCTCTTCTCCCCAGTCCTATTCAATACCTCCTCATTAGTTATATGATCTACCCATCTAATCTTCAGTATTCTTCTGCACCACCACATTTCGAAAGCTTCTGTTCTCTTCTTGTCTAAACTAGTTATCGTCCATGTTTCACTACCATACATGGCTATGCCCCATACAAATACTTTCAGAAACGACTTCCTGACACTTAAATCAATACTCGATGTTAACTTGCCATTGCCAGTCTACATTTGATATCCCCTCTACTTTGACCATCATCAGTTATTTTGCCCCCCAAATAGCAAAACTCCTTCACTACTTTAAGTGTCCCATTTCCTAATCTAATTCCCTCAGCATCTCCCGACTTAATTCGACTGCATTCCATTATCCTCATTTTGCTTCTGTTGATGTTCATCTTATACCCTCCTTTCATGACACTCTCCATTCCGTTCAACTGCTCTGCCAAGTCCTTTGCTGTCTCTGACAGAATTACAATGTCATCGGCGAACCTCAATGTTTTTGTTTCTTCTCCATGGATTTTAATACCTAATCGGAATTTTTTTAAGATAAGTCATAGGGTCAGTATTGCCTCACGTGTTCCAATATTTCAACAGAATCCAAACTGATCTTCCCCGAGATCAGCTTCTACCAGTTTTTCCATTCGTCTGTAGAGAATACGCGTTAGTATTTTGCATCCGTGATTTATTAAACTGATTGTTCAGTAATTTTCACATCTGTCAGCACCTGCTTCCTTTGGGATCAGAATTGTTATATTCTTCTTGAAGTCAGAGGGTATTTCGCCTGTCTCATACATCTTGCTCACCAGATGGTAGAGTTTTGTCATGACTGGCTCTCCCAAGGCCATCAGTAGTTCAAATGGAATGTTGTCTACTCCCGGGGCCTTGTTTCGACTCAGGTCTTTGAGTGCTCTGTCAAACTCTTCACGCTGTATCATATCTCCCATTTCATCTTCATCTACATTCTCTTCCATTTCTATAATATTGTCCTCAAGTACATTGCCCTTATATAGGCCCTCTATATACTCCCTCCACCTTTCTGCTTTCCCTTCTCTGCTTAGAACTGGGTTTCTATCTGAGCTCTTGATATTCATACAAGTGGTTCTCTTTTCTCCAATGGTCTTTTTAATTTTCCTGTAGGCAGTATCTATCTTACCCCTCATGAGATAAGCCTCTACATCCTTACATTTGTCCTCTAGCCATCCCTGCTTTGCCATATTGCACTTCCTGTTGATGTCGTTTTTGAGACGATTGTATTCCTTTTTGCTTGCTTCATTTACTGCATTTTTATATTTTCTCCTTTCATCAATTAAATTCAATATTTCTTCTGTTACCCAAGAATTTCTACTAGCCCTTGTCATTTTACCTACTAGGTCCTCTGCTGCCTTCACAACTTCATCCCTCAGAGCTACCCATTCTTCTTCTACTGTATTTCTTTCCCCCATTCCTGTCAATTGTTCCCTTATGCTCCCCCTCAAATTCTGTACATCCTCTGTTTTAGTCAGTTTATCCAGGTCCCATCTCCTTAAATTCCCACCTTTTTGCTGTTTATTCAGTTTTAATCTACAGTTCACAACCAATAGATTGTGATCAGAGTCCACAGCTGCCCCTGGAAATGTCTTACAATTTAAAACCTGGTTCCTAAATCTCTGTCTTACCATTATGTAATTTAGCTGAAACCTGTCAGTATCTCCAGGCTTCTTCCATGTATACAACCTTCTTTTATGATTCTTGAACCAAGTGTTAGCTACGATTAAGTTGTGCTCTGTGCAAAATTCTACCAGGCGCCTGCCTCTTTGATGTCTTAGCCCCAATCCATATTCACCTATTACATTTCCTTCTCTCCCTTTTCCTACCACCGAATTCCAGTCACCCATGACTATTAAATTTTCGTCACCCTTCACTATATGAATAATTTCTTTTATTTCATCATATATTTCTTCAATTTCTTCATCATCTGCAGAGTTAGTTGGCATATAAAATTGTACTACTGTAGTGGGCATGGGCTTCGTGTCTGTCTTGGCCACAAAACAATGCATTCACTATGCTGTTTGTTGTAGCTTACTCGCACTCCTGTTTTTCTATTCATTATTAAACTGACTCCTGCATTACCCCTATTTTGTATTTATAACCCTGTATTCACCAGACCAGAAGTCTTGTTCCTCCTGCCACCGAACTTCACTAATTCCCACTATATCTAACTTTAACCTGTGCAGATCCCTTTTTAAATCTTCTAACCTACCTGCCCAATTAAGGGATCTGGCTTTCCACGCTCCGATCCATAGAACGCCAGTTTTCTAGCTTCTGATAACGACGTTCTCTTGAGTAGTCCCCGCCCGGAGATCTAAATTGGCCAAACTGAAAATGAGTAACATTCTTCATTGTGCTTGTCTGCAACTCAATGTGTGATCTTTATGGTAGATAGAAAATGCAATACCTGCATTCTTCATTGTCTTATCCTCTGGATAGGCCAGATTTACCCGTAAAAGTGTCACTGCTGTAAATTTTGCATTTTGTATCCTTCTGTGTATACTTAGTGATATGAGGTCCTCTGCTTAGAAACAGGAAACAGATTAAGAGGAAAAAGAAAAATGAGTAATACAGTTACGAAATGGAAGGGAAGGGGAGGAGGGGGGAGAGAAGATGAAAAAGATTTAGTTAGAGAAAGGGAGGGCATGCTGAAAATAAGAAGGTTAGAACAGTAAAGCAAATAATGAGATGCAATAGAGATGATGACGATGATAAAAGGGGAGGTGTTACTGGAAGCTAAGTTCATAAGGTTGTCTGGATGCAAAGATGTGTGTGAGGAAGAGTTCCCATCTCTGGATTCCATAAAAACCAGTACCTAACCAGATACCCAAACATCTAATGTGTTGTTGTTATCCCAGGGGGTCCACAACTCTGTTGTGGATACGTGCATAGTGAGCACGGGACCCCGAGCTAATGGGGCCATCCTTCCTTTCCGGGCTGCAACACTTCCCTTTCCGCATCCTTCCCCATCCCCCATCTTGCCCCCCCCCCCCCCTCACCCCTCTCCATCGCCTCTTTCATTCCCTTTCTCCCCTCTGGGAGAATGTTTTGTGCCTATGTCCGGAGTCGGAAAGTCGAAACTGTAACAAATTCTTTGCTTTCTCCACTTGCAAGTATTTGTCCTTCCTTTATCCTTCTCTTTTCCTTGCCTCTTCTCTTTGCCCTTTTCTCCACTGCAGTGTTTGAGACCTCTCTTCTTTCCTTTCCCTTTCTCTTTTTCCCTCCCTGTGCATGTCTGAAGGCCAACCCATGCTTTTCCATACGTAGCCGGTGATGGGGTAACGGGTAATTCCCCGCCCCGGGTAGACAGGTAGGACACATACGTACCCCCTGGTAATGGCCAGGCCCAGGGAGGGGTGATTACCGAGCTGATACCTTCCAAAAGTGCTGATTGGTCCCTCCATCCGTTTGTCGGGAGGTGTGACCTGAGGTGTGAACAATCACATAAGGTGGGAGTGCCCTCAGAGAGGGCCCTCACAAAGAAGGAGCACTCCATCGGAGAAGCCGGTAATCATGGGGGATACTTTCACAATGGTTTCACCATCTTCTACTATGTCAGCTCACAAGCGTAAGTTCAATGAGTTTCAGCCACAGACAGTCCTTCCATCATTGCCAAAGTTCCTTGTTGTTTCTCGGTCTGACGATGGTCACAACTTCTCCACGGTCAACCCTTTCATTATTCAGAAAGGTGTCGATGCAATTGCAGCTCCTGTAAAGTTTTGTTCCAGATTACGAAATGCCACCTTGTTGTAATAAACAGTCAGTGCCCTCCAGGCACAAAAATTGCTGCTTACTTCACTGCTACACACCTTCCCTGTCTGGGTGGAACTGCACCGTACTTTAAATTCATCATGTGGGGTCGTTTATACACGCTCCCTCACGCACCTGTCTGACCAGGGTGTAACGGCCGTTCATAGTCATGAAAAGGGTTGACATGAACCTCATTCCAACCTGCACTGTCTTCTTGACATTTGACAAAGTTCAACTCCCATCAAAAATCAAAGCAGGCTATGAGATAATTTCCGTTCGCCCTTACATCCCAAACCCTAAGCGTTGCTATCGATGTCAGCGGTTCAGTCATACCAGCCAGTACTGTTCCAATCTGGCCAAATGTGTTACGTGTGGCAAGGATGCCCACGAGGGTGCTTGTCCACCTCCATCCCCTCGTTGCATCAACTGTATGGGTGACCACGCTGCTTCCTCTTGAGATTGCCCCATTTTTAAAGATGAAAAGCTCATTCAGGAAATCAGGGCGAAGGAAAAGGCTTCAACCTTTGCTGCTCGAAAATTATTCGCCAGTCGACTGCCCACCGTGCCTCTGACAGGAAAATACAGTACTGTCCTTGCCTCTCCTCAGCCAACAAAGGAGGCAGCCACGCAGACTTGCGATCTCACCTTTAGTTCCACGGTTGTCAGATCGGCCAGTGCAGGGATCGCCTGTTCAACCTCCCCACTTTCGCCTGCTCACTCTATGGCTCACCCTTCATCGGGTTCTGCCAAATCACGAGCCCAAAAGTCAGACACCAAGACTTCAAAAAGAGAGCATACTCGTGAAGATTTTTTACGTACCCCAACTTCACAACCATCGGTTCCTCCTTCTTCTAAACATCATAATTCCAAGAAGGCAACAAAGAAACCCAGTTCATCTGCTTCTCTGCCAAGGCATGTCTCATCTACTGCGCCACCTGGTGGTAATCGCCCTCGGCCGTCTTCTGTGTCGCCGAGGCGCACTACTGGCAGCTGATCAACCGGCCGATTGCTGGAGGCAGGAGCTGCTCCTGAACAACCTATGGATCAGGATCTTCTGCCTTCGGGTGAATGCCATTCCATGTTGTTGGTCGCAAGCTCTGAGCAGTCGCTGAATTGATGGCAACCTTGGTCACATTCCTCCATTTTCTGTTCACCCTATGTGCATTATCCACTGGAATACCCGCAGCATTCGAGCCAATCAGGACGAATTGTCGATTCTCTTACGATCCTACTCGCCGGTCATCTTCTGTCTTCAGGAAACAAAGCTACGTCCTCATGACCGCTTTGTTCTCCCCCTTTTTCATTCCATCCAAATTGATCTCCCCTCTGTTGAAGGCACTCCAGCCCATGGAGGACACGTGATTCTTCTCCATGATTCCATTATCAGTCAATCCCCTTAAACACTTCCTTCCAAGCTGTCGCTGTCCGTCTTTACCTTTCTGGATACACGTTCTCTCTTTGTACTGTATACATTCCATCGTCCACACCAATGGCACGATCTGATCTCCTTCATCTTCTTGGTCAGCTTCCACCACCCTATTTGCTGATTGGGGACTTCAATGCCCACCACCCGCTTTGGGTATCTCCACATCCTTGTCCGCGTGGCTCACTATTGCTAGACGTCTTCCTCCAAGCGGATCTAGTTTGCCTCAACACTGGGGACCCTACATTTTTTACTGCCTCCATGACAAATTTCTCTGATTTGGACCTTTCTGTCGGTACTGTTCCACTAGCTCGACGCTTCGAATGGTTCGCCCTTGATGATATGGACTAGAGTGACCACTTTCCATGTGTGCTTAGACTGCAGCCTCAACTGCCATATATGCGCCCACGGCGCTGGAAGTTTGGCGAAGCCGATTGGACACTTTTTTCGTCTCTAGCGACATTCGATGACCGTCACTTTCCTAGCGTCGATGATGAGGTCTCACACATTACAGATGTTATTCTTAAAGCTGTGTAACGTTCAATACCACGCACCTCAGAATTGCACCAGCGCCCCCCAGTTCCTTGGTGGAACGAGGAATGCCGTGACACAATACATGAGCGGCGACGTGCTCTTCGTGTTTTCCGCCACCATCCTACTTTGGCCAACTGTGTCCACTATAAGCAGTTCCGTTTGCGATTCCGTCACGTCATTCACGATAGCAAGAAGGCAAGCTGGAAATTCTTTATTAGCTCATTGAACACCTTCACTCACTCCTCGGAAGTTTGGAGTCTGATTCGGTGGTTATCAGGCGCGCCCATTTTCTCACCGGTCTCTGGGCTCACAGTCGCGCATGATACATTAGTGGATCCCGTCGCAATTTCTAACTCATTGGGTCAACACTATGCTGGGATTTCTCCCAAAGAAATGTGCAGCGGAAGTGCAACCTCTTGTTTTCTCCTCTCAAAATTGCGAAAGCTATAATACTGTTTTCTCCATGCAGGAACTGCAACATGCACTCCCTTCCTCTCGCTCCAGGACCAGATGGTATCCACGTCCAAATGTTGCTGCATAGTCTGCGTTACCTCCTTCACCTTTGTAATCGAATTTGGACCGACAATACTTTTCCCAGACGATGGCGGGGAGCTATCGTCGTTCCTGTTCTGAAACCTGGAAAGGACTAACATCTCCCCTCTAGCTATCGCCCCATTTCTCTCAAGAGTAGTGTATGTAAGGTTTTGGAGCGTATGGTAAATTGCCGTTTAGCTTGGTGGCTGGAGGCCCGCAGCCTTTAAACACCTGCCCAAATGCGGTTTCTGAAAGCATTTTTCTGCAGTTGACCATCTTGTTGCTCTCTCCACTTATATCAAGAACAATTTTCTCCAGAAACGCCAAACAGTAGCAATATTTTTTGATCTGGAGAGAGCATACGATACCTGTTGGAAGATAGGCATTCTCTGCACACTGTTCTCTTGGGGCTTTCGATGCCGTCTGCCCCTTTTTCTTCACGAATTTATGGCAGAGCGCGTATTTAGAGTGCGGGTGAACACTACTCTCTCCCGTATTTTCTCCCAAGAAAACGGGGTACCCCAGGGCTCGGTGCTGATGGTTGTACTGTTTGCCATTGCCATAAATTGTATTATGGAATGTCTCCTTCCTGATGTCTCGGGTACCCGCTTTGTGGGCGATTTTGCGATCTACTACAGCTCTCAACAGACAAGCCTTCCTGAACGACATTTTGAAGGATGTCTCGAACGCCTGCACTCTTGGAGCATCTAAACAGGCTTTCGCTTTTCTCCCAGTAAGACCGTTTGTGTTAATTTTTGGCGTTGTATGGAGTTTCTTCTACCCTCCTTACATCTAGGACCTGTCAACCTTCCATTTTCGGACGTCGCTAAATTCTTGGGTCTTATGTTTGACAGAAAACTGTGCTGGTCCTCCCACGTTTTCTATCCTTCGGCTCCCTGTTGGCGATACCTCAACACCCTCCATGTCCTGAATGGTACCTCCTGGGGAGCGGACTGAGTGGTCTTTCTCTGCCTGTATCGCGCCTTAGTGGGCTTGAAATTGGACTATGGAAGAATAGTTTACTCCTCTGCACGGCCGTCTATTCTTCATCGTCTCGACTCTATCCAGCACCGTGGATTACGTTTAGTGTCTGGAGCTTTTTACACCAGCCCTGTGGAAATCCTTTACGCTGAGACTGCTGAACCTCCGCTGTCCAATCGGCGAGCAGTCCTTCTGAGTCTTTATGCTAGCCATCTGTCTTCCATGCCTGCTAATCCAGCCCATGACATTTTTTTTCGACGCCTCCTTTGATGTAGGGTATGCAGACTGCCCCTCCTCCCTACTACCACCAGGAGTCCGCTTCCATCAACTGCTCCATTCTCTTTCCTTCCGCTTTCCTAAAACCTTCTTGACAAGTTGGGGTACAGCACCGCCTTGACTCCGTCCCCGGATTTACCTGCTCCGTGACATTTGTCAATATACCAAGGATGCTACCCCTTCACTTGTTTATCATTGGGTATTTGCTGCTCTATTTGCACAAATGAAGCCAGCCACATTCATTTACACTGATGGCTCGAAAACATCGTTAGGTGTAGGGAGTGCCTATGTTGTTGGCGACACCCCAAATCAATTTCGCCTTCCCGACCAGTGTTTGGTTTATACTGCGGAGCTCTACGCTGTTCTCCAGGCTGTCCACTATATCTGCCACCATCAGCGGATACAGTATGTTATCTGTTCAGATTCACTCAGCTCTCTCCTCAGTCTCCAAGCTCTCTAACCTGTCGACTCTCTGGTCCACTGGATTCAGGACTGTCTGCGTTTGCTCCACCTGGAGGGCATCTAGGTGGCGTTCCTCTGGCTCCCGGGACATGTTGGTATCTGTGGAAATGAGGCGGCCAATATAGCAGCCAAGGCTGCAGTCTTTCTTCTTCGGCCAGCTATTTAATCGATTCCCTTCGCCGATCTACGGAGTGTTTTATGTCGTCGTGTTGTTCTTTTATGGCATGCACATTGGTCGACACTTCTCCCTAATAAATTGCAGAAGGTGAAAGCTCTTCCCTGTGCTTGGACCTCTTCCTCCCGAACGCGTCGTTGGGTGGAGGTAATTTTAACTAGACTCCGGATAGGGCACTGTCTTCTTAGCCATCGACATCTTTTAAGCGGTAATCCTCCCCCACTCTGTCCCCACTGCTCTCAGCTGTGGACGGTAAGACACCTTTTAATTGAGTGCCCCTATTTTACTCTGTTATGTGCTTGTCTACAGCTGTCGCCTGATACATCGTCAATTTTAGCAGATGACACGTGCTTGGCCGATCACGTTCTCGAGTTTATTAGTGCCAGTGAAATGACGTCAGTCATTTGAATCTTTTTTTGGGGACACCCAAGCCCTTTGTGTAGTGGATTTTTAAGCCTTCCTTCTGCTTTTAGTTTCTCCAATTTTTTGGGTTTCGTTCCCATTGCTGCTGGTTTCGATTTTCGGTTTTTACTGTTTCCTAAGTCACAGACCGGGCGCTAATGACCATAGCAGTTTTGCGCCCTAAAACCAAAACAAAAAAAAAACAAAAAAATCTAATGTGTAGTCACTGGCACTGAGGTCTTTTGAGTACAGAGATCATCCCACCTGATAAGTTTCCCTGGTTGCTGGAGGTGGGAACTTATCCTCCAACACATGTCCACATACCAATATCTTAAAAAGCTTAACCTCTGTTAACATAATTGAGCCATCATTTGCATTATCATCTTTTAATTATATTTGACACATTTTTAAAATTTATTATTGCTCATTATATTCTGTATTGTTCTTCTCCCTCCCCACTCTCTGTATCTCTTTCTCTCCTCATTTGTGTAAGCACTACTCTGTCTCTCCATATCCATTACTACTTCTTACTCTGTCATCATCTCTGTAGTGAACCAGGCATATTGGTTACTAATGTACTACCTATGATGCACTTTCCCTGGCAATGTCCCCCTTGCTTTTCTTACCCTCTTTTTGTTTCCTCATTCTCACAAAAGATTATCCCCATTTGATTAACCCACATTTCCAAGTTTCCCAACCTGCGCAAGTCCCATACTTGAGGAAAGGTGTAACAGTTCTGAAAGCTACGATAGTAATATGTGTCTATTTCCAGTAGTAATAATTCCACTCCTTAATTTAAGAACTAGTCAGCTATTTTCTCATATTTTTGTAATAGTCGTGTGCACTGTACTTTCAGTGAAATGTATTACGTAGGAAAAGGGAGGTCATGCTGATGGATGGCTAAATTTAGAACGGTAGTGGGATGAGACTACGTGCTGAAGAGCAGGTTATCTAAAAAGGGCTTGGTCTGAGGCATCCAGATGACCCATAGGTGCCACTAAACTCCTCCAGCAACTGCATGCCAGGTGTCCCTGAGGTGGGTAGTTCTTGGGGTCAGTTTCTGAATTTGGCCTATGTGATGGTTCTCATCCACGTACAGGGTGCAGAAAAATTGTATCACGAATTTTAACCCTGGATAGCTGATGCCAGTAGGAATGAAAATTACTAATGCTGTGTAGGGCAACAAAACACAACTTTAAAAACTATGAAAACTTGGCGTCATGTGCTCCAATTGACTGCGGGATTGCCCTGTTGCCAGATACTCTGGACAATGCATGACCTTGCATGCTTTGCCTGCCAGAATTTGTGATGTATCCAGGGCAGCCTACACACTCAGTGGTAGCGCCAGCCTTCCACTCTGGGGGCTGGAGGTGAACCAACCAACCCAACACATCCATTGTTGTTTCATGATAAGACGTACTGGAAACAAACCCTTCAACAGCTGTTAGTTAGCATACAGAAAGTCTTTTACAAATCGTGACAGCCCTGAAAAGGGCCTTTTTTGTGACTAGGACATTGTTTACTTAAAGCAGGTGCTGGACCTGGTGACCCTGCATGCAACACAAGGTTGGTAGTGTCAAAAGGTGTTTTGCTGAACTCTTTCAAAGTTTACTGGCATTGCCTTAATGTGATTTGCGGCATGTTGAATGACATGCATTAATTCATCTTTGTCTCTAGGTGATTTGCACCTGGGTGGGTGAACTGCAACCTTGAAGAATTCCCACAGGAAACTACCGGTGGTGTGAGGTCTGGGACTACGGGGACCATGTCCTATGAGCATGTCTGCCAGTTACCTGGTCATTGAAGAGTTCATCTAAATATCCACACACAGCATGACTGTTAGGTGCATGCGACTCATGCTGCAACCACATGCATAGCCGAATTTCCAGGGGAACACCTTCCAGCAGGCCGGGTAGCGTTTTGTGCAAAAAGTGAAGGTAATTTGCCATGGCAAGTTGAGGAGGTTGGTGGACCGGCCCAATAAGATGGTCAACCACAATGCCTGCCCAAATGTTAAGCAAAAATTGTTCCTGGTGTGTGTGGACGTACATGTCGTGAGGATTTCCCCTTGCCCAGTAATGAACGTTTTGAGTGTTGCAAAGGCCATCCCAATGGAAGGTGCATTCATACAGTAAACAACACGACAACAGGGAAGTCAGGATCTCGTGCAACACATCGCAGAAAACACCAGCGAAACCCTAGCCTGTGCTCATAGTCTGTGACAGGATTTAGGTCTTCAGCAAGGTGTAAAGTAAATAGATGCTGGCCATCATTCCTCAAAACCTCCCAGACTGATGAGTGACCACAATGTTATGTCCGGTTGCTCGAGTACAGGTCATAGGTGTTTCCTCAATGCACTTGAGAACAGTCTCTTCAAATGCTGCATCCCCTAATGTTCGAGGTCTTCCAGCATCACCATGATATCCTGCTAACAAACCTGTTTCACCAAGTCATGGGTGAATTGCTGTAAATGTTTGCAGGTGTGGCTGATGTCTTGCTGGGTACTGTTCATCATACAACCATTGAGCTTCATGTGCATTATCGTCAGCTAGTTCATAAACAAAAACCATATCTTGCCATTCTTCAAACAAATACTGTGCCACCATACTTACTGTATGACTAAATCCTAGGTGACGTGTGTGTGCTCTGAAGTGAAGCTTACATGTGAATGCCTCTTACATGAGGTAGAGACAAACAGCAAGACCTATTCGACACGTATGCATATCGCATTCGAGCAGTGATGGGCGAGGGACATTTGTGTGTGTGAACCGACTGTCATAGCATTGCCAGACAAATAACAAATGGCAACATGGCAATCTCATTGCCAAATAGAACAAGTGGCACCAAGTTTCCATAGTTTTAAAATGGTATTTTTTTGACCTGTGTGACATCAGTAATTTTGGTTCCTTCTGGCATCAGCTATCCTGGGATAAAATTTGGCAACACAATTTTTCTCCACCCTGTATAAAGGAGCATTGTTGGGAGCATCTCAGTTATTAAACACTGTCCTGTTTGATGTTGTGTAGCTCATCTCCCTCTCCCACTGATGTACCTTCAGATACTTAAATTCAGGAATTTATTGCCACCAGATGAGAAGTAGTAGAAGCTGTTGGGTTTAAGGTCCAGCTTATCACTATCTAACTGAACATAGTGTAGTTAAGTTTAGGTAGGGCAGGAGCCGGATATGTTTGGAGATTTATAGCTGTTACCTGAGTTGCCTCACTCTGTTCTTTCCCATGGGTGAAAGACTTACACCAGAGGAGTTGTCGCAGGACGGTAGGGACACTGGTAACTCTGTGTGTAATACACTAGTCCGCAGTGACATACGATATTTAGCGAGTATGTGAGCAGTGCTGAGCCTCAATTGAGTCTTCTTAGAAGGACTCTCAGTCCAGATAGCAGTGCTTCTAAATCTCAGCCCCAAAGGTCAACATGACCAGTCAACATGCTGATCAAGAGCTGGCAAAACTTTCAAGTCAGTGTTGTCATGTGAAGGCCTGCCTGCCAGCCTGCTTGTCTTTGTGTTGGCTGTACCACATTTAAGTGCAGAGGTATACAGACAATGGCTCCTCATACAGATGAGGGTTCCTCACTTTGCTTCAGTAGTGCAGGTTGTCAAGCAGTCGATCTTAATTGTTTCCCATGAAGTTCCCTTAGAGCCCCAGAGACAGTTATTCTATGGTCAGCTCCATGGTACTGAAACCATTCACATTTTATCAATTATGTATCCAGTATAGCTCCTCTGACAACACAGATGAATCACTGCCAATCATAATTTCAAATACAACACACAGAATAATATATTCTAAAGTGACGCTTCAGTAGCAACAATAGGATGTTGGTGCTGACCCTAATGTGCTCTCTTTGTACTAATTAGTAGTCAAGTTTTGTAGAACAGTGACAGAGAACGATAGCTTAACCAGCAGTACTACATCTGAAACCTGTTTAAAAGACTTGTCAACCTTACGTGTGTTGATGAGGTGAACTTCAGAGTTAAAGCAGTTGATTGTGAGCTATCTTAATCTGCAGTACACATGTTGTATTAGTCTCGCTCAGGTATTTGAGGCCCCTTTTGATTGTTTTAATGTTTGCCATTCTGTAAGTAGATAGGAGATCTTTCTTTATTTTATCATTAAAAAAGCTGAAACCGCAAAAAGAAAAGGAGATAAAACCCCTCTTAGTGCACAGCATGAACTAGTGGTGACTATTGACATACAAAGAGTATCTTCTTCTGGCAAAACAAAAATTGTCTAAATGTATTGTGCCTACTCGCACAAGTTCTGACAAGTCTTTTTAGACATTCAGATAACTTGCAGTGTTACTCAGAGAGAGATATTTGAAGCTAATACCACAAATAGGTTTTTATGAGTATTATACAGAATCTTTTGGCTGTCAATATCTTTTCATAAAATACTTTTCAGACAATTTTGTCCAGAAAAATTGTGCCCACATGGGTAGTGGATCTAGTGTGGCACCAATTGCTTTTGTAGTAAACAGGATTCATGCACATAAAGGTGTCCAAACTATTGCTTGGAATTTGTTGGTAACTTCTCAGTTTTTGGCATGTCCTCCAAACTGGTATCTACAGAATGTCACTTGCAGTTGTATGTTATGGGATCTGAGGAATGTGCACAAGCATTGGTTTCCAAATCCTTGAAATTAAAGGCAACACATGTCACAGCTCTAAATGATACTTTAAGTTTAGCCAGAAACAAGCATGGCTTCAAGTGAAGACTGTGCAGTAGGTTCCCCCTTAGTATGCCATGTGGGATGGACAGGTCCTCAATGTTTCACTTTTGATATTATTAACCATGGACCCACTGAGACTGCAGCTGTTTTTCTTCTTCTTCTTCTTCTTCTTCTTGTTCTTCTTCTTCTTCTACTACTACTACTACTACTTCTTCTTCTACTTCTTCTTCTTCTTCTTCTTTTTATATGATTTGGTGTGATTCATGTACCTGAAGATACTGTCCATTATAAGAGCTTAATGGTGACAGTTGAAGCTCAGAGAATGGCATTCATTCTTGGCCTGTTTGGTGGAAGTCTTCTCAAAATAATGGAAGCAGTCTGTGTTGAAATATAAACCAAACTCAGTGTGTTTGCAGATCATGTGTATCATAATACACTCTGGTCATAGGGGCTCACTTCAAAGCAGTACTCATCACTGAAGAAAATTCTTCTCCAGTCAATGAGATTCTAGGTTGAAGACATGTCAGGAGACAGTGCAGGCAGCAATGAGATACCAACCTGACTTTCACTAGCCATATAGCCCAACAACCAGTAGTGGTCTGATGTGCTATTTATATTCATAGCAGGACCCACTTTGGTTATCATCCATGGCATCCTCTCAGCACAGTGGTAGACAACTATATTCTATGCCCCATTTTGTTGCCATTCATTGCATTCTGGGCTTACATTGAATCAAAATAATATCCACTCTTACATGGCAAGGCGTTCTACTGCTTGTCTTCATGCTTGGCAAATGTTACCTTGGCCAGCAATATCAGTGGATCTCTTCTGACGAAGAATGTTTGGAGCATTATGGACACAGCACTTGAACTGTCTTGGGATTTTGATGAGAAAGCACACCATTTGGCCATAATTTGGCATGGTATCCCTCAGGAGGATATTAAACATCTCTGTCAGCCAAGCTGGATATGGTGGCCGAATGGTTCTAGGCACTTCAGTCTGGAACCGAGCGACCGGTATGGTCACAGGTTCAAATCCTGCCTGTGGCATGGATGTGTGTGATGTCCTTAGATTAGTTAGGTACAAGTAGTTCTTAGTTCTAGCGGACTGATGACCTCCAATGTTAAGTCCCATAGTGCTCAGAGCCATTTGACCCATTTGAATCTGTCAGCCAAAAACCCCCCCCCCATGAACCATGAACCTTGCCGTTGGTGGGAAGGCTTGCATGCCTCAGCGATACAGATGGCTGTATCGTAGGTGCAACCACAACGGAGGGGTATCTGTTGAGAGGCCAGACAAACATGTGGTTCCTGAAGAGGGGCAGCAGCCATTTTAGTAGTTGCAGGGGCAACAGTCTGGATGATTGACTGATCTGGCCTTGTAACATTAACCAAAACGGGCTTGCTGTGCTGGTACTGCAAACGGCTGAAAGCAAGGGGAAACTACAGCCGTAATTTTTCCCGAGGACATGCAGCTCTACTGTATGATTAAATGATGATGGCGTCCTCTTGGGTAAAATATTCCGGAGGTAAAATAGTCCCCCATTCGGATCTCCGGGCGGGGACTGCTCATGAGGACGTCATTATCAGGAGAAAGAAAACTGGCGTTCTACAGATCGGAGTGTGGAATGTCAGATCCCTTAATCGGGCAGGTAGGTTAGAAAATTTAAAAAGGGAAATGGATAGGTTAAAGTTAGATATAGTGGGAATTAGTGAAGTTCGGTGGCAGGAGGAACAAGACTTTTGGTCAGGTGATTACAGGGTTATAAATTCAAAATCAAATAGGGGTAATGCAGGAGTAGGTTTAATAATGAATAAAAAAATAGGAGTGCGGGTTAGCTACTACAAACAGCATAGTGAACGCAATATTGTGGCCAAGATAGACACAAAGCCCATGCCTACTACAGTAGTACAAGTTTATATGCCAACTACCTCTGCAGATGATGAAGAATTAGATGAAATGTATGACGAGATAAAAGAAATTATTCAGGTAGTGAAAGGAGACGAAAATTTAATAGTCATGGGTGACTGGAATTCGTCAGTAGGAAAAGGGAGAGAAGGAAACATAGTAGGTGAATATGGATTGGGGGGAAGGAATGAAAGAGGAAGCCGCCTTGTAGAATTTTGCACAGAGCATAACTTAATCATAGCCAACGCTTGGTTCAAGAATCATAAAAGAAGGTTGTATACCTGGAAGAATCCTGGAGGTACTAAAAGGTATCAGGTAGATTATATAATGGTAAGACAGAGATTTAGGAACCAGGTTTTAAATTAAGACATTTCCTGGGGCAGATGTGGATTCTGACCACAATCTATTGGTTATGAACTGCAGATTGAAACTGAAGAAACTGCAAAAAGGCGGGAATTTAAGGAGATAGGACCTGGATAAACTGAAAGAACCAGAGGTTGTAGAGAGTTTCAGGGAGAGCATAAGGGAACAATTGACAGGAATGGGGGAAAGAAATACAGTAGAAGAATAATGGGTAGCTCTGAGGGATGAAGTAGTGAAGGCAGCAGAGGATCAAGTAGGTAAAAAGACGAGGGCTAATAGAAATCCTTGGGTAACAGAAGAAATATTGAATTTAATTGATGAAAGGAGAAAATATAAAAATGCAGTAAATGAAGCAGGCAAAATGGAATACAAACATCTCAAAAACGAGATCGACAGGAAGTGCAAAATGGCTAAGCAGGGATGGCTAGAGGACAAATGTAAGGATGTAGAGGCTTGTCTCACTAGGGGTAACATAGATACTGCCTACAGGAAAATTAAAGAGACCTTTGGAGAGAAGAGAACCACTTGTATGAATATCAAGACCTCAGATGGAAACCCAGTTCTAAGCAAAGAAGGGAAGGCAGAAAGGTGGAAGGAGTATATAGAGGGTTTATACAAGGGCGATGTACTTGAGGACAATATTATGGAAATGGAAGAGGATGTAGATGAAGACAAAATGGGAGATACGACACTGCGTGAAGAGTTTGACAGAGCACTGAAAGACCTGAGTCAAAACAAGGCCCCGGGAGTAGACAACATTCCATTTGAACTACTGATGGCCTCAGGAGAGCCAGTCATGACAAAACTCTACCATCTGGTGAGCACGATGTACGAGACAGGGGAAATACCCTCTGACTTCAAGAAGAATATAATAATTCCAATCCCAAAGAAAGCAGGTGTTGACAGATGTGAAAATTACCGAACTATCAGTTTAATAAGTCACAGCTGCAAAATACTAACGCGAATTCTTTACAGACGAATGGAAAAACTGTTAGAAGCCGATCTCGGGGAGGATCAGTTTGGATTCCGTAGAAATGTTGGAACACTTGAGGCGATACTGACCTTACGACTTATCTTAGAAGAAAGATTAAGAAAAGGCAAACCTACGTTGTAGCCTCTCCCCGATTTTATTCAATCTGTATATTGAGCAAGCAGTAAATGAAACAAAAGAAAAATTCGGACTAGGTATTAAAATTCATGGAGAAGAAGTAAAAACTTTGAGGTTTGCCGATGACATTGTAATTCTGTCAGAGACAGCAAAGGACTTGGAAGAGCAGTTGAACGGAATGGACAGTGTCTTGAAAGGAGGATATAAGATGAACATCAACAAAAGCAAAACGAGGATAATGGAATGTAGTCGAATTAAATCGGGTGATGCTGAGGGAATTAGATTAGGAAATGAGACACTTAAAGTAGTAAAGGAGTTTTGCTATTTAGGGAGTAAAATAACTGATGATGGTCGAAGTAGAGAGGATATAAAATGTAGACTGGCAATGACAAGGAAAGCGTTTCTCAAGAAGAGGAATTTGTTAACATCGAGTATAGATTTAAGTGTCAGGAAATCGTTTCTGAAAGTATTTGTATGGAGTGTAGCCATGTATGGAAGTGAAACATGGACGATAACTAGTTTGGACAAGAAGAGAATAGAAGCTTTCGAAATGTGGTGCTGCAGAAGAATGCTGAAGATTAGGTGGGTAGATCACGTAACTAATGAGGAGGTATTGAATAGGATTGGGGAGAAGAGACGTTTGAGGCAGAACTTGACTAGAAGAAGGGATCGGTTGGTAGGACATGTTTTGAGGCATCAAGGGATCACAAATTTAGCATTGGAGGACAGTGTGGAGGGTAAAAATCGTAGAGGGAGACCAAGAGATGAATACACTAAGCAGATTCAGAAGGATGTAGGTTGCAGTAGATACTGGGAGATGAAGAAGCTTGCACAGGATAGAGTAGCATGGAGAGCTGCATCAAACCAGTCTCAGGACTGAAGACCACAACAACAACAACAGCCAAAAACAGGCTGAAAATTGCTTGCATAAGGGCCAGAATTGGACCAAATCATTACGGACTTGATGAATTTGTGAAGCTCTTTTTCTGGGAAAAATCATCCAATTTTTTCTAAAATTGTTGTTTATCTGTATATTTACATCAGATCCATGAATTTCTGTCCCATTTAGATAATTACTTTGTAGTGCTTCACTTTATTTGCCTCGGGTTGTAAATGTCAGAAGCAACTATTATAGAGGGGCAGTATTCATTAGGTTCTCTTCAGAGGTGGGAATGTTTTGTGTAACCTGACAGCTAGTCAAACCTCCCTTCATCATTGACTACTATTGTGCTGTGTGGTGCTGCTCAGTTCAGAGGTATGCCTGCTTGAAACCTGGTGGTGTATGAAATTTTCAATGCCATTATTTGACCATCATGGAGAGTAGAAATGGTAGCATAAATATCCTGATCATCAGCTTTTCAATCACTGTCCCAGATTAAATTCCAAACATTTTTTCGGTGTGTTACAATGTGGTGACTGTCTACATTGTTGATAGTGATCTGTCTATCAGATGGGGACTTGAAGCTTGGTGGCCCTGTCGGTGCTAATTGAGAAGAGTAGGCTATGAATCGGTATTATGTTTCACCCCCTTTTTCTTCTCTCCTCATTATCAAATCACACACTCACACAGAAAAAAAATCAGACACACACACACTCACTCACTCACTCACTCACTCTCTCTCTCTCTCTCTCTCTCTCTCTCTCTCTCTCTCTCTCTCTATATATATATATATATATATATATATATATATATAATAGAGGGAAACATTCCACGTGGGAAAAATATATCTAAAAAGAAAGATGATGAAACTTACCAAACAAAAGCGCTGGCAGGTTGATAGACACACAAACAAACACAAACATACACACAAAATTCTAGCTTTCGCAACCAATGGTTGCCTCGTCAGGAAAGAGGGAAGGAGAAGGAAAGACAAAAGGATATGGGTTTTAAGGGAGAGGGTAAGGAGTCATTCCAATCCCGGGAGCGGAAAGACTTACCTTAGGGGGAAAAAAGGACAGGTATACACTCGCGCACACACACACATATCCATCCACACATACACAGACACAAGCAGACATTTGTAAAGGCAAAGAGTTTGGGCCCAAACTCTTTGCCTTTACAAATGTCTGCTTGTGTCTGTGTATGTGTGGATGGATATGTGTGTGTGTGCGAGTGTATACCTGTCCTTTTTTCCCCCTAAGGTAAGTCTTTCTGCTCCCGGGATTGGAATGACTCCTTACCCTCTCCCTTAAAACCCATATCCTTTTGTCTTTCCTTCTCCTTCCCTCTTTCCTGACGAGGCAACCATTGGTTGCGAAAACTAGAATTTTGTGTGTATGTTTGTGTTTGTTTGTGTGTCTATCGACCTGCCAGCGCTTTTGTTTGGTAAGTTTCATCATCTTTCTTTTTATATATATATATATATGGACAAAAGAGCAAAAAGTAAATCTTCAAAAATTTCATTGTTATAAAGTGGATGGTGGTGATGGTATGGTGATGGTGAAGAGGGTTGTAATATAAAAAATGGGTTCATTGCTGCCCTTCTAGTGTCAATGGTGTTAAAGGATTGATCTACATTCCCCATGAGGCATGTGAGACTATAGTTTTGTTGTTTCAGGTGACGAGTAATTTCAGAGAGTAACTTTGTAAATAAAGTGATTTGACACGAGATGAGTTATTACTTTTTATTTATTCTTTACAGGTTACTCACACTTGTATTGCTATTAGCAAAAGATGCATAACTGGTGGATGAGCTGACTAGAAAGTCCTTCTCTGCTTTCTTTGCATGAATTTCTCGTAGACTTAATTGATGTGTAATCTTCTCTGCAACTCGTATCTTTGTTTTTCTAAATGAAGGGAACTCTGTACCTTAAGCATTTGTCACCTTTTGTTCCTTATTTGTCTCTGTTGGCTGTAATGCAGAACTTCTTTTTACAATCTAGATAAGATTTGAGTGTTGATGATAATTATTAATATGCCTTTATTTATATTTTCAGGAGTGCCCGATGAGATAAAGAGGAGGTTTTTGAAGGGTGTACCTCGATGTTGGAGACACTATTGTTCAGAGTGGAGAAAGAATGAAGGTTCTTAATTTATTTATTTATTTATTTTTTTTTTTTTTTTTTTTTTTTGCCGAAGCTTAATTATTTACAGTTCACAATGAACTCACAATTGGCAAAACATTTTGGATTAGTCTCTCATTTCAACCTGCCAATGGGAAGGGCTTTTTGATCAAATGATACCTATACAAAGATTACTAAACTACTGCATATTGACATTTCAACACACCTCTCAAGTGTATATGAAACAAATGGCAATAGTTGTAATGGAATATTGACCTCTATTATACAGTTCATCACACTAATCATCAGTGTCAGGAATTATTCAATATGATCCATGTTGGCCCTTGTGGCACATGTTGATAACACATGAAGAACTATCTGCCATTACACACCCAAGATGGTAATGAAGATTTGCTTCATTTGTAGAATGTGTGTACACATCTTCCATGCACTATTGAAATCCACAAATTGTCCAAGGCTTATAAGCCCATTGGTTTCCCCCTGGGAGCAGGACACTTTCAGGCATGGCAGAGAAGACCTTTGTTGCCATTAGCATTCCAATTTATCAGTGGCATTGAATACATCTTCAGGAAGAAACCTGGTCATAAGAATTCTGGTGTATGTGTAGCAGTGCCCTTTTACATCTTACCTATGGAGGTGGAATGTGACACAAGATAGGTAACTAATGTGTGAAAATAGACTGTACACACCTACTGACAATGGGCATGGATTGGTTAAGTTGTACATATATCTTTTTCGCATATGAACTATTGTGCTAGATGGACACACTGTAGACGTACTCTGCTGTTGAGTGAAGAGACTGATGCTGCCCAACTAGACCACAGAGCTTTGGCAGAATATTGTTGGTGCTTTTGAGCTTTCCAGGTGTTGGTGTTAACTGCTGCTTAAAAGGCAGTGTCAGGCCCCAAGGAATTTTGGATGCATGTTATGATAGTCTGTCTCCCTCAAAATGGACATCAAGGGCTGTGTGTGCCAATCAGAGATGTCAAAACATGCAACTTCAGTTGTTCTTGTAGTAGCTTGTAACCTCCCTTTATGGAAGCATTGGCTGAAGATGTCTAAATCAGAAGCTGTTGCAAATTTCTGTGTTGCATAGATGTTGACCAATCATCTGCATAGCCAAGAAGAAGAAAAGAAGAGAAAAAGAAAAGAAAAAAAAAGGTAATGGTTCAGGTATATGTGCCAATGTTACAATCTGATGATGAAGAGAGTGAAAGTATATGACAAAATGTGCATGCAAGGAGCATGGAAATCTAATGAGTGAGTGAGTGGAATGCTATATTAAGGCAATGTAATAGAAGGCAGAGTTGAAGAGTGTGAGCTTGACAATAGGAGTGATGAAGTAAAAAACACAAATTCAATTGTTCTGTAAGTTTTATTTATTAATTATTACTATGCTATTTGAAAATTACTGGAGAAGGAGGTATATTGGGAAAGCCCTAGAGGCCTGAGAATATTCTAGCTGGATTATATCATTTTGAGACATTTTGCAAAATCAGATATTGGATTGCAAGGTGTAATCAGGTGCAGATACAGTCTTTTCACAATTTAGTAATGATAGACTGAAGTTTCAGAGAATTGTCCAGAACTATTAGTGGTGAAGGAAGTGGGGTTCATTGGAAGTAATGATGCATATGTGAAGTTCTGAGAGGCAGTAAATAGTGTGATAATGAATACTGCAATAGGCAGGTCAGTTGAAGAGAAAGGGATTATCCGAAAAGGACAATCACAGAACTTGGATTTAGACAAACTTAAGTATGCACAAGATAACTGTAAAGAAACATTGTGTTGCAGAAGTTATACTGGAACCGATTCATAAAGTAAGTAACTACAAAAATGTGCAGTAAGAGACAGGAATACATCAATATAAGTCACCTAAGTAAAATAAACAGGAAAGCAGTCAAGCTGAAGTGAAATGACTGCAAAAAAAGTCTGAAGAAATCATAAATGAAATAGTCATGGGGTTGGACTATTCAGCATAAATAAAAGTCAATGCAACCTTTGGTGAAAATAGAAGCCAAAGGAGCAAACAGTAAAGAGTGTGCAAAAGTAATTCCACTGTTCAACTTAGAGGAGTGAGATGATAGGTGGAAAGAGTAGATTAAAGCCCCATGTGGGGTAGGATTTGTCTGAAGGCATGAAACAAGAAGGGTTAGAAGACATAGCTGATTCAATGAAGATTAAGAGTTAAACAAGTATTGGGAGACATGCAATCAAATAATACTAGAGGCACAGTTAACATTTCCGTAAGTCGTAAAAGGAAAGGGGAGGGGGGGATGTCAGGGTGGTTGGGAGGTGGGAGGGAGGGAGGATTGTAAATTTGGAAGGAGCACAGAACTGTATAGAAGTCAATTAAGTATTGTGGAAAACAAGAAAAGGAGAGGATCAAAATGTTTGTGATGTGGTTCTACATAGGAATGTTGTGAATTCAGTGAATTTATATGACAAAAAAAAAAATGTAGAGTTTCACCACAGAAACAATGACAAAAAGGGACAAAATGATAGGTTATGTGCTGACAGAGCAACAAGTAACTTCCATCATGCTTGAGGGAGCTATAAAAGTAAGAACTTCAGGGCAAAGCAGAGACTGGAATATGTCCAGAAAATAATTGCGTGTTTTACACTGTGAGGTGAAGTAGTTGGGATAGGATAGGAGTTCAACTTCTTTTTTAAACTGCTTGTTCAGTGTACAGACTGAATAACATTGTGGATAAGCTCCAGTCCTCCATCTCACTCCTTTCCAAAACATTATTCCCATTATGTGCCTTTCAACACTTGGTTTGCAGTGTGGCATCAGCACAAATTCCAAATAACGTCTCTCTCCATGTAAAGAATGTCAAACTAAATACTTTTTATCCATCTAAATTTCCAGATTGTTATTTTATTGAGAAAACAGTTTTGGTGGTACATTATGACATATTTAGGCACCATTCCCACCTCTGGTCTGATCAGAATAGGGGCCTGTATTCAATGACTGGCATCTGTAGATTTGTGATCAATGATCACTTCAAACATCATCTGCTGACTGTTAAATTGTACAGTTTAGACAGTCTGTACTGAGAAGACAAGGTCCCTCAACCATCTGTGAGAAGATGGATGTGTAGTCTTCCTCTCCATGTGTTATTATAGAGTTCAAATGCTCCATCTTGTGGGTTGTGTGTATGACATTCTGTATGTGTCTGGCTTTTGTGCATTAGAACTGAAGGCCTACTCATTGTTCTTCACTACTCAACATTTGTCCTAGTCTCAGGGTAGTGAGTCATGTTTCTTTGTCAGTAAATATATCCATTTGAAATTGGACCTTTCCCTATCACCTATAGCTCAGTAAAATATTCTGCAGGTCTCCATTACTGTGGTCAAGGCTGAGAGATGGATATCTTAAACTAGACTGACTTCTTTAGTCTTCATGCAGTACTTCTATCATATTCTAAAGCTGCTCTCAGTCTGGTCAACATTTTACAGTATGTGCTTCTGAGTGTTAAAAGTATTCATCTCATCTTTTCCTCATTTCTGTGATTAACCTAGTGTCTAACTAGTCCCATATAGAAAACTGAAGATTTACATGAATGACACTGATAATTGTTTCCTAAGGAGTTAATGTATCTCATTACTTTTACCTACCTCCACTTTGCAAATAATCATCATCATCAATGTTCTGCCAAAAGCCAGGTTTTCATATGGTAGTTCTTCAGGCTGTCCAGTCTTTTGCAATCTCTTCAGATCTGCATAATTTTCTCTTCCTTTTATGTCATTTGTCATCTATTATCTTCTATCTCCTTCTTCCTCTCAGTCTTCTCCCACAAACCCATCTACATCTACATCAACATCAACATCTACATCTACAACCATACTCTGCAAGCCACCTGACAGTGTGTGGTGGAGGATACCTTGAGTACCTCTATCAGTTCTCCCTTCTATTCCAGTCTCATATTGTTCGTGGAAAGAAGGACTGTCGGTATGCCTCTCTGTGGGCTCTAATCTCTCTGATTTTATCCTCATGCTCTCTTCGTGAGATATACGTAGGAGGGAGAAATATATTCCTTGACTCCTCCGTGAATGTATGTTCTTGAAACTTCAACAAAAGCCCGTACCGAGCTACTGAGCGTCTCTCCTACAGAGTCTTCCACTGGAGTTTATCTATCAGCTCCATAACGCTTTTACAATTACTAAATGATCCTGTAATGAAGCGCGCTGCTCTCAGTTGGATCTTCTCTCTCTCTTCTATCAACCCTATCTGGTATGGATCCCACACTGGTGAGCAGTATTAAAGCAGTGGACAAACAATTGTACTGTAACTACTTCCTTTGTTTTTGGATTGCATTTACTTAGGATTCTTCCAATGAATCTCAGTCTGGCATCTGCTTTTCAGACGATCATCTTTATATGATCATTCTATTTTAAATCACTCCTTATGCCTATTCCCAGATAATTTATTGAATTAACTACTTCCATTTGCTGACCTGCTATATTATAGCTAAATAATAAGGGATATTTCTTTCTATGTATTCACAGCACATTACACTTGTCTACATTGAGATTCAATTGCCATTCCCTGCACCATGCGTCCATTCGCCACAGATCCTCCCGCATTTCAGTACAATTTTCCATTGTTACAAACTTTCAATATACCACAGCATCATCCAGAAAAAGCCTCAGTGAACTTCTGATGTCATCCAAAAGGTCATTTATGTATATTGTGAATAGCAACGGTCATACGACACTCCCCTGTGGCACACCTGAAATCACTCTTACTTTGGAAGACTTCTTTCCATTGAGAATGACATGCTGCATTCTGTTATCTAGGAACTCTTCCATCCAATCACACAATTGGTCTGATAGTCCATATGCTCTTACTTTGTTCATTAAGCGACAGTGGGGAACTGTATCGAATGCCTTGCGGAAGTCAAGAAACACTGCATCTACCTGCGAACCCATGTGTATGGCCCTCTGAGTCTCATGGACATACAGTGCGAGCTGGGTTTCACACGATCGTCTCTTTCGAAACCCATGCTGATTCTTACAGAGTAGATTTCTCGTCTCCAGAAAAGTCATTATACTCGAACATAATACGTGTTCCAAAATTCTACAACTGATAGATGTTAAAGATATAGGTCTATAGTTCTGCACATCTGTTCGATGTCCCTTCTTGAAAATGTGGATGACCTGTGCCCTTATCCAATCCTTTGGAATTCTATGCTCTTCTAGAGACCTACTGTACACCACTGCAAGAAGGGGGGGCAAGTTCCTTCGCATATTCTGTGTAAAATGAAACTGGTATCCCATCAGGTCCAGTGGCCTTTCCTCTTCTGAGCGATTTTAATTGTTTCTCTATTCCTCTGTCTTCTATTTCAATACCTACCATTTTGTCGTCTGTGTGGCAATCTAGAGAAGGAACTACAGTGCAGTCTTCCTCTGTGAAACAGCTTTGGAAAAAGGCATTTAGTATTTCAGCAATTAGTCTGTCATCCTGTGTTTCAGTACCATTTTGGTCACAGAGTAACTGGACATTCTGTTTTGATCCACCTACCGCTTTGACATAAAACCAACATTTCTTAGGATTTTCTGCCAAGTCAGTACATAGAACTTTACTTTCGAATTCATTGAATGCCTCTCGCATAGCCCTCCTCACACTACATTTGGCTTCGTGTAATTTTTGTTTGTCTGCAAGGCTTTGGCTATGTTTATGTTTGCTATGAAGTTCCCTTTGCTTTCGCAGCAGTTTTCTAACTTGGTTGTTGTACCATGGTGGCTCTTTTCTGTCTCTTACGATCTTGCTTGTCACATACTCATCTAACACATATTGTAAGACGGTTTTGAACTTTGTCCACCGACCCTCAACACTATGTGTACTTGAGACAAAACTTTGTGTTGAGCCATCAAGTACTCTGAAATCTGCTTTTAGTCACTTTTGCTAAGCAGAAAAATCTTCCTACATCTTTTAATATTTGTATTTACAGCTGAAATCATTGATGTAGTAACCACTTCATGATCGCCGATTCCCTGTTCTGTGTTAACTGTTTCAAATAGTTTGGGTCTGTTTGTCACCAGAAGGTCTAATATTTTATCAACATGAGTCGGTTCTCTGTTTAACTTCTCAAGGTAGTTTTCAGATAAAGCACTTTAAAAAATTTCACTGGATTCTTTGTTCCTGCCATCCGTTATGAACATTCGAGTCTCCCAGTCTGTATCTGGTAAATTAAAATCTGCACCCAAAACTATAACATGTCCTTCAGGTGCTCAGCCACAACAGCTCCTGAGCCAGGGGGCCTATAGAGACATCCAATTACCATGTCTGAGCCTGCTTTATCCATGACCTTCACCCAAATTATTTCACATTACGGAACTCCGTCAATCTCCTTCGATACTATTGGACTTCTCATCATGCCTCCCCCTTCACTGTCTAGCCTGTCTTTGCGGTATACAGTCCAATCTGAGTTTAGAATTTCATTACTGTTTACGTCTGGTTTCAGCCAACTTTCTGTCCCTAGTACTATGTGGGCATTGTGACCGTTTATTAATGACAGCAGTTCTGGGACCTTTCTATGGACACTGCTGCAGTTTACTATTAGCAGATTAATATTGTTATTCCCTGTTGCATTTTGCCTACTCCTACGTTGCCACATGTCAGGAGGCATCTTGTCGGGCCTAGGGAAGGAATTCTCTAACCTAAATACCCCACATGTGCACTCCACCCGTAGTCCGCTACCCTTGTGGCTGCTTCCTGCATGTAGTGCATGCCTGACCAATTCTCCACCCGATATCGGACGTCAAGAAATTTGCACCCCAGATCTCCGCAGAATCATCTGAATCTTTGGTTTTAGCCTTGCACTCAGCTCCAAACCAGAGGACAGCGATCAGTTCTGGGACCGACACTACAAATAGTTAGCTCAGATTCCACCCCGTGAGCGAGGCTTTCCACCTTCACGATCTCCGCCAACTGCCTGTATGAACTGAGGATGATCTCTGCACCCAGACGGCAGGAGTCATTGGTGCCAACATGAGCAACAATTTGCAGTCAGGTGCACCCACTGCTCTCTATCACCGCCAGCAGAGCCTCCTCCACATCTCAGATGAGGCCCCCCCCGGCAAGCAGACAGAGTGAACACTGGCCTTCTTCCCTGACCTTTCCGCTATTTCCCTAAGGGGCTCCATCACCTGCCTAACGTTGGAGCTCCCAATCACTAATAAACCCCTCCCCCCGTGTGCCTGCTCAGACCTTGCTGAAGGAGCGGCCACATGTCCACTCACAGGCAGAGCGGGTGATGCCACACGGCCAGCCTGCACATTGACCCTCCGCCTCGTGCACCATGAACGCCGCTGAACCTGCCACTCCCCTTGGGGAGAGGATGGCCCAACCGTGCCCGGTACCCGTGAAGATGTCTTGACAGCAGTGACAATGGGTGAAGCATGTAACACCTGTGGTGTACCATGCAATGCACCAGACTCCCCACTGCTGCTACACTCTGAGGCAGCAGCCTGAAGATGGCTGACCGTTGCTATCAACACATTCAGCTGTTTGCGAACAGTGGCCAGCTCCTCCTGCGTCCATACACAGCAGTCGCACATCCTATCCATCATAAGAAATCAATTTACTGTAGAGAGTTAATCAACTTTTAACTAGACTGCTAATTCACTAAAGGTGGCTGATATTTGACTAAACTGTTGTTACTATACACTTCTTGTAGAAAACAATGAAACTAGCACTACCTGTCTCTGGACTGTATTGTAAACAAACACTAGCACTACTGGCACTGTGGCTGACTAAAGGGACTCTCTCTGACTGTATTCAAAACAAACACGAAATCGTTGGGACACTATTAGTAGCACTCGTCAATTAAAGCTTCGTAAAAGCAAAAACACACAGAAGAAGTGACAAGTAAGAAAAATACAGTTAATACTTAAATTAATGTAGCTCACTGCACAGCAGGCATGACACAGACGGCTGTTATGACAACACCAATCCGTCCAAATCATCTATTAGCAAGCACTCCCTTCTCATTGAATGTCCCAACCAGTTCTATTTCCTTTCTCTTAAAACCTTCAGCAGACATGTTCTCTCGCCAACCCTTTCCAGTACTCCTTCATTACTGACTCTTTCCATCCAGCTTATTCTCTCCATTCTCATCCACATCTCAAATGCTTCTAACGTTTTTTCATTCTCTCATCACAGTGTCCATGTTTCTGTCCTATATAGTGCCACACTCCAGACAAAACATTTGCCAAGCCTTTACATTAGACCTTTATCTCATTTGCCAAATTTTCATTCCCAATTCTACATAACTAGCTCTGGAATCCCAGCTTTATTATGTACTGTGTACTTCCTGTATCTCCTAGAACCCCATATCATAATACATTTTATACTATACACAAGAATAGAATCAAATGGCCCATGAAAGAACATAATTTTATATGGAAAGTATTGAGGAGTGAACTACGCATCAAACAAATTTATTCAAGATAAGAACTCCATAACCAAGTCAGATACTATCTGAAGATAGGCTCATCCTGTCTATTAATGTCTGGAGACAAAAAATAACTTTTCTTTGCTAATCTTCTCAATTCACCAGGCAGACCCAATGCCTGTTTGTGTCCTTCAAATGCATCTGGTAGCTCATATCTCACTCCAGCTGACTTACAACCGATGTTCAGCTTTTTGTGGATGCACAGTGACCACTAAACTTCAGATTTAAATGAGTGTCTGGTGCATGTAGTGGGGGATTGGAATGTGTACAACATCTAAGAACCACAATTGTAAAAAACTTTCTCTACATCATGAGATGTGTCACCTAAATCCCTTCTTGGTTTCCTCCACTCCCATGAGATTCCCACTGAGTGACATCCTTCAGACACCCCCCACCTCCCACCTTCCACTT